>NC_090941.1:411951524-412254554 GCF_040938575.1 Ambystoma mexicanum | reverse complement strand
TAAGTACTCATATATGTGATAGCCAATGGGGGTAATACACCTGATGTTTTGTATTGTATGCTAATCTTGTGGTTTTTGTCCTTAAGTGCTGTAATCTAATGGGGGCGGGTAGAGAGTCTATCAGCCTTCCTGTCTTACGAGACTGACCTCCTGGAAATGTTTGCTTTTGCATTAACTTGCATTAGAACTGTGTTTTCTTGCAACTCATGCATTTCTTCATTGTTTCCTGTAACTCATTAATGGTCTACATTTATTCTTGACATGTCATCTTAACTTACACCCCATTTTGACATATCTGAATCCAGCAACCTCGGTACTTGTTGGGTGAGGTGGATGTGGGATGTTGATGTTTTTATCGTAGCAATGCACTGGAGTGATGACTGTAGAATGGGAGCCATGCTGATGCATTGTGAGGGTCTACAGATACGCAACATATTTGAATTCCCTGAGGATCACATACACACATTTTAAAGTTTCAAAACTTAACTGGCAGCTTATTTTACAACCACGATAAACATTGACAGTGAACATCACGTTTCATTCAACTGCACAAGCAAAATGTGAAGCGATAGACAGTTTTGTGATGCGTTTAAGAGCCAAAATAAAACGGTCACATTTTCATTCATATTCTAATGTGAAAGCAAATCTCAGGTCTTATCTGGCTGAATATGTCACATATTTTCAGAAGAAGCTACATCCAAAAACAAGCTCTCGATTAAATTCTGTCCACGGTGCAAAATATACCTGCTGACATGCAATGGCAGCTGGTGAATTATTTAATTGATGAGTGAAAATGTGTCCTCCTAAAATGTGGGAGCGACAGAGTGTAGGGTTCTCCACCTAAGAATATTTTTTAAATTTTGGGTAAAAATCGTGCATTTCCTGCACATTTTCTGAAACAAAATTATTAAAATGCCAGGTTGCAATGGGTTCTGTGTGTTAATATATGAAAAAATCCAATAGAAGCAGGTCATCAACATTGCATAGGAGCGTTTTCATTTTCATGATGCCTTCGCACACATTCTATGTTATGTGTGCCTAGACATGTCCATGGAGGTGTCACCAATATATGGCAGTAAAAAAATGGCATACCACAATAAGGAAACATGCCCAGAACGTAGTTACAAATGTGGGCCAATACCTCATAGGAAGATCTATTATTATACCTTCACCCCTGATGTCTTGTAAAAAAAAGCCATACTACAATAAGGAAATAGGTCCAGACTGGACCCACCAATGCGGGCAAGTACCACGTAGGAACACTCATTATGCTGCCTTCAGCCTTAATGCCCAGCAATAAATGCCATAACACATTAAAGAAACGCGTGCAGACAGGACCCACCAATGTCTGCCAGTGTGACATAGGAACACTCATGCTGCTTTTACCCTTGATAGCCTGTAGAAAATACCCTGTTACAGTAAAGAAGCCTATGCAGACTGGACCCACCAATGTAAGCCATTACAGAGTAAGAACACTCATCATGCTGCCTTTGCCCTTGATGCCAAGTAAAATAAAATGCCATGCCAAAGTAGAACAACATATCCAAACTGGACTCACCAATGGTGGAGGCAGCATCATTTCTTGAATTTTCTCACCTGCATCCCCGCTCCGGATTCCAGTCCACACAACCTCACGCTTCCTGCTATAATAAATACCCACTGGGTCCCACACAGCATGCAACAGGAACCAGGAACCACCCATTTCCAAAATACCCTTTCTGGAATAATCCTCTAAAAAATCATGTCCTTCCAACTAATGACTCACTACAAATACAGCAACCTCTTCCACAAAGATCAGTCCGGTTACCACCCACTAAGAAGAATGAAAACCAGCCTCCCCTTCATGAAGGAAAAGATCTTCGACAAGAAGTCATAGAAGTCAGATGTTTCCTTTATCCTCTATGTCTATTCAGCAGCATTAGACAACATCAACCATGACATCCTGATCCACAAACTTCAAACTACCATTGTCTTAGATGGCACCGCTCACATCGGGATCATTATTTTCAACAGAATTCTTGTCATGTGAGATTGGATGATTTCTTCTATTCTACTTTTCATCGGCCATTTGGGGTTCCCAGAGGTTCAATAATCTCCCATGATTGTTCAACATGTATGTGAGCCCCCTGGCAAGCTGATAAACTCCTTCATCTCTCATTTCCAGATTTACACAGATGACTCCTCAGTCTTACACAACTCACCTGCTGAGCCTCTGACAAAGACCTGATCCCCTCTTTCCTCTGAAAAATGCAAGGTAAGACTACCAACAACAACCTCTGTCTCAACCCTACCAAAACAGACCATCATCTGTGTCAGCCCTAAGCAGAAGTCCCTCACTTTAAATTGGCCTGACCACTGGGGCATCCCTTCTCCCACATCTTCCACAACCATAAACTTGTAAATATGGGTTTATAGCAACTTGTCCTTTATGGCAAAATCACATGTTTTGAGATGATTGATAGGAGACAATGGGGCTCTGATGTCATCACCCGCTGCATGAATTAGGGTCTGCAGAAGGCAAAGGGGGGCAGGGGGTTTCCCAGGCTCCCCAGCCCATCACCACCCCAGTCAAATACACTGCCCCACCTGAATCCACAGGACACCATGGTAGGACAGACTGGTACCCTGGGAGGAAGCGGGATCCAGAGAGAAGAAAGGGTCAGGGATCTCGCACTGGAAGGAAAGGATATCATATGTCAGACAAGGAGAGGGGTGTCGTTTTTATGGAGAGAAGAAGCAAGAACAATGCTAAATCCCTCTTTTCCCATAGTCAGGTCCCCTTAAATGTATAGTCCCCATCGTAAGATGCATTCATCTTGTCGCAATAAGAAGCCCCAAAAACTTTTGGGTGTTCTCCAGCTGTCCCATCACCCACCACCTTCACAAGAAAGGCTATGTGGGAAACACTTTCCTGCCCAAATACTGACTACACATCAAGTTCTAGTGGAATTACAGCTCCGCTTTGAAGAACACAATTCTGCAGCACAACACATTTGCTTTGAAAGCCTCTTGTCAAGCTGTGTTTGGCATCTGAATTGTTCACATTAACCTCAACCAGGAATAGGGGAGCCGCAATGGAATCAGCAGATGTGAGGTTCTGCAATCTGCAAGCAATGGATATCAAACAAAGGTTTCAGATTTGAAGAAAAACTATGAAGAAACCATTATAGTCGATCTGACAAAATAAAATACCAACGACAACTCAGAATATACAAATCTGCACTTTGTCTCCATGCCTACCTTTTTTTATATGACTCCCACCCCTGCCAGGTCCGGCATCCCACAAGGCTCCTCCGTATCTCCACTCATCTTTAACCTACATGTTGACAGATCTTTAACAAACACCATGTCCATTTCCACCAATATGCAGATGACACACATATATATTTCACTTTCACATCCCCCTCACAACTTCACACCAGGGGACCACTCCGGTGGTGATTTATTTATTTATTTATTCATCTATATTGCGCCGGATCCCACAGGCACCAGGGTGCAGAGATTTAGACAAGGATGGCATAGTAATTTACGGGACGGGGCCACGTGATAGTGTGCGGTATAAATATTCTTTAACATAACATAACCCTCAAAAGCAGTCTCTCCACTATCACCACCTGGATGGCCACCCACTTCCTCAAGCTCAACCCTTCCAAAACTGAATACCACCGGCCTGCTCTTTTCCTTCTCACACCACATAGCTGCCATCACCAAAACATTCAACCTACAACCACACCTCCTACGAAAGATCAGACACATCCTTCCTCCTAGAGACTTGCACAATGCAGTCCAAGCACTGGTTCTCTCTCCAAGCTGGTATAAAGCAATGCTCTCCTTACTGGACTCCCGAGCAGCACCTTTGCCGCCCTGAAAGCCACATGAAACATAGAAGCCAAACTCCTCCTTAATATACCCAAACATTCTCACATCACCTCAGCTCTCGCCCAAATCCACTGGCCCCCCATACATTATAGAATTGCCTTCAAAGGACTCCGTATTGTTTTTAAAGTCATCCACCACAAACACCATCTTATCTTCACGACAATCTCAAACCACACAAACACCAGACAAGCAAGTCAGCATCTCCTACACAATCTACTCTGCAAAAACTACACAAAAACAAGTATTTACCCAGTGCATACCCAGAGCCAGAAACACCCTACCTCTTCACAACCACAGCGCACCCTCCATCAGCACTTTCAGAAAGAGACTCACAACATACCTGCTTTCCCACACATAACCCTGCCCCTCCACCTTCCAATCATATAATAAAAGCAGGCCCTTAGGTCTGAACAATGGAGCATATTCTCAACACATATATGGGCGGAAAGCGAGGATACCTCTGGCACCAATGGTCCACTACCCATGGGGCTGTTGTACGCCGATGCATACCAACATTTTGGCCATCCTTCTGATACTCAGGTATGCAGGGTATCCGAGCTATGCAGTAATTGCACTGGCCATATGGACCACTCACTCGGCGGGTGGGCTTCTCCAAAGGTAATGTTTAAAGTAAATGTTTAAAGTACAGCTAAAGGTTTTGTGTAGTTTTGTGTAGTCAAAGATGCAACACTATTTACCTGCTGCTGACTTGGGGGCCTGAGTGAGGTGTACTTGTTTCAGTCCTGCTGCTTGCAGTGTTGCAGACTTGGGTACAGGTTCCTGCTAGACAGTTGTGCATCAGCGGTGTGGTGACTCCCTGCAGCTTGGCAACGTTTCAACATTGCCAAAGAAAAGTGTCTACTTTTTGCCCTTTATTTCCTTGGGGTTGTGCCATACAACATAAATGTTGGAATTGTAATCAGTGTGCATTTATGTTTTATGTCAGCTTTTGTCCGATCATAGTTCGACACACGGGAGAGCTGTGTAGTGAAGTGCAAAAGGCACATAGAGGAAGTTAAAAATTGAAAGTAGCCGTCTGTTTCAACATATTTCATCTCAAATAAGAAATGTGCAACACAGAAGAGTGAGGGCAGGCGGGTTCTGAATGAATAAAAAACCACTGACAAAGCCCTGGGCAATCACCCTCCCCTCCCCCCATCCCCCTTCCCCGACCATGGTTTTTTTGCCTGTCGTGCCATTACAGGAGGGGAAAGACAATATGTAAATTGGCTTAATCACTCCCCAAAAGGAGCAGTCCATTCCAAACTGCTGGGTTACAGCCCCTCTGCACAACACCACAAGCAACGCTGGACATGTTTCGGCCTCATTGGGCTTCATCAATGAGGAGTAGCTTAGGTTTCTAGACGTGGCAAGCCTGCGACCCACATATGAGCAAACTGGTCTCGCTCTGGTTGACAAAAAAACAATACAGAAGAGGGTTCTGAATTAATCAAAAGACACTGGCAAAGCTTTGGGCAATCCTCCGGACCGTTCTTTTTCAACATGCCATGCTATAAGAGAAGAGGAAAAGACTGTATGCAAATCAGCCCCGGTCCTCCCGAACAGCTAAGTCACATCACCTCTGCACGAGACCACACATAACATCAGACATGTTGCGTCCTCATTGAAGGTTGAAAATAAGTGGTCTGGAGGGTTGGCCAGAGCAATGCAAGAGGATACAATTCAGTTAAAACCTTCCTGCCATCACGCTTGTGTGCATCACGCCTACAGTACATGCAACTGACTGCAGGGATGTGTTTGAGAAGTGCACCAGTATTTATGCTGTACTTTTTTAAACTTCTTACTTATCGCACATGGCCTATTCTGAAACATGCAGCACACATTATTCTAGAGAGTGGTGCTTTGCCCCAATTTCAAGCACTTGCAACTTATGAGAGAAGCAAAAAAAATGGATGCCATGTGGTCTTGCCTATGACAATCTTATTGCACGGCCAAATGGCAGGGCATGAGAATGCTCCCTGGTATCCATGCTGTTTTTAACATGTGACATAAATTGACAGAAAATGATCAACCAAATTCCATACCGCAAATAGCAGGCTTTACAGACTGGGGTGAGTATAGGGGGTGGGGGTTCAAAAACCCGGCTTATATGGACATATAGAATAGTTCAATCCTTTTATTGGCCAGAGTAGAGGTTCAGCCTTTGCTCACAAAGATGCACAAACTACAGTGAGGCCACCCCTTAAATGCCATGTGCATAACTTACCCCGAGAGACAGCAGGTAGTGTGGGCTCAGACGCAAATATAAGCACAGCGCGTTCTGAAAACATTGCTCAATGCACAAATGCAGGCTCGAGATGTGCGCATGCGCAATAACCATGCAATAGGTAGGAACCTGCAAGGTTTCGGCAACACATGTAATCGTAAAGATCATGCCAATATAGTATTACCTTTCTGGCATTTTATATAATTGTGCATGTTCCAGATACTGAAAGCGCAAAGTTTTATATGTATAACAAATGATTACGTAATGTTTAAGAAACAGGCCCTACATATTTAACTTGTTGATTGATCGAAAAATGAGTTCTATATTAAATGCTGCAATGGCATGAACTGCAGGTGCAAACACCCCTTTTCATAACAAGGCTGATGTAATCGCTTGCTCCACCCTGCTGTTTAGCATAATGCAAGGGTGGGAGATATTACATCATATCTTCAAAATAATGACAATACTTTATTAACGCAGAAAGGAAAAATACAGTTTAACTGGGAAATTGGGCTGTGCGTTGGGGGTGCATGTACCCCTCTCGCCCTGGCCTTGAGACGTCCCCAGTAGTTTCATGACAAACGCAGGAAACTGCTGAATTGTGTATCACCTCTACAGGTGTGTACATGAACTGTGTGACTAGGGACGCTGCTCAGTGTTGACCTAAGTGTTCTTTCAAAAGTCCCCTGTGGGACTTCATTTAGCACCACGGACAGGGTTTCCTACCCCAAAACTTTGCCCAGATTTTGTAGGACTGGAGTTGGAATAGTGCATTATGCCCTTGTGGAATATTTAGGGGAAAGACATTAACATAGCACCAGCATTTTCCATGTCCTCTTCCTGCTTCAGATTTAAAAACATGTTAAAATGTGGCTACGATATGCCCTTGGGGTCCCAAGTCCCCCTGTGGTGAACTAGTAGGGGAACGCTTAGGCAATCTGAACGACAGACTGTGTTTTAGAGTTTTACTGCTTTGACTTAATGATGTGATATGTGCGTTTGTGGGCAAATAAGTCTTGGTGTCCCTAAAGGAAAGAGAAGTAGAGGGAGACAAGGCAGGTGGGACATGATAGACGTTGGAAGAGATAGGATGTGGAGATGAGAGAAAAGGAGAGAATATGAAACAAGCACAGAGGAGAAAGAAGGAGGGGAGAGCAAGAGGGAGAATGGAGGGGAGAGTACAATGATTGACAGCAGAAATAAAATGAAAAAGATGTGGAAAGGAGATGGCAGGACAAAGGAGGCCTGAAGGTAAGAGGTAGATGGAGCTAAGAGTGAGAGGATGAAAGAGACAGAGAGAGAGAGAGAGAGAGAGAGAGAGAGAGAGAGAGAGAGAGAGAGAGAGAGAGAGAGACTGCATTCTTACAATACTTCCCATCATGGCTTGTAGATTTGGGAACCCTAAGCCAGTCTCATTCTAGAGTGGGACTTTCTCTAACTCATCAAATTGACTCAGTAGTAACTCAGTCTTCACTTCCCCTTCTCAGAATTCTGAGGCACGGCTTTACATTCCTGGGCTTCTCTTATTCACAGTAACAAAGGCCCATATTCTGTCCACACCCCACTATGCTAACCGCCACTCTCTGCCTGCCCCCAGGGTACCTGGTGCAGCCAAAACAAAGCAATCAAACTCTTCTCCACTTGCTGAACTTAGAACGCTAAACGCTAAACACCAACACGTGGCTGCCCATCACGTGCTGTGGTACCATTAAAATACTGTGTATTGTCTACCAGACAGTGCAGATCATTGGACCCGAAGCAATTTTCACTGCGCAGTCACCATTAAATAACCCAATGACAGTTTAAAAATGTGGTCTATCTCAAACTTTCACTTAGGTAGTGCCAAGAATCAAGATCTGGAACTCACAAACTCTCTGTGTCTGCAAACCCGAGGACAGCCTGACCTTCGGGGACACTCCTAAAGCAGAGCTAGTCACCTACTTTGGGGCAGGTTTCCACACTTTGTCATTGTCCAACCAGTCCATCCCTGCACAAATAGGTCTGCTCAACCGTGCATTAACAACTGGCAATCGAGGATATTGTGACTTACAACCTACAACCCAGATAACTACCAGCCCTATACAATCAATACACAGATGCTCAAAATGTTACAGACACAATATCTAGCGATGTGACAAATCCTTGGATATCGTCACTTCTCCCTGAGGAGGAGCCCCTTTCCATGAGGCTAGAGAGGTGATGCCGCTACCCGATAGACCCCCTGGGGGTGTTGTTACAGTGGTGCTGCTGGCATATATTGGGAGCAGGGTAGTGTTTTACATTGCAGTGATGACATATATTATGGGTACAGTAATCATGAAAGTTTATTTTACAGTGAACATTCTGGCATATAATGTGGGAACAGCCAGCATGAAAGTGTTTTTATAGTGGTAATGCTGGCATACATTGTGGTCACATGGACCATGAAAATGTTCTGTGAATAGCTCATGTGTGCTAGTGAACTGGCATCTATTTATTGTTTACATGTCTTACCCTTTGAACCATGAACCAATTCTAAAATGTATAGCTTTTCCCCCCAATTCTTCTCAAAGATTACGCTGCAACATGTGCAATTTCAATCCTCAATTCTCTAGTGGAGAACCCCTTCCGCCAGAACCATTCAAAGTTGGTTCCAGATCCCTCACAATTCTCGGTCCCTCACTGTAATTCAGGGGAAATATTAAGACTGCTGCACTAAAAGTAAAAAAACCTAAGCCGCAATAGACCATGAAACATTCAGAATGGTGGTACCCCCTGAGGAGTTTCACGCCCACCTTGGAACCAAAAGCTACCTGCGCCACTGATTCCACACATATCACTCCATTCAGTTTGTGCACTCTTTAACATGTTCAGTTAACTGCATCTTCCACTGATGCAGGGCAACAGGACACATTAATAACACCCATGTAACTGTGTGACATTGCTCTCCCCTTATCTCGACAGCAGCTAGGCTCACTCCCACTAAATACCAAACATGAAATTAATAAATAATACTAAACTCCTTTTCTCTTTGAGTATTTCTTCGTGGAGAATTGTTTAAGCACAAACAACTCATTTCCCAGTGACGCAGGCTGGTTGTGGTTCTGCGGGGGCGGAAGGAAAGCAGCATTCCTCGTCCAAGTCCCAGGGAAAATATAATTTTAATTTAGAGAAAAATACGCCACATGCTCTGTTAATGAAAGCAGTCAGAGAAGTGGCATGAGCAGACAATTTACAGGACACAAAATGTACCTGAAACAAAACCTCCCACAGGTAGTCAAACACACAAATCAAACATGTTCTTCAGAAAACTAATCACTGAAAATCATTTAAGAAGTCTGATGACACTTTAACTCCATAAGTATTTGAGTCCGCTCCTCATGCACTTGAAAGTTATCCTTGCCAAACCCGTGCAAGGGGTCTGGGCTCTGGCTTCCAGCAGCGTTGTTATTTCCCAGCTCAGAGGGATTTTAAGGGAGCGTTGTAAACTTTTTGCAACTGCTGCAGACATTTTATGCTTTCTGAAAATGAGAAGAACCAGCAAAAACACACTTACAGTCTAAAACTATAACAGCTGCTGGCTGCGTACTACCTGAGATGGCCGCAGCAGCATCCATTTGCTGTCATTGAAACTCAACATCAAGGGGAAGAAGGATGACGGTTTTCTGTTCCTCCATTTTATTCCTAGTCAGCAAGAAACGAAACAATATCATGTTGCTACAAATGCTTGTTGTTAGGCAAGATTGCATGCAGTACCCTTTGGGTGCACTACAACAACCCTGTCCTCCTGGCAATAGGAACCCAATCTTTGGTATAAGTCTGTACTACACAGGTTGGTACCGTGATGAGCAGCCAGGCTTATCTCAAGAGGGGTCAATGTAAGCAGTAGGGGAGTTACACTGAGATTCACAGTGACACTTATTCAAATAAACTCTTACACACAAGGTTTCCTGATTAAATAATTATTAATTTATTTAACAGTCAGTTTGAGTAAGCCTTCTTCAGAAGGGGCAATATAATTGTAACTCACAAATACACTCCAAAATACTCTTAGTTTCCCTAAATCAGCAAGTACCCATTTGGGGATGGCACACAGACACTTCCTACACCCTCAGGTGACTTAAATAGCTAGGACACTGTGGACATTAATATATCACTGTTGCATTTAGAGCAATACTTGGAATTTGTTAAAGAAAAGGGTTATCAGAACACAACTTTCCCTTAGGGGAAGGGCCTGCCGGTGCCTGATCGATGCCATCCCTTTGAAGATTCACTGGACTCTGCCACCCTACCGCAGGTACTCCACAACGTAAGACTCCATCTCCAAACTCTTGTCAACTTGAGAAGCCATCTGATCGTTACCATGGCTATAGGCAATCTCAACTCAATGACTCTATCATCCACACCCTATAAATATCCGGTACTCCAAGGTATCGTGTTTGCAAGACCACATTTTTCCGTACTGTCAAATATGCACTGTATTATCACTGAATGCTCGCTACTGCCGGTCAGTAGCCAATGAAGTACTAGCCTGTGTTACTCTCCCCTCACCCCCTGGTCACCCATATGCATGTTTGTCTCCCCCACCCCCATGGTCGCTTGTATGTGTGTGCTACTCTACCCCCACCCCCTGGTCACCCGTATGCATGTTACTCTGCCCCACCCCCTGGTCGTCCATATGCATGTTACCCTCCCCCCACTCCCATGGTCGCTTGTATGCGTGTGCTACTCTCCCCCCACCGCCTGGTCACCCATATGCATGTTACTCTCCCCCCAACCCCTGGTCGCCCGTATGCATGTTACTCTCCCCACCCCCTGGTCAACCATATGCATGTTTGTCTTCCCCCACCCTCTGGTCGCCCGTATGCATGTTTGTCTCCCCCCGCCCCCTGGTCGCCCATATGCATGTTTGTCTCCCCCCACCCCCATGGTCGCTTGTATGTATGTGTTACTCTCCCCCCACCCCCGGGTCGCCCGCATGCATGTTTGTCTCCCCCCACCCTCAGGGTCGCTTGTATGTGTGTGATACTCTCTCCCCACCCCCTGGTCTCCCGTATGCATGTTTGTCTCCCCCAGCCCCATGGTCGCTTGTATGCATGTGTTACCCTCTCCCCACCCCCTGGTCTCCAGTAAGCATGTTTGTCTCCCCCCACCCCCTGGTCGCCCGTATGTATGTTTGTCTCCTCCGACCCCCATGGTTGCTTGTATGCGTGTGTTACTCTTCCCCCACCCCCAGGTCGCCCGTATGCATGCTTTGTTCCCCCCCTACCCCATGGTCATCCTTTTGCAAGTACTGTCTCCCCCCACCCCCACGGTCGCCGGTATGCGTGTGTTACTCTCCCCCAACCCCCTGGTGGCCAGTATGCATGCTTTGTTTCCCCCCCCAGCCCATGGTCGCCCGTTTGAAAGTACTGTCTGCCCCCACCCCCACGGTCGCCTGTATGCATGTTTTACTCTCCTCCTACCCCCGGTCGCCCGTATGTATGCTTTGTGTCCTCCCTACCCCAACACGCCCGTTTGCAAGTACTGTCTCCCCCAACCCCATGATAGCATGTATTGGTGTGTGCTCCCCACACCCCCTGTTCGCCCGTAAGCGGCACCAGCTCGTTTGCCTCCCTCACCCCACCCTCCCTCCGCACATCCACCTCCCTATCCTTTCTAACCACACCGGCTTAAAATGTCTAAAATGTCTCAACGCTTCTAAAATGTCTAATGTCTCAACACATCAGCACACTGCTGCCGCTCTGCAATAAGGGGCTGGGCAACATGTCTGTGCCACTCTGACTTGCAGCCATATGCTGCTGCCACACTATAAGAAGGGGCTGGCCAACATACTGGGCCCACCTATTTTTGATCACATCTGAATACTGCTGCCGCCCTGCAACATGTGGCTGAGCAGTATTTCTGCTCCACCTTACCTGACCGCTGCACTCATATGTTGCGGCCACCTCACAAGAAGGTGATGGGCAACATATCTGTGTTACCTAATTTGACCTTGTGCTTTTATGCTGCTGCCGCCCTGCAACATGGGGCTGTACACATGTTGATGCATCCTGATTTGACCTATGCACTAGATGCTGCTTCTACCCTACAAGAAGGGGTTGAGTAACATGTCTGTACCACCTATTTGGACTCTTGCATTTGTATGCTGTAGCTAACCTGCTAAATGGGTTACGCTAATTGTATGTTCTTGCTAGCGCTATGTAACCAACTAAGCTGCACCTTTTGTATGTACCTTGTATGTATGGATGTCTTCACAAGCACTTATGTAACTAAGTAAGCTTTCTTGTATAGCGCTGCGATGCTTGAGGGCAGCTGTGCGATCTATAAATGCAAATAAATAAATAAATAAACAAGAGATCATACACACATTCTGAAGCAGGTAAAGACTTTTGGTAACCCCCAATGCAAAGTAAGTTAACCCCTTCCTGGAAGGAAGACAAAACACAAAGCCAGAGGGAAGAAGAGTCATTCAGGGAGCCAGGCCAGGCAAAAGTCAACTTGGACAAAAGTCAAGGTGAGCTGAAGCAATTCTTACAGGTAGGTAAAAGACTTACACAATGTTTTAGAAGTCTTTGTAGAAAAGAAGAAATCAAAGTAGGGCCACAAGCTGATTAGGCTTGTGAGGTAAAGAAGCTATTAGAAACTCTACAGAAGCAACCAGAAGCAACCAAGACAAGTCTCCACTGAGAACAAGTGAGGCTACAGAACAAGAGGTAAATTCTCTAAGATTTTACAGTACCTTTGGTTAGAAGAAATGGTTCCAGTTGGCTTCTGAGGGAGGGAGAACATCTGGAGGACTCCTGCACTGCAACGGGACGGTTGGCGATAGAAAAGGACCACCTTCTATTCAGTGGCACTTCGCGGTTTCAACTCCCCGCGTCTGAGCAAATAGCACCATGGAAGACTATTGGCTGTTGTGATGGGCTTTCCTTGCATCTGGGGTCCAGCATTCTGTTGAGGTGGCTCAGGCTCGGTCAATCCTGCTTCCTGGGAGTCCGGAGGATCTTCCTGGAGCTCTTGGCCAATACAAAAGCAACATAAACGATCTGATGTTCCTCTCCCTGGTTCTTCGGTTCCAGCCGCAACTGCAGTGGAAATACAACAAGCTTCGAGAGGATATCCAGGTGGCTTATTTTGGAGTTGATTGGTCCCACCAACTCAAGGGGAGAAGTCATCCTTGCATGGCTTCTCTAGTCGAGGCGAATTCGGAGCTTCAGCACAGCAGCAGGGCTTCACCGTGCAAACCAATGGTCTAGGAGTTGCAGCAGGCGTTTCTTCCAAGTTCTTCTTCGGATTCCTTCATTCAGTGGTCGACTCTGCCTTCCAAGCCAAAAATACTCCCCTTTTATGCAGGTTTCTCCCATTCATTCCAGCCTAGCTGCCAGTCAAACAGCAGTGCTGTCCTTGCCGGACAGCCAGCCAGCCAATCACCTTTGGGAGTATTCTTGTAATCAAGGGGATTAAGCACAGGGAGTTTCGGGCACCTCCCTCACTTCCTGCCCCCGCCAGATATACTGGAGCCAGAGGCGGGCTTCACTCGTGGATCCTGCCAAAAACAAAATGAACAAAGGTACCAAACCTGGTTTGGTGCGCAGAGTAAATCTCAAGAAGGGCCTTTCCATAAAGAAATGGTGAAAAAAGAAGACCAGGCCATTTTGACAAAAATGGCACCCATGGGTGCTTTACTGCAGCTGCGAACGCAGCCCGCGGTAAAAGCACACCACAGTAGTTAAAAGTAAAACACTGCCACCAGCCATTCATCGAGGAAAGGGTAACAAAAGAGAAACTAGACAAAGGGGATAATAAGTAACCCCTCCAGCACCCTACTGTAAGATAGTGGGTGCTGGAGTTACAATGTAACTAAAGTCAATTTCACTTCAGGGCTCTTGGAAACAGTAGTTTATCCAAGAGAAGGTATTTAAACCTTTGGGAAATCTGAAACACTTCCCAGTGCCACTGCACTGAATGTGCTGTGTGACACAATTTAAACGATGAGGCGTATGGAGTTTGTCAGACTCCACAACCAAAAGAAACACAGTGCTCAAGTCATAGCAAAAATACATGAGAGAGTGGGAAAAAGGGTCTGACTCTCTCCAGGTAAAAAAAGGTAAGTCCTCAAAATCCAGCAAAGGTGCTGGGGGTCGCTAAGGTAGAGAGGAATTAGCACATTTCTGAGAATTCTCCCTAACACTTGTTCTCCTATTTAGAGGAAACATACGTGGCGGTTTAATGATTGCTATAGTAGCTGTATCATGGGCTATGTCTGGCCCATGCCGGGTCATCTAACAACGACCTTCTTGTTTACAGTTTACTTTACTGCATAATCTTTTTTTAAAGTGTGTGTGTGTGGGTGGGGGGGGGGTGACGGCTGTCATCTGCCTGATGAAGAGGAAGTCCAAAAAAGAGGGAGACCAGCAAACACAAAGGAAGACGAGGAAAAAGCATGAAGATCAGAAGATCAGTGATCAATGTGTACTAAACGAAGTAGTGGAACTATGTTCCCTGCTAGCCTGCCCTCGCTCCCCACAAACGCCATTGCCACCCCCCTCGCATGTGCAATCCAAACCCCCAAACAAACACACCTGCTGTTTAAGCAAATTTTCAGTGCAGTGGACTGAAGTGCAAGTTGCAACTTCTTTCTACACTAAACCATTCCGGAACAGTTTCTTTTTAAAATAAAAGTATAGGAACAGTAAAACCTAAGACAAAAAAACGGAGGAGCACCGCTCCCGACCGCTCCCGCCCACTTTTACCACTGATGAGAGGTAAACTGTGAAGGGAATGGTGCAGTAAAATGACCCCCAGACCATCTGGCTTGCCAACCCTTGGTCACTATGGCACCGAACTAGCTGTCAAGGTTCATTCCAGGGTGCAAAGTGCTGCAGAAAGTTGACCAGAGACAAACAGTGCTGGGAATCAAGTCATTCTGAAGTAATCCGATGACTCCTGGAGTCATCCATAACTGAGGTATGTGTATAGCCAAATTATTTAAATGAAATGACTCTAGAGTAATCACAATAACTACCCGAGGCTGACCCCGCAACAACTTCAGGATGGGTTGGGATTACAGCAGGATGACCCCACAACAACTTCCGGATGGGTTGGGATTATCCAGGATGACCCCACAACAACTTCAGGATGGGTTGGGATTACAGCAGGATGACCCCGCAACAACTTCAGGATGGGTTGGGATTATCCAGGATGACCCCACAACAACTTCAGGATGGGTTGGGATTATCCAGGATGACCCCACAACAACTTCAGGATGGGTTGCGATGACTCCATGACAACTTTATGATGGGAAGCAATCAAGCCAGGATGATTCTAGGACAACTTCTAAAATGGGCTCATCAAAAATATACCTTAGATGTACTCTGCAGCACACTGTGCAATGATTGACACTGAAATGTACAATAAATACAATTTTTGTAAAAATGCTTTTTATTTTATATACAGGAAAAGAAAATTCACCGTTTGAAATATTCATTGATTTGCAACACACAGTGGGAGACTATAGTGAGAAATCCCCCTCCGCCAACCCACTCTCCTCCTCTGCTGTGCACCTACCCCTAGTTTTCTGCTATTCTCTTCTCCTGCAGCCTCCCACTAACCCGTGTTCTTCCTCCAGATAAGGAACTATGTGCTCAGCCAAAGTCACCTCACACTCGACCAATAATTTGCTCTAGCAAGCCAATAACCACCTCCAGGCCTTACGCAAAGGCCCCTTTGCCTCACTTAGACACTAAGGCATGAACTCCCCGATAACACTGCATCAATACCCCAGGAAAGGACTATTCTTTCATCATCCAGGCCCCCTGACCAGGCACAAACAGCACCCATGACCACCCCACACACAAACACACACAGCCCTCCCACACATGCACCAAGCCCACCAGCACACAAACACACAAAGCCACCACATTCATATACGCACCACAGCAGCAGCCCCCACACACAGCACCCAGGAACCCCCACAAACTCAGCACCCAACCTGCCCTGCCCACACACCCTTAGAACCCAAGCCCTTCTACACACATGCACAGCCTGCCCCACTCATACTCAGTGTCCCCCCACACACACACCCACAGCACCCAGAACCCCCCAAACACACTCTCAGTACCCAGCCCCCTGTGTGTGCACACAGCACCAAGGCCACCCAGTCATCCCCCCCACAGTCAGCCCCCAGACACCCAGTCTGCCTCCCACACACAGCACATAGAATCACCCAAAACGTATACTCAGGCCTGCCACACACTCAGCCCTGCCCACATACAAACACTCAGCCTCCCATACATGCAAACAGACACACTCAGCCCGCTCCCACAAAATAGATACACTCACCCCCACGACCAGCCACTGCCACACTCAGCACCCATAATCCCACAACACTCACAATCAGCCAAGCCATACACACTCAGCCCCTACATACTCAGCACCAGCCCCACCAGACAGTCCCTCAGCACCCCCACCCCACACTCACACACAGCATCTACCCCCACAACCTAAACCAACTACCCCCAATTGCCCTCAACTGCCCCTTTCAACTTGTCCCATCCCCCCAACTCCCCCACTGCCCCCACTCCTCCTACCCCCCTTATCCCCAACCGATCCCTTCTCCCACGCACAGAGAGTGGACTCTGGTATTAAGTGGGTTGAAAAAGATTAATTTTAATTTCTCTACCCCTTTATCCCCCAACTGCCCCTACCCCTCTTAACCTCAAACTGCTCCCCAGCCCTCTCTCCCCAACTGCCCCCACCCCACTTCCCCATCTGAACCCCATCCCTCGGTGCCCCAACTTCTCCCAACCCTCTTCAACTGCCCCTTCTCTCCCAACTGCCCTACCCCTCTTCTCCCTCAACTGCCCCTTCTCTCCCACCCCTTTTCCCCAACTGCCCCTTCTCCCTCCCCGTGTACCCCAAGTCCCCCCTTCTCAACTGCCCCTCTCCAACTTCCCTCACCTCCCTTTTCCCCACATGCCCACTTTCTCCAGAACTGCCCCAACGCTCTTCTCCCCAACTGCCCCACCCTCCTTGTTCCAACTGCCCCCACCCCTCTTCTCCCCAACTGTCACACCCCTCGTCTCCCCAACTATCTCCTTCTCACCCCCAACTGCTCCACCCAATTCCCCCAACTGTCCCCTTTGTCCCCCAACTGCCCTTCTCCCACAACTGCCCCATTCACCAACTGCCTGCACATCTCTTCTCTCCCCAAACTGCCCTCTTCTCCCTCCACCCCTCTTCTCTCCCCAAATGTCCCACCCTTTTTCTCCCCAACTGCCCCCTTCTCCCAACTGCCCCAACCCTCTTCTCCCGAATGGCCCCCTCTCCCAACTGATCCCACCTCCTTCTCCCCACCTGCCCCTACTCCTCCCCTCTTCTCATTATTCTCTCACTTAACCCCCTAGGGCACGTATTGCACTTAGGCTGGGGGCCATGCACACGCTGCCCTGGATAGGTGATTGAGCACAAAACAGGACTAGCTTAAGATGCATGAGTGCGTGTGGAAGTCCATTTGAAAATTATGTTTGGGGGCTCCCTTGACTACAGATGTAAAAACCCATCTGAGGCAACTGTGGGGTGCATACATTGTAATGGAGAAATGTTCCAACCATCAATCCTTCCCTGTGATTTTATTCAGTGAAAAAAATCCTAGATAAAGCAATGGAGGGAGGCAGTGAAAACATGCAGCTCATCATAGGAGAGGTGTATTGGCCTATGCATGGCAAAAGAAAGAAAGGCAGCCATTGAGGCGCTAAACCCCAAATGTCCACTTTCAAAACGTTATTAAACTCTCTTTGTTTGCAAGGTGCTAGTGTAGTCAAAACCAGATTAGAAATGCAACAAGGTGAACAGAATGCTGCTGGATACTGCAAGGCCAGAGGGAGTGGATGGTCTGAGGGTGACAGCATCTGTTATAATCACAATCTGTGACAATAAGTCACTCACTAAAACATATAGTCAGTCATGCTCACTCAGGCACGCTGTCACTCAGTCACACAGTCAGTCATGCCCAGTCACCACCAAACCCTCTGGCCTCACACAGTGTTTCCACCATTGAAGTCATGCTTGCTGTGCACTAGGAAAGCCTGTGTTGCAGCACAGAGTGGTCAAGACCCAGGCACCCAAGATATAGGCTCACGGTCAGAGCTCAAATGCAGCTGCATGCAGCACACAAGTACAGCATCCTTTGAAGCTGTACTTGTGTGGCAAAAGAGATTCTTGCTAAAACATTTGGCAAAGCACTTAGCTGCTGCACGAAGTGCCTTCAGTGACATGAAAATGGAAAAAAAGGTAGTGGCAGGGTGATGCACGAGAAGGACCAGCTGTGAATGTGTAAATCTGCACATGCACACCAGGATCATTCAGGAATCTTCCTTTCTCTTGATAAGCAGAGTTCCCATCTCTCATCCGATGACCTGAGTGACATCCTGTGAATAAATAGTGACAGGACAAAGGAGTAGGAGGGTGTTGAGATGAAGAATCTTGAACCTTGTAGGCCACCTGCACAGTGGGTCATAACTGGTCCCTTATTGCTCGTGTTCGCCTCCCAACTTGCCTCTAAACCGCCTTGAGGCAGTCTTTTTCCAGATAACCCTTGTAAACACCAATACAATAAAAAATAAATAATAAATACTATCGTCGGGATTAGTCGGGAGGATAGCTCAGCGGCAACGTGCTCACCTTGGAAGCAAGATGACACGGAGCAACACAGGTTCGATCCCTGTGTCCGTGCTTAGAAACCTCCGGGTATTAAACGTGTTATAAATAACCTATCATATCATATCCTCATCAATTATCCAAAGTGCTCGACAGTCCTCCTGATGATGTAAGGACAGACAAACATGTATGTAGTATGAAGCACCTACACAATTATAACTGATGTTAAGAGTGCTAGTATTGGCTACAGCAGGCAACATTTTCTTTTTCTCTTAATGACTAGTTCATTAAAATAAAAATACAAAATAGTTATGTAGATCCATGCTTCTTTGTAAAACTAGTAAGAAACGGTATGGTCAGATTATTACTGCTTAAATCATGGTCACTTAACTTAGCAGGCTAAAGTAATACATGGCTTAAGAACATGGTTCTATTTGTCATTGAGGATGAACTAATATTAAGTTATTTAACTATGGAATTAAATGTATCTGTCAATTATTGCTGAAAGAAAACAGTTTCTATAAAATATCTGCTTTTTAAGTGCAATCCCTACTCTACTGACTGGTTTATCAGTGTTACATGTGTATGTTGAATGTTACATGTAAATATCCACATTCCTCTTCTTTACGTACAAAATGGTGTTCATTAGAAAATTGTTCTTACATCATCCCGCATAACTGTATATTTGTAAAAGCCTAACATATGTGGAGAATGTGCTTGCTGCATAAGCAGCAAATCACCCTCAAATCCTCCCAAAATGATCAGAGCGGTTCTGCTCAAGAGGGATCCGAAAGTCATCCTAAAATCATTCCCAAATCACCAGGAACACACAGGGCCTGATTCACAGAAGCTTTGTATAATGGTGCATTCCCATAGGAAAATGTTCTGTGATTTAGGCCAACAGTCTTTTAAAATGCAGATGTTCTTGAAGATGTTCTTGAAGTAATCAGCAAGTCATCCTAAAATCATCAGGAACAAAGAGCTTTCTAAAACGCTGATGCTGTTGAAGTAGTGAGCAAGTCATCCTAAAATCACCCCCAAATTATCAGGAACAATTCTGAAACATTTCCTGATGACTAAGAACGTGATGACATCTGATGACGTGAGAATGGCCTCTATTGTAGTTCAATGATCATCGGGTGACTCCAGGATCATCTGACGTCATCCTTTTAGATTAGGGAACTTTAGTGTTTTTTACAAGCAGTGGAAACTGGGAACATTGGATCTTAGTGGCAGCACAGTGGCTAGAAAGCTGGATAACACTTTCAGAGCACGTCAGCCACCCGAATGAAAATATGCTACACAATTTCTTCCAAACATTTTAAGCACGCTGGCTAGCATGCTGTGTGACTAGTCCATACAGGGACCAGCGGGGACATTGAGCCAAAGTGGATCAAGGCAGCAACGGCTGTATGCAGGTATGAACTGCCCTATAGAGAACTCGGGAGATTTCCCGGTAGGCCTCTGAACCCTGGGCCTCTTTTGTGCTGTATTTCCACATTTATCCATAGGAAAAGTGTAGGGCTTGGTGAAAATGTGTAATATGGGGCCACTTTGAAAATGTATTCCAGGGCCTCTTGTGGTTCCCAGTCCACCCCTGGCTGTATGGGGACATATAGAGGGTAGTATACTCCGCACCAAATTAAAAATGCAAAAGCAGAATAGCGGATGGTATGGGGACCCGACAGGCCCGTTAGAAAATACAAATGTGCCTCGCTTTTGCTGCTCCACTGCCTGCTCACAGGTAGGTATCTGCAAGCACACGTGTACTTCAACTGTGATCCAGAGTTTGATTTAAAATCATGCGTAACCTCGCTGCAGTTTTGACCCTTTAGCCAATCCCAACAACTGTGTTTTCCCACACGGGTGTAACACAGACTGTAGTAACCAGAAGAAGAAAGTAAACGCAGCGAGGCCTAGAATGATATGCATGGAATGCAGAGGGTTTTAGTAGCATGATGTAAACATGAGGCTAATTAGTTGTTCGGTTGCACGTGTAACTGGGTGTTTCGGTGCCCCGAGGACTCAGGCGTGCCAAACCCAGTTGATCCCTCCTGTGTCTCCATAATGGTGACAGCATCGAGCATTCCTGTAGCAGCACACAAAAGTATGATGCTGATGTGTTTTAGAGGAGAAGAATCAGTGGTCGAAGTGTACGAAAAGAAGTAGTGGAACTATGTTCCCTGCTCGCTTGCCCCTGCTCTCCAAAAACCCCATTGCCACAACCGCTCCCACACACAATACACCCCCCAAACACTTGCACCTGCTGTTTAAGGGAACGTTCAGTGCAGTGCACTGAAAGGGAATGTTTCAACTTCTTCCTACACTTTTATTTTAAAACAAAACCATTCCAGAACGGTTTCTTTTTAAAATAAAAGTATAGGAGCTGTACAAGGCAATTTAAATAAGTATAGGAGCACCGCTCCCGACCGCTCCCGCTCACTTCGACCACTAAGAATGGGTCACCAAACCATTACTTCCTGCATGTACAGCCTTCTACTGACTAAGACTATGAAAATGGAAATGACAGGAAATAGAGTCAAACATGCATCCACACACACAAAATAATTATGAAAAACAAATGTAATTGATAACTCAAACAATAACACCCGCTGTGGTAGGCTGGATTGCTGAGGCCTGAATGCCGGCCCCGGGTGCGATTGCACATCGACCAGCCCACCGCCATGAGTATTATTACTATTAAGAACCGCTGGCTAATAGAGTTTTAAAAAAAGGGAGGCCCAGCATGTCTGACAGTCGCACAGACAGTGACTGTCACAAAAATGGAAGCATGTACCACCTTTCCTGGGTCACAGAGTCCCTGCCAATCCTTAAAACAGGCCAGGGCCAGACATGGGACTTCATTGTAAGACTCCCATCCGGGCATACTAGTCCCACAAAGGTTGGTTTATGCAACACAAAACAGTGATGGAAGGAATGTTTGACAAAAATCATAACCACTGGCATTGCTCCAGGCAACACTCCAAACCATTATGTATGAGACTGCTGTGCCACGCAGAATGGGAAAACCTATGTAAATCAGGCCTGCTCCCACACCACATGGAGTAGTCCAGCCCTTCTGCACAAAACCACAAGCAACCCCACTCAAGTCTCTGCCTCGTTGGACTGCATCAGACATCTGCAGCCTAATACTCTGGGTACAGCAGGCTTGTGGTCAATGCCTGTGTATTCCTCACCCCCCATAGGCTTCATTGACTTTTATTAAACCATATAGCATTCTTTAAAAAAAAAAAATCTGGCACCTCCCATTTTCTATAGCTAGCCCCATATCCTTTTATGGTGAAACATTGTTGTTTTTTTAAAAAGGTTTTATTGGTTAATCAAGTAAACCTTTAACATTTTCAAAAAATTAAACACAGTCAATCAGCAAAATTAAAATAAAAAATAAAAAGAGAAAATGAAAATAAAACAAACAAGAAAAGAAAAACAACAATAGCACAAATGAAAACACATCAAAAGGTATTACACGACATGGCTTATAAAAGGGGCACATCTTTTTCCATGCTCTCAAACAGAATTTCATAGACAACAGATAGATCAGATTCATAACAACTGCTAATGAGGCAACTATTTTTCAGCTGACCCCTCCTCAAGTTTCAAAGAGTCCAGGAATCCCACTACTGCATTAACAAGTGATCTTAGGTTCCCGGACAAACAACGGTTCCAAATTACGTCCTCTCTCTCTCAGTCCTTTCTCCTATAAAATTGTGCAGATATTTAGTCCATACTCGTAACAGTGCAGGGCAACTCAACAACAGATGCCTAGTTGTTTCTTTAACCATCGCACTCTTACAGAACCTAAAAAAGGACTCCATCTCATTGGCCAACCCATATCTTAATAGGATCTCTCTTGTTCTTAAGAGATTTAGCCTAAATCTTAGAAAGGTAGAACGGACCCCCCTGCTAGCATGTATCGATAAGTAAGAGGCCAAGCATCCCTGCTTTTTATGATCAAGAGCAAGATGGGATACAACAAGGTGTGAAACTGTATGCACCCAGTCGGCCTTAAAGCAAAGTCTTTTCACCCCTTTGGGATTTTAAATCAGCTCTTTTTCTGAAGAATCAGCCTCCTGCAATGCCACATAGGCAATATCCATTATTTCCACCAGGGCACATGATCCCCTCCCCTACAACATCTCACCAAACATCTCCCAGAGGGAATCTCTGGCAGGAATAAGTCACTTCCTAAAGGAGGAAACCTATTGCCACAGTGCCCTGGCTTTCAAAGAAACCGGTCCTAGTTCATGTCTGATGCTAGAATGAGGGGCGGAAGGAGGGAGATGCAGCACTTTGCGCGAGATAAGAGCTTCTCGCAAGTATTCAGTGAGATTAACAGTAGAAAGCCATAATGTAGCATGTTGCATTTACACAAGAAAACTGCCCACATTATCTATGGTCTATTTCCATATTCATCCAGATCTATTCTTCTACCATGTTCGAATCGTAATGTATACATTTCTGAATATTTTGGCTTTGCTTAAACTATTATCCCTACATTAAGCACAACCACAATATGAAAAGATTTACCCTCTCCTTAATTCAATACAATTTGGATTAAAACTGCAACATATTGAAGTCGATTTAACTTTTAAGTGATACCATCCGTTTCATTTGGACTACCCTTGGATATTGTTTTAATTTTGAACATTGACAATTTGGGGATTTACATGGACTTCTTCTTTATTCAGTATCTTAAGAGTCTAATAATAATACATTAACCTCATCACGAGCTGGGCGGTATCCCAACTCGGATACCGCCCAACTGTATTTGCGTTACCGCCCAACCCTCCAGCAGTATTTCCGCCGGATTCGGTGGTAACTGTAAATCCCCATTCCCCATTGGGTCCATTGGACGCTAATTGCACCCAAAAATGGGAGAGAAGTCAGCAAATTTACCCCCAGAGTACAGCCAGAGGTAAATGTTGCCAGCCCGAGATTGGTCGTACCCTTAATGCGGCGGTAATAGCGTTACCGCCACATTTAAGGGCTACTGCCCAACTCGTGATGAGGCCCATTGTTTTCCTATATAGCAATTAATTAATAACAACTGTGCTTATCAACAATTGAATGGTATTCAATTTATCGTCCTCAGATGAATGAAGGGCTCTGTAGGCTAGTAGGCTAGTCCCATGTCTGAGTAGAGAACATAACTTGTGAGCTATGCACCAGGGCAAAATGACATGCTATTTCTTTACAGCGTTTTCATTTTCATACTAATCACAAATGACATCCCATTCACTTTAAGGATTTTGTTTGATGTCATTTCCATATTAACCACTCGTTACAAGGGCTGGAACGGGTGGTAATGGCTTGGGGAATGAGATGAGGGCCCGAGCGAAGCAAGGCCTTTGATGAGGGCCCTCGGATGTTACCACCCATTCCAGCTGGGAACGGGTGGTTAATGCCATTAGCAGCAGTCCCAAGGGCCGGGACGGGGCTAATTCAAAGTATTTTCATTCTGTGATCGGGTTGCCTTGCAGCATCCCGTTCACGAAAAAATAGACTGTTCAAAGATGGCCATCATGGAAAGTGAAGGCAGGCTCCGTATGGAGCCCCTCTTCCCTTTCCATGTCGGCCATCCAGAGCAGAAAGGAAGGAGCGGCTGCAGCGGCAGCATTTGCCCACGCCAAAATGAAGATAGCGGGAGGGTGCGATGTAAAATAAAAAAAGAAGAAAAGGGAGTGTAGGGACAGGGAAGATGGTGGGCGGGCGAACCGGCCATCAGGCAACTTGGAACAAGGGCTGAGATCGCCAGATTCAGCCCGCGTTCCCAACGACCTCATTGGTTGTCTCCCCTCCTCATAGAGTGCTAATTGAGATTCTTCCATTACAGATCCTATTTATGGGTATTGTCGCTTAAGGTAGCCAAAACATTGATGCTTTTCTTCTTTCTAGGGATTTTCTAGAGTGGCATCCATGGAAATTGGCAACATTTCCAGTTTCAGTAATTTTGGCGTATCCTGAACATATTAGGATTACAGAGGGTACAATACATGCAGGATAATAAATAATGATGTATTTATTTCGCGATTTTAAAGCGCTCACACAGCCCTTGGGCATCGTGGCACTTTTACAGGAATTGTTACTTATTTTTTTCATTGCGTAATTGTTTTTATTTTATTTTTGTCTTAGTGGCGTATTTATAACGCACTTAAACACCCAGAGATTTCGAAGCGCCGACCCGGGGATCGAACCTGTGTTGCTTTGTGTCGTCTTGCTTCCAAGGCGTGCATGTTGCAGCTGAGCTATCCTCTCGGGACGATGATGCCCTGACAACCACAGTAGCTAAGGTACTCTGCAGCATAAATAGAATTATAGATGGGTAGCTATCACCTGCAGCGATGCATTCCACCAAAGGGATCCAAGTGACAGCTGATAGAGAATGTAAGCTTTGATCTTGTTGTCTACGATGTCACTGGGCACCCCGGGGTGGAACATGCTTTGAAGCTGATAGCCTGTAGATATATGTTGTGTATGCCCATGGCAACTTCGCCCACCTCATTTATGTGGCCGTTTCTCCCTGCCTGTGACAAAATGAATACAGCTCTGCAGGAGTACAGCGATGAGTAGTGGTTTCTAAACTCCTACTCAGCCCCGCCCTACTACTAAATCAGCAGTGATCCCAATCATAAAGGTTAAACTGGCACAACATGACAGGTATACCTCCTTCCAGTCTTGCAGTAATGTGGGCTGAGTGCAGGATGCACTCATTAAGAGGTGTGTGAGGTAGCAAAGAAGCATCCAAACAAGAATAGTATTGCGTTACCAAAATATAGAAAATTCCCAATTAAGGTTCTATATAAAATATGAGTCTTTATACAAAAGTACAAACACACTGATAAAAAACACTTATAACCCGCCCCTATATAGGAAGACATTGCATATGCAGACTTTTAGTTGAAAGAGGTACTCTGAGTCTGAAAATAGGGGTTTCTGCAGCAATGTTCAAATTCAAGGATATTCTTAAAATGTATGTAGAGGGGTCTTAAATTGTCAATAGTGGCCTTCAAATCAAGCCAGGGGACAGAACCGACTGGAAATACCTTTATCTTCTTGGGTGGCCCAAAAGTGTTGAGCAGGATTTCTAAGGACTTTCCAATGGGTCAAGTCGGCATCACAAGTGCTGAGTCAGGTGCTCCCAGTCGATTGCGTCAGCCGAGACAGTTGAGTCGGTTCAAGGCAGTCCCGAGATGTGGTGCGGTCTTAGAGCAGTGATTGGCTCTTTTGAGCTAAAGTACAGGCAGATGATGGTCGTGTCAGTCACACACAGTGGTCAAGTCAGTTCAACAAGGTTCAGGTGATGCAATGCAATCCTGCAGTGGCAATCTGCTTGAAGACGGCTAGAGAACAGACAAGAAATGGTTGAGTGAGCAGCTCATTGGCTCGAAACAGTTTGAAAAAGCAGTCAACAGAGCCGTAAGCTGTTCTTTGGCTTTTTGGTTCTTAGGAGACAACATCAAAGATATCCAGAGATAAGGTGCATCTTTCATCTGCTCCCCCGAGCTAGGAAGGCTGCCAGAGATCACTTGCAGGGGTGGTCACTTCCAATAAGCAGGATCTGTGTACCAATGTTCAGGCAGCAGGCAGGCCTTGTCCTGACCGTAGGAAAACCCAAATGGTCCTCTTGGATGGGTGAAGGGTCCTGCTCCTTCCTTGGAAGTCCTAACCTTCCCCTCTAAGGCTCAGGGTTTTGGGCAGACTAATACTCCAATAAGGCTCCAGTGTAACCCTTCTTTGTCTGTTGTCCAAAGATGATTACCCTAAGGGGGAGTTTCACCCCTTATATAGTAATTCTAGCACAGTGGATTGGTCCATGTCAAGCCTTCTTCAAGGGTCCAATCCTAGCTCTAGTTGATGTGACAAGAGTCTTTGCCTGGTGATGTCGGTACCAGGGTGCTTTATCTGCAAGAAGTGGGGAGTGGGTACGAAAAGTGAGAGTGGTCTAAGTAATCCCAAGATGATGGAAATCCTCTCTTGACTGTAACATCTCTGCCGTGCTACCCTAACACCTCCCTTTGCTCTGTTTGCCTTACATCAAAGAGACTCCAGTAATTACCACACTGGTGCACCCTCTCAAAAGGCCAGGTAGGGCTGGCCTTTGAAGCATTGATTGATTGCCAGCTAACTCACTGTGAGTATATCCTTTCATCCTTCACAGAGAGAACAAAGGAGAGCTTCCTGGGCTGGACCCAAATGGTTTCTTTTGGGTGAAAGAAACGCAAAACAGACGTGCACACAATTCTGAGACTAGAAACCAAGTTTGCCCTATCCTCCACTGAGGTATCCTGATAGCTCAGTGGCAAAGCAGTTGTCCTGGAAGTCAGACAATGCAGAGCAACATGGGTTCAAATCCTGGTCCCATGCTAAGATACTGGTCTCTGGTGTTAAGACCACAATAAAAGATTAATTAATTATTATGGCATCAAAATGGTTTTGGCCAGTATATGTGTTTATCCACATAGATCAAGATACATAAGGTTCATATGTATTTATGAATCTACCATCAAGCTTTAGGGACGTACAATTATATCATTTGAATCAGTGTGCCCACGGTAAAGGGCAGTCCCTGGCTGTTGGAACTTTGGGTACCACCAGTTTGCAGTAATGGACATATGTCCCTGTAATTGCCATGTTGCCAAACTATAGGGCAGCTGCTGGGGGTGTCAGTACACAGCCCAAGCACGGTTATATGTGTGCGCTATACTTTTCAGCATGGGGCATTTTGAAAGAAAGCATGATTAGCACAGTTCATTTTGGAGACAAATTTAACAGCATTATATTGTTTTACAAAAATCAATAAAAGCTCAGGATTGTTTGCTCGTGCCTATAGCATTCTGCCACACTGTTATCTTTTACATGCCTGGGATACTTTTAGGGAAGACCTTAATTTTTGCAATTTTCCTTTCTTTGACAGCAATAGAACCCCTAGCTATTTGTGATGGCTTCGACCCTGCAATGAATTTTGGAGGTAAGTAAAGTCGTTTTGCTTTACTGGCCTTGCCCGACTCACTTATTTTGGGTAGCCCATAAATGTACCAGTACAGGGGGACTATGTGCCTCTTGAGAGATTCCTGTATTGTTTTACTGTAGCACACAACACCTGTTTCAGTGCTATTGGGGGTTTTCTGGGTTTTTGCAGTTGATCACAGAACAGGGTTTCCATGTCTGCTTGTCCAGTCCCCTAGGCTCCCCCTGCAAAAATCACCAGGTTTTAAGCCACCATGACATTTTCATCATGACATAAAATCAAGATTCCATACAAGTTGCTTCTGAAAGCAGATAGATTCCATGAGACCCCATCGCAAATGCCTCTCTCAAGTGTGTTCTGCTATTTGCACGTGTTGAACTATGAAGTGCAAAAAGTGGTTTGACACTTTTTTTGCAATTTGTAGTGCAAACAACAAATACTGCAGGGTAGGGGACCGTATAGCAAAGAAGTGCAAATATAGCAGGTTAGTAGCTGTGCAATTTACACTTTCTTTAAATAAAAAAAAAGCGACCATGAAGTATTTAATTATTTCATGAGCTTCCCTTATAAACTGCTTCTAAAATTGATAACCTTTTTTTTTCCAAAACAAATATCAAATGTATCTTCTGGCCTCATACTTTCAAAACAGTGAAGGACCCGGTAAAAGACTCCCTCCAAGAATTACATTTTCTCCCACTTACAATTGGAAGCTGGTATTGAAACATTTTCCAAAGCTTTTTCTGGCTCCCATTCTGGCCTTGACAGCTCCATCAAAGGTCCAAATCTTCCCTTTACAGCATTGAATACTTTAGGAAAGTTACAGCTCTCCAGACATTCCTAGCAGCCCCAAGTGCAGGAACCCAACCCTACGTCCCAGTGCCTGCGGTAAAATCTCCTTTGGTTTGGTCAGTTGAACCAGTACCTCAAAGTGTAGAGCCAAGGGAGTGTATTATGAAAATGCTTTTGCATCAAGCTTTAAAGCACTTCATTATTTATTGAGCCTAATGAGTATGACTTGGTGATAGAGAAGGGTATTCACATCAGGGGATTATCACACTGGGGGCAGATTCTCAAAAACATGCGCATCTCAATGAAATGTGCTATTGTACAAAGATGTTCTTAATCGATCGCGCATCTCATTGCGACACATGGATTCACACAAAAATCAAAGAAAATGCCCGTGCAAAATATGCACAAATAAGTGCACATTTCATGTTGCATCAATTGTATTGCACAAGCGCAAGTACACAAAAATGAGTGCAATTACCCTCAAAAACATGTATGTGCAAAGCAGGAGGTAGCCTCAAAACACCTGTTTGCCCCATCCATCAACTTGGAGGCTGCAAACTGCTTCCAAGAAGATATCGTTATCAGATATCATCCGAGGAAAATCGGGGTGGCCAGGATGGGGAAAAGGGAAGAAGGGCCAAGAATTACAATGAAGCAGATGTGGATCTTATGACCAATCATGAGGACATCCTCTTTCAGCTGCATGCACTAAACTCAACCATATAAGTCAGGAAGGGCCTCTAGGTGGAGCTTACAACCAATATAAATTCCACGGGTCTTAGCCACCAGACACCGAAAGAGGTGAAGAAGAGCTGGGGTGATTTGTTTAAAGGTGCATGGCGGAGAAGCCGGCTGACCAATGAGCCTATTCGATGGGCACAGGGGAAGTTCCAGCCACTAACAGCAGCCTGACACCTTCAGAGGAGGAGTTTCAGCAATCCTCAAAACTGTAGTAGTAGTCCACTTCAGTGACTAGACACAGCTGCTGAGGACCCAGGTGAGCATCCAAAAAAACCCACTGTCGCTTCTGTGCTCATTGCAAACATCTGCGTTGTGCATGCTAGACGGCAGCACCATTGCACAGTGTGCAGGCAACAGATTCCGCCTCCCAAGCATGTGCATGACCCTCACTGGCCAGAGTAGACAGTACTCTTCGCTTCAAGTGGTGGCCTACATTCTTACAGTGTACACGTTGGTCACAGTGTCGGATTGCTGCTCAGCGTGTGTGCGTGTGTGTTTGTTGATTCCACTAAATCCATGGTCACAACCTTAAAAAGCCCTGTAACCGTAGTGAATGGCCGTGTGCGTGTGTTGCCAGCATGCTGGGTCCATGTATCCAAGGGCAAATGTGTTTCACTAGGCATAGAGCCATGATGAAAGATAAGTGCTGGGTGGTGAGTGAAGAGTGTAGAAATGTGATATGAAGCAGATCCTGACATGCACATTCACAAACACACATATCAATAACCCTTGCATGTGTGGAGAGGCAGATGAATGTGTCATCCATGACGTTAGCCCCTCCCCCGCCGTCATATCACAGATATAAGAGAACATATTCAATGAGGCAAACATATCGACCCCATTCAGGAGGGATGCAGGAAGAGGCAAACCTGCTGATGGATATGTAACCTGAACGTGTGGAGAACATGATTAATCAAGATATCAAAATACTTGCATTTACATATAGACATGAAGCATATGAGCATTCACCATGAAGTTACATAAACGCTAAACTAGAGATGGATTTTAGACGTGAAGAATATATACACTTCATATTTTATAATGTATACAACCCGACTAAATAGAGGTAATGAAACGCAATGCAAAAAAGACACTCGTAGGGCCTCATTACACAGAAGGCGGTAAGGGTTAACGATCACCGGTAATGGTACCAGTGACTGTTAACCCTTACCGCCTTACTACGAGGTCCAACCCGCTAAGGGACATTGGTGCTAATTACGGCACCGCAAATTTGCGGTACCGTCATTAGCACCTTCCCCATTCCCATTATGCCCTATGGGGCAAAAATGGGAATGGGGAAGGGCAATGGTGGAAGGGGGAATTACCGCCCCGCCAACCTTGGAATAGGGCGGTAATTCCCCTTTCCACCAAGGCGGTGCCGGTATTTTACCGGCTTGGACAAGGTGCTATTAGCACCTTGGTCCACCGCCATCCGTGTAATGAGGCCCATAGGCTTGCTTGAAACTTGGAACTCAACGGAGGATGGAAAGCCGACTTGGATTAAATGAGCGACAAAACTACATCACCCAAAGAGAGAAGCCTGAAGCTATAAAAGAGGCGATGGGGAAATAAGTTAAAAGCACAGAGTCGTGCTGAACCGACAGAAGCCGAGTAGCCCTCCTTCCAAGGTCCCTGTGAAAATAAGGGAGTATTGGACTGTCTGGAGAAGAGTCAAGATAACGAGCTTCTGAACGCCAGACATTCTCCGCGTTAAGATTAATTGGAGAGAAGTCGACCTTCCTAATAAGCAGGTGCAGTAAATAAACAGTGTTCAGAAGATAACAGACGATCTCCCAAGCCTCTAACTGTCAGAAAGGTTAATGACACTTGGGTTTATACGAGCCTGGATCAGGGAAGAAACAGCCTGCAGTATGGTCTTCCAGCATGGGATTCCTAATTGGAGAACATTTAAACATAGTCACAGACAGACACCTGTTCGCCTCCCTTTTACTTGAAGGAGCTACAATGCCAAGGAAATGTAACTACAAGAGAAATGATTTGGCTCAGGGCCTGGGAGATATGGATGACAACGAATCAAGGCTTGAAGCACCATCTGGGTCTCTCCCGCCCCATACTTGTATCAATCCATATCTGTGCAGCTTGTTAGATGTCCAAGGTCAGTGAGACCAGCTCCAGCCATTTATTTGTATAATCTGATTTTCGTGTCTTTAAAGCAATAATAAGCCAATTAGTTAGAGTGACAGCGATAGTCTTATTTTTAGCAAATATAGGTGGTCCAAGGTGTTGCCATCTGATATGTGAGGTCCAATGAAATGTTACAGACGTTTAGTTTCTATATAGTAGTTGCAATATTAACCAATCCTTTCCTTTTGTAGGTTTCTATGAGAAACGTAGAATGATGTCATATTTGATGAGTATCTGTGATAAAACACAGCTCGCCATATGTAATTGTGCGAGAGCTACTGAGACGTTGTGCTTGTACGCTACCCCTGTGTTGTACTTGTTGAATAAAGCAGGCCGTTTTGCCATATCTTTGACGCTGTCCATCATTTGGCTGCAGGATTTCCTAGCCTACCTGTCCCTCTTAATGGGGAATTCCCAGCCACCTTAACACATGTATCCTGCAGCTGCCGCCCCACGGGATGCCACCAATATGGACGTGTATGTGGACATGTCACCTTTTAAGGGAGACACCATGGAGGAGGAGCCTGAACTGGCTTATATGTCCACAGAGACAGTGGAAGAACTAGACATAGGGCCTCATCACGAGTTGGGTGGTAACGCCGGCGCTATTAGCCCCAGCGTTAATAGCCCTACCGCCAAACCCCCCGGCGCTAACAGCGCCGGATCACGGGTTTGGCGGAACGAGTATTGCCAGTCCCCACTGAGCCCATTCGGGAATTCCCCATTCCCCATTGGGCTCAATGGGGAATTTTCACGCTCTTACCGCCGGCGGATTTCCCGCCGGCGGTATGAGCTTGAAATTTCAGCGGATTTCCCTTCAGCTCAGAGCTGGGGGGAAATCTGCCAAACCTGTGATTTGGCGGACCCTTAAATGCGGCGGTAATAGCGCTACCGCCGCATTCAAGGGTTACCGCCAAACTCGTGATGAGGCCCATAGTCTGGGGATGGCACTGTGAAGGACATTCAGGGGACATTGCCTGTGCAGGAAATTGCAACAGGGGATCCACTACCTGCTTCTACTAACAGCTTCACCTCTGATCCAGACACGCAAAGACGTGTGCCCAGACAGGCCTGCACAAATCACCTTAGCCATCACCCACATACTGACTAGGAGGAGGAAATGGATTAGCATTAGTTGTCCATCAGTACAGAGCTCATGCCCACCGAGTGCTCTTACAATGAGGGATTGCAGGGTGTCTACAAGGAGGTTGCTGAAACCAGGCTGGCACTTGTACATGAGGTGAGAAAGATCCAGCATGCTGCTGGGGAGGGATTTCAGAACCTTTGGGAGGGCCTACAGTGCACCGCAAGGAGGCGGGTCGACTTGCCCATGTATCAGTCTTCTGTGAGGAAAGCTCCTGAAAACTGCATCACTGCTGACCTGAACAGATAATAGCAACTATGATGATGGCAACCAACCACAACTCCACCCCAATCATGACTTCCTTCACACCAAGACCAAGGCCTTCGCCTACCCAGCAAATAACACCTGGGAGGGCAACTGATGATGGAGAGGATGCCGCGAGGCATGGGCCCTCCCTCCCTGGGCCCTCCCTCCCTGGGCCCTTCCTCCCCGGGCCCTCCCTCCCCCACAGCTAGCGACATTGCTGCTAGTCAGTTTGCACCTACTTTTGTTGTACAACATTTTATTATCACCTTGATAGTTTGGGCTAGGGTTAGTTTTGTGTTACGTTTTTGCTAATCTGGTCTAATGCCAAGAAAGAAAATGCCAATGTGTGCCCTTGGGCTGTGTGGAGTGAATAGCGGGGAACAGGGTATAGCGTGCAAACGGCACAGGATGTAGTAGATATATATCCCCATCGATCGAAGTCATGTTGAGTGCAGTACAAGCCGCTCCTACTATGCACACAAGTCCACTATTGCTTGTGGGAGGGCGCAGTAGCGCAACATCTACTTATTGTCTGCCAGTGAAAGGGTGGGTTGTGGGCTATGTCCTAATCTGTGTTCTTTCCCTCCTCATCCCCCGGCTCCACCTTCTGCGTGATGCAGCAACACAACGAGCTCTGGAGCAGCCATCTTTTAACTCTATTAAGCAGTGTAGTTGTGTTGTGACTTTCACACTTTCCTGGATCACATGTTCCACTTTTTTGGAGCAATTGGTCTTTAGTATTTTTGGGAGCAAATGGATTTGCTGCGCTTTTCTGAATAGGGGTTATGGAGCATCTTCTGCCATTGCTGCTGGTCACGCCCCTCTCATTTGGCTGCTTTGCATCTAATCCGAGCATCTTTTCATGCGTGTTCTTTGCGATCGTCCATCTTGTAGAGACGCACATCTGTGAAATAGAAATGTTCTCTCGTCCACTTCGTTCACATTTCTTGTGTATTTCTGATTTGCGTCAAAGGAAGTTTTGAGATACTGTTTATTTCAAAAGTTCTCCTGACCAGCTGGGACAAGAGAACCTTTTAACATGTGCAGGAGAACATTCACTATAAAGAGAGAGATTGCTCTTATGGACCAGGGGAGGTGATTTCACACAAGTGATTTGATTTGTGACTTCTCTTGCTTCTCTGTCCTGCTGTGCCTAGTCATCACGGCACCTATAGCCCTGGTTCATCTTAGATGTCAGCATCAATAAATGCTTCCTAATTCTGTAATATAAACAGCTGGTGTTCCAATTTTTTAAATAAGGGCACATTCTCTATCTTAACTGCTCCTCTCCCGTCTCCTACGAAAGGTGAGCTGTTTTGGTGGCTTGAGGAAATACTTGTTATTCACTTGAGGGTCGTTTAATAATAATAATACTGATAACCTTAAAGAGTCCCAGTTTTTGGCGTTAAAATAACAGATGACAGTATTACTCAATTTACTAGTGCTCAGCATATCCATCTCACAGGAAGGAATGGTTGAGTCATCCAGGATTCGAACCTGTGACATGCAGTTTGAAGATACCCTGCAGAGAGTGCTTCACTCATTGATCAGTTAAAACGCATTTTAACCCAGAATGCTGTTTTTAATGGGGCTTACTCTCAGCCTCATTATAAGTTTGGCGGTAGCCTTGCCGGTAAAACCGCCAGGCTGCCGCCAAACTTGAGAATTTTTCTGGCGCCCAGGAATGGGCAATTACTGGGTCATTAAGGCCTTGCCGGACCCGGTAATCGCCCATGAGCTGTTGGGCTCAATGGGAATGGGGAAGCCGGATGCACCGGCACCATTCACGAATGGTGCCGGTGAATCCGACATGCTCTGCTCGCAGGTGCCGATATGCCCGCCTGGACAGACCTGGCAGGCGCAAAGGCACCCGCTAGCAGAAGTCGTAGTTTGCCACTCCGGTAATTACGGTACTGCAAGCTTACCGGTACCCTAGTTACCGGACCGGCAAACTCGTAATGAGGACCACCTGTGTTCGTAGACGTCTAGTCACAACTTGATGGTTTATGTATTTTCAAGCTGACATATTTCTGGTTTTAGGAGTCAGAGGTACAGTCAGTAGCACTAAGGACCCTCGTTCTTGGGTCTCTGAAATCAGTATTGCTTTGATACAAATTAGGTGGAGTGTGTACAAAGAAATCCTTGTTTATTCTGTCAAAGAGTTATCAGTTCTGCCCCCTTGCAAAAGCAAAGCATTTCTGGAGTGGATGGGCAAGCTTTGATTTGGATATGGTGGAAGGCATTCTTGTATCTAGGGCTGGCCCAACCACTAGACTATCTAGGGGTCTACCTAGGGGCATACTGAAGAGGGCAATATGCCGCCAGCCTGGCAGGGAACCCACATGTATCCAGGCAACAGTCAATCACAGTGTGGTCATTTTCGTCGTCAACATCATCTTAATGTTTATTTTGGAAACGTACAAAACATTCCATAAAAACAGTGCAAAAGAAGAATACAATGGAATCCATAACACAGATGCCAAAATAAAAATATCTTTAAAAAAATATAACAATCACCATATCATAGGATCAATAACAACCAGACAAAAGCCCATTTCATGACACATACCCTAGCAGATCCTTTTTCGAAGCAAAGTGCTGTTTTTAAATGAGATAGGAGAGTCCACCCAACAAGTGGAGAGTCGACCCATAATAAGAAACTCTAGGCAGGTCGCGATTTCCCAGTTTACACAACAAAGGAACTAACAAAGAACATCTCACTCTTTCATAGGCCGGACAAAATAATATCAGATGGGCGAGATCCTCAGGGGGGCATCACATTCATTTTGCTTTTTTAAAGCCAACTGTGCACCCATTCACTCTGAACGGTTTGAATGCTGGTGTGGTGATTCTGCTGGGATTTCGTGGAATCCTCTACATTCTTAACAGCAGCATCAAATAGATGCCAGCGCTGGCATACATTGTGCTGGCTGGCCTCAGATATTGTTTAGGCACTAGCAGCATGATAAGCGGGCAAGTGCTGGCATACACTGGCACATATTGTTTGGACTGGCTTCAAGATTGTTTTTCATCGTGAGCAGCATGCCAGGGTGTCAGTGCTGGCCTCTGTTTTATTGTGACTGGCCTCAGGTTTTTCTCTGGATATAAGCCTTCCCTTTGGATAAACCGAGGTCCCAGTGTCATCACCAAACCCAGGGGCGTTGCTAGGGGGGGGCTAAGAGGGCTATAGCCCCTGATCTTTTGGTTGTAGCCCCGGATAGAATCTCAGGAGCTACAGCCAAAAGACTAGCTAGCCCCCAGTCCCAACAGTTCCGACATCAGCTTAGCCCCGGGTCTTTTCCAGACCTAGCAACTCCCCTGACCAAACCCATAGAGCCAGAGCGGCACTCAGGATTTGGGTACTTCCAGCCTGCACCCATTAACACCACATTTCGCATCTGCCTCTCCCTCTATCCAACCGACCCCCAAGCCACGTTGCCCCCTAATCCTACTTTTCTTACAGACCCACATACAGCAAGGCTGCAGTAAGAGCCGAAGGGTGCTGCCAAGCCTACTTTACATTAAATTCCATCCCATATTCTTCTAGGTATAGCAGCTGAGCATGGGGCAAGGGATTGCATATATTGTTGAGACAGGCTTCAAGGAATGCTTCGGGCCCAGCAGCACCACAGGGAGCGGGGCTGGCATATGCTTTTGGGACAAGCCTTGTAATTATCTGTGGGCACTAACAGGGTGAGCATGTTTTACAGGGTCAATGCAGACAAATATTGTTGGGACAGGCCCCGTGATTGTTGCTGGGTACAACGAGTATGGAAATATGTTTTACAGTGTCATTTTTGCAGTATGTTGTGACAAGGCCTCATGGGTTTTGTGGGCACAACCAAAATGTAAATGTTTTGCAAAAGGCTTCTGTGAACTGCTGGCAAACATCCACTCCTGGAATATTCCATTCTACAGACCCAATTGCAAATCCTATGGCTTTCTATCCAATTTTGTTTAAAATCTCTGTCAAAACATGCCCCATTGAATGTATTATGTTAATACATTTCTTTTACGGAAAGAACATCCGAATTTCCGTTCGTTTTGAGTCAGGAAAAAGAGGTTTGTTTTCTTTAAAATTTCACGGCATACAGTGTTTATAACGAGAAATGTATAACGAATGAATATATAACGAACATTATATAACGAAAAACATAACACACAAGTATGTGGGTGTGGAGTAAAGGGTTACATCTTGTGTGGAAACGGTTGGGGTTGGTTTTTAGAGGTGGAAAACAGGGGTTTGGGGACCACCTGCCCAAAAAAATGTGTTGTTTTGTCGTTCTATATTTTTCGTTACATATGCATTCGTTGTTTAATATTTCGATATAAAGACATGTAAGCAAAATTCACCAGCCACCACTGGCTGTACCATTTCTAAGTGTTTCATTTTTGGGGGTGTTTGCCAGGGCTCAGCCCTGGCATTTATGTTTGAACCCTGGCACTTATTGTCTCAGACTCACCAGTTTAATTATGAAGCAGTGATAGTGCAACCATCAACCACAATGAGCAGGTGCGAGTTGTAGGGTAACTTCAAATATGTCGACGCTGTAGGGAGACGCTGTAGGGAGCAGCTATGGGTAGTGGCAGCAGTTGTGGGGAATTTCCCACCTGCAGTGTTACAGGAGTGCTAGAATATATTTGGGCCCTGGCGCTTTTTACAAATTCAGCACTGTTCCATGTGTGAGGTTCTTTTTGTGTGAGCTGGTATTGCGTGTTCCTGCTCATGTTGTGTTTGCGTTACGTTTAAGAGCAGGAAGATTGTTGCAAGATTTGTACAAATGGAATCTCCTGGGCTGGGGGGCTGGCTCTTTGTTACTGGATTGGCTGGCTTTATTGTTCAGGCCGCTTGAAAAAAACATGGGGTTCCACAAGCGTAACACTTTGAGCAGTGATCCTGAGAAGGAATGGGAATAACAAATAATTTGTCTTTCAGGAATTCTGCACAGTAACAGCTAGACTCATAAAAGGTTTATTTCAGGCACACTTCAGGGGGTGAGTCACTTATTTAGTCAGTTCTTAAGCACCTCAAATTCACAATTCAGACAAAAACCTCCAAAAAAGCAGAGTAGAATAAGCATCCATTGCGGAGTATGTATTTTGTTTTTTCAAGTTGCAGTTAAAGCAAGTTTATTTCTGCTGTTGTCTCTGTTACAATCATCACAAGACATTCCATCTCGGTGTCCTCGGTCACTTGACAAAATCCTTGTGCCTAAATGCTTGTGTGCAGAGAAGACATGTTTGACCATAGCACATAAAGTGGCCATTGATTTCATTGTGCCACAATTAATGCTTTGTTGGAATGTGTCTATCCTTCCTATCTCCATGGCATGCTGTTCAGGATGTTTGTTTGCATGTATGAGGTAATGAGTGTGTGCGCTGCTTTCCCTGCGCTACTCTAAATTCTTTAATACACCGTTCTGAACCCACCCAATGGTATGTACTTTGCCAACCTCTGAAGACTGAAAAGTAGATCCACGCACGCGTGACATGTGGCCAACTTTGCACCGGACCTGCAGATTAACTGGTCTGCTGTTAATCTCAGTTACCAGTTTAATGGTATCCACTACAGAGTGTAATTTGTTTTCTGACTTTCAGAACATTCAGCCATGTAATTGCTCATTTTACTATATCCAGTAAGATAGCTATTGCCAGTGTGATAGCTCAGTGGGTTGAGCACTCGCTGCTGCGATGTGTGTATGATTTGCATGTTCAAATCACTGCAAGGTCACCTCAGCTTTTCATCCTTCTGAGTTTGATAAATGAGTACTAACACAATTTGGGTAATATTGTATGCATATTTGTTTATATTACACGCTTAAGCCTAAGTGCTATATAATAACACATCATTATCATTTGGCCTTATACATCTGCTTGCATTCACAGTAATTCGGTATATGGGCCTATACACACTGATATTAACAATACATAAGGTGATCCATTCTTGTATGAAATGTATATCACATTACAGTGATATTGTAACCATATTTTTCATAGTTTACTTAGGAACAGTGCTATGTGATGCCACTTCCTGTTTTGTCAATTGGTGAAATGGCGTGTTCCATCTCTTCCCCTTATGTCACTTTGGGGTGGGGTCAAATGACACGACTTCCTGTGATGTCATCGGAGGTGAAGGGTCATGTGATGTCACTTCCGCTACTCCTGGTATTTTGGTGAAATGACGTCCCTATATAAGAGAAAAGTTAAAGTTCTTCTACCAGCGCGTTAGTAGTTCTCAGTGAAGGGAAGTTCCAAAGAGGCAGCTCATATATACCGTCTGGGCGTCAAGAACACTTGCAGTAATGTAGCACATGCCGTTTCTTTTCCTTGTTAAGGCAGCTTGCAGTTCTATTCCAGTTCCGTGCATGGGCAGGTGAAAGCTCGCAGCCTTGATAACAATTTACGCCTGATCTATGTGCGTGGGCGGAGCTTGCAACGGTGCTAGCCATGCTGTACCATGTGGGGCTGGGGACGCTCATGCTTCACTGATCTTTTTTGTTTCTAATTCGCTTTGAAATGGTCAGATCTGATCCTGCATGTGAGATTGTAAATGGTAATGAGCGGGTGATTTAAAACTAAGTGCAGCTGAGCGTTTATATATTTTTTTTTTAAAAAAGGCAAACATGTAGTGGTGATACCTTCAGGCCTACTAGCTTTCAAACCCACAGCTAATAGAGGAAAATATAAGTTAACCTTGTGAAGGGAATCATCACGGCCAACTCCTGCGTTGTTTTTTGCTGAAGTTAAAAAAGAACAGGCTGCCCCCTTTTTGTCTGGCTAACACAGTTTTCCAGTCTCTGGTATCCAAAGCACTGGATGGCAGGAATCTTGGAGGTCATTCCCACCACATTGGGAGGGGCACTGTATGCATGTGAAGTGGAAGGGCATGCAGCAGTCGGGGTACAGCCAGTGTAGCAAAATGACCTTTCACCTAGGACAGGAAAGCATCTTACACTAGCCAAGCAAAGTACCACACATTTTGCAAGAACGAGGACTAGCTATACATCCATGGCTTTGTGGGTCCCATCAGACCGGATCAGTCTGGTCATCCTTTTACCCAGCAGTAAAGCGTTGCTTGCTGAAAGAAGCGTGCCGCCCCTTCTGGCCCCACTAGTAACCATTCTCCTGCCAACAACCAAACCTTCTCCTCCATTCTTGACTATTCTTCCAAACCTTTCACAAAATCCATCCGACCCCTAGCTGTCCAACAAGCACTTCATGGGGACTCTACATGGCAGGCCAGGCCAAGGTAAGCCCAATACAATGTTCTTGTTTTACCTGCAATTCTATAACTGTGAGGATTGAAGGGAGGTGGAGACCACACTTTGCAAGCAATAGTTCATGGACCGGGCACACTAGAACCACATTTCTTCTTGCTGTCCTTTCACAGTATCATCTATCTCCTCACTGGCATTGTGCACCAATTAAAATTCCTCCCGCAACCAACATTAACCACAAATGTAGTCTCACACAGCAAACAAAAGCGTCACATAGCGTCCACTAGTTGCCTACTGATAACATGACTGGACTTGGGAATGTTTCTTAATGAATGTTCTATACTATGTCAGACGGTGGTGTACTGGACTACTGAATAGTACTGAATAGTACTCAGCACTACAAGGCCACACAAACATGGTGTGTGGTGTTACAATACATCACAAACAACCAAGTCACAAAACATAACATAACATGAATCCAAAATGCTGGTTTGGCTGTACGAAACCAGGCAGTTAATATCTGTGTCCTTGATGATAGTGACAAAAACCAAAGGGTGTGCTAAAAAGACTGTCATAAATGTACATCTTTTTTGACAACTGTGACTACAGTCTCATCAAGAAGGGTGAGGCATGTGTTGCAGCTGAAGTGACAGTCAACACTGTTGGAGGTGTGGGATCCCAGAGCACTAATAAACTGCTGTGTGGTGTCACGGATGGTGACCACATAACACAAGTGACTGTATCACTTAGCGCGCTCTACAAGTGTATAAATAAATAAATAAACAGACTGTACACAGCAGTGCAAAGGAGACGGTACAACGCAGAAGTCTCTGCAAGGAAGCTCTTATAAAGGGACAGAGGTCCAAAGCCCACACCTAGTATAATGCCCTGCTCTGACAGACCAGAACAGTGTCCACAGGCTTCCCGCCAGGACACTGTTCAGCCAAAACCCCAAGGTCTCTGGGTTTGGATTGCCCCTTCACACTTCTTTCCCAAGGATTGACACCCTATCATGGCTGCGGTCCTTGTCCAGGTTTTCCATGATGTTTTGTCTGGGCTGGTATTATCGGTGCTTGCTGTCATCTGCTGGAAGTCTTAGTTCTGGAAGGATGAGTTAACTGAGGCCACACAGCTACCTGGGCAAGCCATTGCGGATTCCCCTCTTGAACTAGAGATGTTTGATGATCAACACTTGTAGCTACTCCCCACCTGCCAATGTTCTTGTGGGTAGGATTTGTAGACCTTTACTACTTGCAATAGCAAACTTTATTTGTTTTGGTTGCTTTGCTCCTCCCACCAGGTGTATAACTATCGGCAGGGTTTCTTTAGTTGGTTGGGCTAGTGGTCCTGCTACTCCCACCCAGTGTCCGGACTATTGTTCCCAAAGGGCGTTACTTCTTCTCACTCTAGACACATCAACAGATGCTGCTTTTCCAGTCTCTGAGCACATGTCAGTAGACTTCTCCAGCTACACTGCTACCTAACTGTGGCTTCTTTCAAGCTCGGCTCCACTGGCACACCCTACTCCCCTTCTTGCACTCACTGGCTGTCTGACCCTCTTGGCCAAGCCACAGCGTGCTTTCCTTTCCATGTTCTCCTATTCCAACTGATCTATAACCACTCTATCCTAGAAAAGCTGTCCTATGTCCTGCCCTGTCACGAGGTTTCAGTGTGCTTGCATACCCCACCTGATTAGCTGATTGCGAAAGTGTGGGTCCTCATTCATGGGGCTGCTTCCCAACGGCTTTGTGCCCCATGATTGGTCCTTGCACAATAGTTGCACCTCCTCCTCACGATTATGACAGGTGATGGCGATTCTCTTCCATTGTAGTGCAGAAAGGCTTAATGATGGTTGGCCCATGCCCCTGTCCCCAAGGCGTGCAGTGGTAAATGCCCTGTCTGCCGTGTTAGAATCAGGCGGCAGCGCGATAGGGTCCTTTGGACCTGGAAGGAGATATTTGGATACAGGTTTTATTGGGTGGCACAAAGCAGAGGACACCAGATATTTATGTTTGGACTAGAAATGGGCATGAGGAAACTGGCATTTATGTGGCAGCCAAAAGGAACAGAAGACATTGATTCTTTTATGTTGGGGTGTATGTTGCAGTAGACATCTGGTGTGTATTTGTTGGGCCAGGAGAATGAGGCAATGGCAAGTAATTTTGCTGAGTTGGAAGGTGGACAGGGGAGATAGCCTAATATGTGTTTGGTGGGAAGGAGCATTTGAGATCAGTACGTTTTCTACGTTATGTATAGGCCAAGCTTTTTTTTTTCCTCTGACGTTTTACCTCTGACGCACATCGCATTGTCAGTGCTCCTTGCAATGTCCCAGAAGATTTCAACCCTCTGTGCTACTGTAGGTCTGAAAAAATGAGGTTCTCAATATTAAACAAAAAGTTCTGGATGGACAGTGGCTGTCTATACCCTCAGGTAACTCACCCAAACGACATCTTCAGCCTCTCTTTGTTGTCTGTCACAAGCCCGCTCTACAGAAACTCCTTGGAACTACACATTTACCAATATACATTAACTCCTCATATGTCGTCCTACTAAACGAGGGGGAGGGTACGATGTTGTTACATTGGCAGTATATTTTCATTGAGTATTTTGCCGAAAACCTGTCACTAAAAAAACTCATCAAAACCTATAGTGGGGTGGGTAAGAAGATATAAGGGGTAGGGGATGGGGAATACGGAGTAAATCATAGAGATGAGGGTTTCGGGGGAAACTCCCCAAATATTTATTTTGTAAATTATGACTTTTTAATTTATTTTTTTGGTTGCGTTCTAAATTGAGTGGTCTGGACACTTTGTGATCTATTCTTCAGGAAAGACGCCAGGGCCTGTAACGCCATGGTCCAGAATATCGAAAGCTGGCAGATCCAAAGGGGCAAATGTGACAGCTTCTCCCTACTAACTTCCTCACATGGTAGTTGTGGTTATAAATTCCCTGTTACTACCAGGTCTAAAACCCAGCTGGGCCTGAGCTAATAACTCATTTGTTAAAGTATGTGTAGTGAGCTGTTTAATTTCAAAACGCTCAAGTTGGTTTGCCAAAAAAGGAAACTGCAAACATTTCTTGGCTTGTTGGGCTCCAGTAACTTTTTTTTAATAGTGGGCAAACCACATCTGCTTTTCACTGTTTCTGAACAAGGTGGTTGGACAGGGGCAATATGTACCCTCAGAATTGAACAATGGTAAAATAATGTTTTCTATCTTTCAGACGAAGAACATCGTAGAGCTGATTTCAAAAGGAGCTCAACCTCAGTTTCAGTTAAAATATCTAACTTATGCATTCTAAATGTACCATTTCTGGTCTCTACTTGACGTTGTTGTAAATCTTCTCTTGGTATTTTGGCTCGGATCACCGTAATAAACTGCTAGTTTGTTAACTAATAGTTCTGATGGACTTATTGTTACATGTGTAGCCAAAGGGTTGCTTAATTTATTAATGAGAGTAAACAATTCTTTGGAAACATTGGCTGTTTTCTGGATTTCGTTTGCAAGAGTTTTTAGTGTGAAGGATTATTTTTTTAGTTCTTGCAAGAGCCCACTTTTTGACGTTCTTTCTGATTTCCAAGTCTTAATGGTAGCTGAATTTTCTAGCATCACACACAGGTGATGGGAAAAGTTGATATCTTCTCTTCTAAGGGCATGATGTCATCATTGGAGTAGGTAAAATCCCCATTGGAGAGTTTGTCTTGGGCTGCTTCGCTTGTGATAAGTCTCCATTCGCATATTCTTACTGGGGGATCCAGTGCTAGTTACTGGGCAGATAGATTCATGCTGGAACTCAAATGTAACCAGATACCAGGCAGAGAATTTTCCAATTTTACATCAACAAGGTAGTAGGAATCTGGTTCAGGATTTGACAAGCCATATAGGTCGGAATGTTTATCAAAGATTTCAGACCCTCATCATCCAGAGAATTTAGGTCAGCAGCTGCCTTATAGTTTGAGCAATCAAATTAATAATGTGTGTTTTCTTGCACTATCAAATGTGGTTTATACAACAATATATCTGCTATTCCGTCTATGAGTTGGTCAACAAAATTAGATTTAGAGATGGGAGGGCTGTATTCTAATAATATATCAACACATGGTCGCAAACATACCCTAACTAAGAGGGTTTCAGATTGTATAATATTATTGATGCGCAATAATTAGGGTTGTGTATAAATAATGGGCAGTCGCCGCCACTTTGTTATACGTAATCATAATAGGATTTTGCAACCATGAGGAACCATCTTTGAAATCAAGGCGGAAGCCTCATTAGAAAACAAAGTTTCTCTGAGGTAAAGAATATCTAAATAGTTATTAGAAATTCTAAGTAACCCACGGCTCTGTACAGTGGCTCTAGCATTCGGTAGAGAGCATTCAAAAATTCTCTTAACATAATTGTTTCTCGCATCTGGAATTGGAATCATGAAACAAGATCCGCATAGAGCTGAGTCTTTCACTAATGGGTGTGAATGATCTAGATTTGCTTCTTTTAGGGTAGCGATATCAGAGTCTCGTAAACATGAATCAGAGGGGAAAAGTTGCACCAAAGTTAATGTGAGATTTTTTTTTTCTAGCTGTCTCCAGATTAAAGAGCCCAGGCGCTGGTCTGGCACGGCTGGGTGCAGAGGGGCATGCATTTAGGATACCATTGGCACAGCAGCGCCATTCCCAGAAAGAAAGAAGGGTTTTGGTATCCTTCATTCATAAATGAAAGTAGTCGAAAAAGAGGGAGGACCAACCAACACCCATTGCAATGCCTTATGATGAACTGTGGTTTATGTAATGAAACAGTTGTCCCTCGCCCAAGCAGTGACAAGGCACCCTAATCCTTTGCAGAAACAGCTACAATTCCATTAAGAGTCAATTACGAGGTAGGGGGTAGCCATGGTGCTATTAGCACCATGGATACCCCCATAACGCATTCCGGGTCCGGGTTCCCGAAATAGGGACTTACCGGGTCATTCCAACCTTGGAGGACCCGGTAAGTCCCCATTCCGGGAACATTCCCCATTCCCATTCGAGCCCCCATGGGAATTGGGATGGAGCAATTTGCGGTACCGTTATTAGCTCTGAAGTCCCTTAACGGGTCCCTTCCATAACGCCTGGTAAAACCAGGCGTTAAGGAAGGGACCCGCTAAGGGACCTCGGAATAGGGTGGTATGGGATTACCGGCACCGGTGTCCTTACCGGTGCTGGTAATCCCTTACCACCTACCTCGTAATGAGGCCCAATGTTCTTAAAGTGCAGTGTGCAGAACTTAAATTGTATTTGCATATATAGATATATACATTCTATATATGTAAATACATCAAGATTCAGCTCTTAATAAAAAGATTCCAACCTGAAATTACATTAATCTAAAAGCAGCCAAAATTGCCTGTGAAAGGTATCTGAAGGAATCAGGCTGTCTTTAGGTTGTCTTTAGTAACTGCTCTGGAATCACTAGGATTCCACCGTTATCAGTTGAAGGTCATTGCAAGGAGCTTATGGATGTCAGTGGGGTGACTCTTGCTTTACTTTAATAAAGTGAGTTAACTTAACTCCATGTCCCCTCACCCCTCCAATCCAAGTCTGTGAATGGGATTGCCTTATGAACAGCGACTGTGGGAATAAACGTACGTGGGACTGGGAGCATTGGCAGGACAGTTTCCAGTTTCAGGATGCAGTGCATGGTTCAAAAAGAAGGGAGGCTCATAGAGTCTGGGAGATGTCCGCACTAGCAGTATCAATGATCCCAGAGCATAGGATGTGGTGTATGTTGCCCTGATGCTGAAACGCGTATTACCCAGGAACAGCGGACGCTCGCTGGGAATGCACTCCCATGAAGGCTAAACCATGTGTTGCCTAGCAATTTTAGATGCTCTTTGGGAGTGCTGTCAGTGAAACACTCTGGATGCTTCACTCTCACATGGCAGCTCACAATCAGAGAAGAGACCATCCTGAGAGGTGAGCACATATTCCAGGTGAAACAGTGACAGTGAAGGCATTGTGAACATGGCTTATGGACCGGTGTTGGAATTTGTCTTTAATGATGAATTGTTTAGGATCTGGAGGGCATGAACAGTTTGAAAATCTGCCGCAACTGAGAAGTGGTGATGCTGCTGGATTAGCTGCTCTGACAATTCGCATGGTGTTATCACTTCTGCCCAAGGGGGCGCCTTTTCCCATGAGGCTAGGGAGGTGCGGCCGCTACCCAATAGTCCCCTTAGGAGTGGCTTAATGCAAGAGGACCTCATAAGGACAAGGACGATCACCTAGGAAGCAGCCTGCTGAACCACGTCACTCCCCAACATTCCCTAGCCCCCAGTTCAATACCCAGCCATTTCATCGAGAGTAAGCCCATGTATTTTTGTAACACATGGAATAGTGCCAGAACAGAACATACTTAGATGAGGAAGAACACAGCAACCAGGAAGAGTAACCAACTTTTTGGTACTGCCACAAGGTGGATCACTGGTGGCATGAGGATTGCCAAAGAAACATTGGGACTCATTACGAGTTTGCCTTTCCAGAAACAACGGTACCGGTAAACTTGCCATTGTTTCCAGACCGTCAAACTACGAATTCTGCGAGCGGGTGCCTTTTCGCCCGTCAGGTTTGTCCTGGCGGGCAGAACGGCACCTGTTCGCAGACCTTGACGGATGCACCTGCAAAATTCATGAATGGTGCCGGTGCATCCGCCCTCCCCATTCCCACTGAGTCCAATGGCACTCAAATGGGAATGGGGAGTAATATTTTCTGGCGCCCGGAATGGGCAATTACCAGGTCTGCTGGGGCGGTAATGCCCCGGTAATTGGCAATTACCGGGCTCTGGAAAAAAAATGACTCCAGCAGCAGCCGTGCCGTTTTTACCGTCACGGCTGCCGCCTGACTCATAATGAGGCCCATTACCTTCAGATGTTGATGCTACGCATGGGCAGAGTCTGCAAGATAAAAAGGAAAGACAAGGAGGACTAAAGCAAGTCCGATTGCTGGGAAGCCAGGAGCCTGCTGGAACCTGGGAGTTATGAACTCCGAGTGAGGGCTGGAAGGTAGGCTGTGCAGGGGACCCTGGCGGCAGGATGCGAGAGTCCATTGTGGGTCTGCAAGGAGCAGACCCAACTGCAAGGCCAAAGGGAAAAGGTGGTGGATTGACCGCAAGAACGTGTACCGCCGAGTCCCAGAGTAGAACCAAGACCGTAAGTAGCGAGGGACCGCGAAGGTGCACTGGGACCGCAAAAGCAGACGGGAAGAACAGCAGAAGCCGCTAATGAGTAACCCCATCCCAGTAAGGACCGGTGATGTGCCGCATCCCACGAGAAGGTAAAGGGAGGCACGGGAGAGCCAGTAGGGATAAAGGGGAGGCAGAGAGAGTGACGCAGCATAATGTTCCTCACCCCAGTGGCAGCTCTAGGGTTATTGGGGAACCAAACTGTGTAGAGTGCATCAGGGATGATCTCCCTCATCCCAGCAGTAATGAAATAGCTATGGGACACAGCAACAGTGAACCAAGCATCCAAGGAGAGCTTCCTCATTGCAGTCATATCAATAAGCCCACTGACCACCGGTGAAGGGTCTAGGACCCTAACCGTAGGGAAGCAAGCATCTGAGGAGAGCTTCCTCGTTGCAGTGGCAGCAATAAACCCACTGACCACCGGAGAAGGGTCTGGGACCCTAACCATAGGGGAGCAAGAATGTGAGGGGAGTGGCAGCTCTAGGGTTATTGGGGAACCAAACTGTGTAGAGTGCATCAGGGATGATCTCCCTCATCCCAGCAGTAATGAAATAGCTATGGGACACAGCAACAGTGAACCAAGCATCCAAGGAGAGCTTCCTCATTGCAGTCATATCAATAAGCCCACTGACCACCGGAGAAGGGTCTAGGACCCTAACCGTAGGGAAGCAAGCATCTGAGGAGAGCTTCCTCATTGCAGTGGCAGCAATAAGCCCATTGACCACCGGAGAAGGGTCTGGGACCCTAACCATAGGGGAGCAAGAATGTGAGGGGAGCATCCTCATTGCAGTGGTAGCAATAAGCCCACTGACCAACAGAGAACGGTCTGGGGCCCTAACAACAGTGAAGAAATCATCTGAGGAGACTTTCCTCATCACAGTGGCAGCAATAAGCCCACTGACCACCAGAGAACGGTCTGGGACCCTAACCGTAGGGAAGCAAGCATCTGAGGAGAGCTTCCTCATTGCAGTGGCAGCAATAAGCCCATTGACCACCGGAGAAGGGTCTGGGACCCTAACCATAGGGGAGCAAGAATGTGAGGGGAGCATCCTCATTGCAGTGGTAGCAATAAGCCCACTGACCAACAGAGAACGGTCTGGGGCCCTAACAACAGTGAAGAAATCATCTGAGGAGACTTTCCTCATCACAGTGGCAGCCATAAGCCCACTGACCACCAGAGAAGGTCCTGGTACCCTACAGAGAGTGAACCAAGCATCCAAGGAGAACTTCCTTGTGGCAGTGGCAACCACAAGCCCATTGGCCATCAGAGAAGGGCCTGTGACCCCAAAAGAAGGGATCTGAGAACCTGAAAATAACTTCCTCAGCGGAGTGGCAAAGACAAATCCATTGACCAGCAGAGAAGGTGTGGGTCTTTGCTGGTGCCAAGAGAAAGTGGAAAACCATACAGCATGCTGAAAGGCAAGACAAATAACTTTTCAAATACCAAGGGAGTCATTCTCCTGGGGATGGCACAAAACCCCTTGGAACATATTCAAAAGACACCAGGGGAAGGGAGTCATTCCTTCTGGCCTTATTCTGTACTGTACGAAAGCAAAGTAAGTTCCTAATAGAGGAACTCCCGTCCCCTGCACGCTTTCACAAGCTCAGAATGAGCCAAATTGTTAATATGATTTAGATACACCGTAAGAGTGTATAGAGACTTTACAATACTTATTAATTTGTATAAAAAACAAGAACATTGTTTGGTATTCAATGAAGAACCTCAACACATCAATTGCAGGTATTTTCAGTTTCTTTAATTTTCAATAATTCATAGATGACCCAACGCGTTTCGAGAAATTAATCTCTTCTTAAAGGGCATATTCAACAAAATGTATCACATCTAAAGGGAAATTTAAAAAAAACATATCATTACCTATATGGTAACTTATTCTCCAAGTCAAACATGATTCAATATATAATATTCACATATATTCTCTAATAGAAATCAACCAATATTTTGGTTACTTTTGTATATTTCATCAATGAAAAAATATTCACTCAGTTATTCAACTATGTAGTTGTTTGGTCTATTCTTCCATAGATAATCAAGTGTGTCCAACAATAAATTCAACAAATTCGGATTTCAAGTGGTCAGTATTGTCTATACTGCTGTGTTCAAATTAAAAACCGTACTATGCAAACAATTAAAGAATTCAAACATGTGTCAGCCTAATGGAGGCGTTCTAGGCGGTGACATCATAATGGTTGTCGGTAAATTGCAAATGGCCATGTGGTTCATCAATTTGTGACAAGCTGTTCATAAGTAGTGATTTAAAAAAAGGACTCTATATTCATAGGGGAATGGCTACACCTGTACGTAAGAATATTCATCTCAAAAGTTTGAGCTTACCCTTGTGGTTTGATAAGTGGTCACCATGAAGGTGAATGGTCATAATTTCAACCCGGAGGATCGGGAAGACACGAGCTGAAAAATCGTCTCAGTAGCCTGGGTCGTGACGTACTCTAGTGTTGGGAAAGAATAAATAGAGTGTGCTTAAGATAAGGAATAAGTAGAGTAAAAGTAATAAAGTAGGAGCAGAGTTAGATGTGCTTACCTTCTGAGTCCGGCCAAAGAGAATGACAAGTCCGCTCCCGTGCTCGTGATCAGAGTAACGGGTGGCCGTAAAAATAGTGGCGCTTAACAATGACGTCACCATGCAGTGGCGTATGGTGACGCCACTAATGTAATCAAATGGGGAAATGTTATGTGCACGCGTTGCGGGTGCAACGAAACTTACGAAGGTCCGATAAATATCATAATATTCTAGAGGGTAAATATGACGTCAAGGATAACAGACATCATTGGTTGAACTATCCAACATTTTATGGTCAGTTTAATCGTCTCTTCCTGAGAACTTCCTCCCCTCCCCAGTAACAGCATCTGTTGTCCCTGCATGTGATTCCCCGCCCCCTTCCTGTCACCATGCCTCTTAGGACCCTGGGAACAGCATTATGGTTGTGGGTGGGCTCTGGAGTGGGGAAAGCAACAGCTTTGGAGAGGGGACCTGTCCCTGACTATATTTGCCCTCCTGTGATATCAATCCCCCTTCCCGTCACCAGGCCTCCTCCCTGAGGCCTGGGAACTGCCCGAAACCAGTTCCACCTGTTGTGTCCATCACAGGGGTAGGGATGGAAGGGGGAAGTGACGGCTGTGGAGAGAGAACCAGTCTTTGCCTATGTTTGCCCACCTGTAATGTACCTGCCCCCTTCCTGTCACCAAGCTTCCTTGAACCCTGAGAACAGCTTTGTTTATCATGGGTGTTGCTGTGGGTGAGTTCTGGAGAGGGGAAACAACAGCTGTGGAAGGAAGATCAGTCCCTGCCTCCTTCAGCTCTGGACACAGCCAGAAACCAGATCCAACTGTTGTGTCCATCATGGGTGTGTGTGTGGGTGGGCTCTGGAGTGGGGAAGCAAAAGCCTAATATGCATGTGGAGAGATGACCCGGGTCACTTTTTGGTTGCTGGCGGTGGCATACTGAAAGTGTGGGTGGGGGCAGAGAAGCTGAGTAAGCCCTTTAGCACGTACCCTTTCAACATGTCTGCCCTTCTCCATTCTCCCCTTGTTTGTCTCCCCGTGTTCCTCCTTCTCCCCTAACATGCTCTATTTTTCCACCATTCTGCCTCCTGGCCCCTCTGACCCTGCTCTTCCCCTCTATTTCTCTCTCTCACACTCTTTTTTCTCTCTGTTTCTCTCTCCTGTTTGTTCCTTCTCTCTCTTCGTCTTTCTCTATTTTCTCTTGCTCTCTCTTTCTCTCTCATTCTCGCCCTTTCCCTCTTTCTCTCTTCCTCTCTCTGTCTCTCTTTCTCACTCATTCTGTATCTCTCTCTCTTTATCACTCTCTCTTTCTCTTCCTTTCTTTCTCTGTTTCTTTCCCCCGCTTTCAGCCCTCACCCTCTCTCCCAGCCCTGTCTCTCCCCTCTCCCAACATCTCCCGACCAGCAATTTTTCCTCCTTGCTCCCCTTTCTCTCATCGCTCCCCAGCTGCCCACTCTTTCCTCTGTCTTCCCTCTCCCCAGTCTCACTCACTCTCCTCCGTCACAACACCCTTTCTACTCGGCTTTTCCCTCTCCAATCCTTCCCTTCTTCCTTTGGTGTCCCTTCTTCCTCTCCCCCTGCATCAAAGGGTACTCCACAGGCCCCCGGGTCCCATGAAAGTGGGTGTGCCTAGCTTGTATGCCTGACATCAATGCACCGCCTTGTGCAGTCCACTTTGCCTAATGTATTCTGCTGGCAATAAGTCTACTTCTCTTCCTGTAATAAATCTGTTCTGAAAATACTTTGTTGCATTCAGTGGTGTTCCCACTTTTCGGTGCAGCCTGACAGTTATTGCCATCTACGCACACAGCACGACCTCACTGGGTCTGTTAATCCCTGGGACAAAACTGTGGCTCTGCCTGGGTCTCCCACATGGCTTTGTCCATTTTGGCCTGCCTCCCAATTCCACAGGGATCTAACTTCTTCCTTCCGTGTCAGTCACAGCTTGGATGACGGGCTTCATGAACACTCTATGCCCCATTGCCAGAAGTGCTGGTCACGAGAAAAACAATGGCAGAAAGGTAATCCCTCCCTGGATGAGGTACTGTTGTTACCCAACAATGTAGAACACACCACAAAGTGCATAAAGGAGTTTGTGATGAAAGATACGTCCACTCAAGTAGCTCGGACACCTCTGAAGTACAGGCAGTGCTGGGCTATGGTAACGTCAAATCCAATTACAGGAGCACTGGATGGAGTGTGAGAAACCCGAGGGCGTCCTCACGTCTACTCTCCTTCGGTCCTCTTTTTAGGTGGCCAGCAAAAGGCCATCGCTCTTGGATCCCAACCCTGGGGGTGGAGAAACGAGGGAGGATCACCTGGGTGGAGGGCCCTCTGGGATTAAGAGTAAGATGTCCTCAGGTGAGACACAGTATTCCACATATTCCTCTATCCCAGAGGCATTAATGGGGTATTGCTATACCTGTCCCTATGACCAGGAAAATGCCAAAAGATATTACCACTCTAGTGGCACCAGAAAGAGAACCAAGAAGAGAGGGGCCAAGGATAGAATAAGCGACACATTGTGTTCCGCTTTCCCAATGGAAGACCAACCTAACCCTCCCCCGGCCTTTAAGCATTATTGTAGAACCTCTCCCCTCATTTCCCCTAATTTAACCGTTGATAGTACTGGGACGAGGAATAGGTGACTAAGAGTAATGAACACTGAAACCTTCTTTCACCACTCTAGTACTGGGATGAAGAAAATGCCTGCAGAGTATTTGCAAGGTCAGGTATGTTCCTTTAATCACATTCAGGCAGATTCAATTGTGAATTCACACCTGCAACCTGTAAAGCGGTTGCAGGTGTATAAAAGGAGACCAGTGCAAAAAACAAAGAGAACAACAGGGAGACCGAAAGGGGACCTGGGTCATCAGGAGGCAGCCATGGTGGGGCCTGTATAGGAGCCGGGATGCCAGGCAATATCCCAGAGAGCTTGTGGAGCCCAAGGAAAATGGGCTTTGCAGCTGCCACACGTGTGGGAGCCCCCATGTTGGAAAGCGAGCAGCCGAAGCTGCAAGCGGGAAAGGAGAGACTGCCTGTGTCTACGCAGGAGCACTGCAATTGCCAGCGTGCTGAAGACATCACCCAGCATGCGAGCGGGGCTCGCAGAGAACCATAACGCAGTGGAAGCCGCTGGAAAGGAACGCTGAGAACCGGCGGGTTCAGAGGAACACACTCACAAGCCTGAGCGCTCCTAGCGAATCACATGTAAGTAAAATGATACCAAACTGAATGCAAACTTGAAATTAAGCTGATCTATGTATATTGAATACCAAACCAAATACAAACTTGACATTAAGCTGAACTATGTATATTGAATACTGTGAGAAACCAGAGGGTGTCTCACCCACTAGTCCCCAGGGATCTCTCTCAGGCGGCCAGGGCACAGTCATCACCTTTTCATCCAGACCTTGGGGGTGGACCAGTGCGGGAGGATCACCTGAGTGAGGGGTCTTCAGGGAGTGGGGGTGAGATGTCTGAGAACACTGATCTTTCCTTCTGCATACATTTCTTCTTTATTCACTTTTTTGTACAAGAGATAGGGCAGGCATTAGGTTTTGTTAGCATAGGCCATTTTGATTTGACAGACTGCACTAGGACTGCATTATTTATTATTTGATAGTCGAGACTACTTCCATCTTAGTAATAGGGCAAACTAGGAGTTTCTCCAACCCCAACCATTTCAATAAAGGTTTTACACATCATACCCATTCTGTCAGTGTCATGCTTGTGATACCATACCTCCGCTACAATACCGATCCAAATATAAACTTGAAACTAAGTTTAATTGTACATATTGCGAACCAGACTGAATGAAAATTAGCAACTAAACAGGATTACACATACTGAATATCAAACTGAACGAAACCTTGAAATTAAGCATTCTGAACACTAAATGGAAATAAACTTTATGGGCAAAGCAAGTAACTGATGAAAGCTAAAACAGGAAAGGGCCCAAGTGAATGTAGCCTACAAAAAAGAGCACAAGTGTGGAAGAGTGTAACAGAAAGATGGGGCATGAATCAGACCACCATCAGGTGAACCTTTATGAATGGATACAGTGCAGCAGGGCCAAAGTCTGGTAAGAGGTGTGTAACACAGTATAGCAAGGCCAAAAGGTGAACCAGGAGAAGTCAGGAGAGTATAAAACCGCCCATAATGTAAATCCGAGCACAAAACAGGTACAGAAGAACCTGTGCGAGATGATGAGCCTAGGGATCCTGCTTGCGTGACCTGTGATGGGTGGACCATGTGGTCTGACAACTGTGCCTAGACCAGTGAGCCCTAAATTGCAAAAGCCAAAGACCTTGTGAAAAACAACCGCTCAGAAGCACTGTAAGCAAAATGATAATGCCATTCAGAAGGAAGGTCAGGTTGACCAAGAGTTGTGTTGAACTTTGAGAAGCAAATACTAGTTGTTACATCAAAGTCTTGGGGAAAGGAACCCTGAGACTTGAGGAGCTGGAAATGCTACCTTGAGGACAGAGCCCCCAGATTTTTTTCTTTTGAACTGTGTTGCTTGGAACTTGGGGAAGGAACCCTAAGGATTGTTTGGAAATGTATTGCCTTGAACTGGAGAAAGGTAATCTTAAGACTTTTGTGGAACTGTTTTGAACTTGGGGAAGGGGAGCTGAAGAAGAATCTAAGAGCTGGAAGAAGCTCAGACTTTGTGTTGATCACTATTTATTTGGTTATTGACATCCCTAAACGTTGTTTAGCTTTAGTTGTGAGGGCAAGAATAGGTTTTGGTCACAGACAGACTTTTAAGTTGAAGTCTTATTCAGGTAGGGAACTCCCACCTTAGCATCGGGCAAGTTCGGCCTTCTACCATCCTGACATTTACTTTAATAAATCAGATTGTTTTGAATTTTGAATCTGTTGTCTGTGTCTTGCTTCATGATGCCATCACAGGAGGTTAGGTCATGTCCACTCACATGAATCTGGTAGGCTGGAAAGGGGAAGAAGACCTGGCAGGAAGCAATGTTACTGATATGATAGCTTGTTCTACTTAGCATTTAGTAAGGATTGCTCCACCTTGCGTGTCCTCTGCAAGAAATGTGGGGATAAAGGACACATGGTGAAGTGCTGCAGAATACGTTTAACCAAACTGGTGGCCGAGATATTGTTGAATGAGGTTGATGTGGTCATAGCAATAAGAGATGTTGTTACCAATGGGAAGGATTGTCTAAAGCAGTTGTCAACATCAATGGGAAGAATATTTGCATGATGATTGATTCTTGGATTAAAAAGCTTTGGTTATTTGGAATGTTTTGAAATATAGGTTTTAGATATAAAACTCTTACAAGTTGATGTTGACCTCGTAGCCCATGGGGGGAAGCATGTTTCCCTAGACAGGCGCAAGGAAATATGTATGTGTCCTAGGTGGTCTCCACCCCATTGTTAAATTAGTCCCAACAAGAGATTAGAAATCCAACTTGATATGAAATGATCATATCATGCCAACCAAGAAGACAAATCAGTTGTGTTTTGGATTCGCGTTGGATGCTTCAAAGGCTTTCGCCACTGAATTTTACTCTGCAAGGATGCTAGGACCTGGTCCAGAAATTGAGGCCAAACCAGTTACAATAAGAAAAAAGAACCCATTGAGAGGATTGAGGCATCAGAGTGGCTGTTTCTGCTCGTGGTCATGTGGAAACTCACAGGCTAACTATGTTTATGTGTGAAAATAAAGACCAATTATCAATGATATGTTGGCCATGGTAGGAGAGGCAAGGATATGCTGCAATTTAGAAATGGTGCCCACTTAGCACCAGGTATAACTTCACGTGGATTCAAGGCTGTTAACAGAGTTTATCATTCTAGAATAGCTCTACCAATTTTATTTGAATGTCATTGGGCTTGGTGTCACCACCTTCTGTATTTCAATGGGTAAAGTATCACGTTTTCAATGGTGAGATTGGTATATGATTTTTTCAGGGTTACTGTGAGGGTGTGGAAAGAGGAGGCTGACACACAGGAGGCATGTTTTTGGGAAAACACTTTTATCTTATACCAAACGTAAAGAAAGAAACCTAGCTAACCCTAACTCTAAGAGGGGTTACCCTGCCTCAACTAAAACTAAGGAAATGTCAGAATGTCCGAAACTAAGAAGTCCACCATCCTGTATCAAAATCCTACTTCTACCCCTCAAACTAATAACAAAACTAAGCCTAGAATCTCCAGCTGAGAGCCCTTGCAGGTGAAGTCCGTGCTCGGCAAAGGGCAAGCTCAGCTGTTTCGAGCTGCAGGGAAGCAGCACAGCTCCACAACCCAGACGTTCCTTCACGGGGCTAAGCCATACCCCCAACGGTCCAAACTTCAAATCTGCAGCTGAGAACCCTTGCCGGCAAAGCCCACACCTGGCAAAGGGCAAGCTCAGCTGTTTGGAGCTGCAGGGAAGTAGCACAGCTCCACAACCCAGACGTTCCTTCATGGGGCTAAGCCACGCACCCAACGGTCCAAGCCTGAAATCTGCTGCTGAGAGCCATTGCCGGCAAAGGGCAAGCTCGGCTGTTTGGAGCTGCAAGCTGTTCGAGGTCGCAGGCAGAGGAGAGTGCAGTACTTTGTGGGTCTTATCCGGTGTAGTTGTCTCACCCACGTTGCATTCAACAAGTGAGTTTGTCTGCCAGCTTAGATCTGTTGTATTCTGATTATGCTGGCACGCAGAACCAACACTATTTTATCTGGTATTAAATCACTGTTGGATCCTCATAGCCGTGGGGTGTTTTAAGTCTGGACTTAGAGCCCATTGGTACAGCGAAGACTGTGCCTCAGGAAAGTATCTGTAACATGAGCAAGGAGGGGGAGACGGACTAAGGCAGCCCCTTTAGCCACTGGGCGTGCCTTCTGTGTCTTTGGTCAAGAATAGCTAATGACAAAGATTTTGGAAAGAGGCCAATTTTCTTAACTGTTATTGTATTTGTGATTGCAGTTTCAAGCTACAATGAGGAAAAGAAAAGCAGAAACACACACCTCGCCTGACCATAGACAGCAACAAATCTCATGCATGCTCAAACCAATTAGCGATGTAAACAACCTGATTACTGAAATAAAGGGACTACTGATTGATATTGACATATTGATCATCTGGACATTCCAATAGACTCACATGTTCATTCATCCAACTGTGTGATGGTTGATTTAGCAAAAGATGTGCTAATAGAGCCATATATTGCACCCACAGTGCAGGAAATGAATTATGTCAGGGCAAATGGGTGGCAAACCATCAAGGACCCTTTGACCACTTTTTTAATTGATAAAAAGCCTGGACAGGGGGGAGAGCAAAATGATTCACTCTCCGTAAAGCATGGCAGCGGAAATGTTATTGCCAGTGTGGGGCAGGACCACGGGACCCTCTGCCACTGCTAGAAATTCATACACACAAGTCGGGGGGAGAATTGGTTGAGGGAAATGTTGTCCTGGTAAAAGGTCCAAATACCTCTTTAGAAACGGACGATTGCAAAAAGTATGGGGCCCTACTCAGGAGCTAATAGATCAAATCCAAGGGAGGTACAAAAAGAGAAAAGGGAATAAATAGAACCCTTGTAATACACTTAAAATCTTGGGAGCACATAAGGGAAGGTCTATCTTATTCGAAAGGAAAGTGCATTTAAATCCCCTCAAGCACCCGGGTGGGACCAGTTCAGCAAAAGAAATTAGTACCCAAACAGATTTCTACTGGCTCAAATCTCAGGAATTCCACTGATTTAGGAAGCATGTCACTGCTGATCAATGACTCTCTTCTAAAACTAAAGAAGGGACTTATGAAGGTTATCGGGGGGCACTTTACCTCATGGTCTAACGAATTAAGGGGACTCAAAATTTAAATAGAGTCCCAATTGACAGCAGTTATGGCTAAGCCAATAGTAACTGAAGCCCTGATAAAGAATGGAAGCAATAATGCCCCTACAGTGGGAAAAAAGGTATCAGCAATTGAGGACAGAGCGAGTAATAAGCTGTTTCCCCCTAAGGAACACCTGAATTTTATGAAAAATAATATTCTTTCAAATGGGAACAACTTTGGTCCCACTAAGATTTTAGGATGGGTGGGAGAGAATAATCAGTTGACAGGTCCAAACCGACTCCCGACTGGCAATACTCAGAGGTTTCACAGTTCATTTCCAGGATGTAGTAATTTGGTATCAAACCCCCCTCGGGAGGAATAAGATGTTGCCCATCAGTAATAATGGCCAATGTACCATGTCTTCGGGCCGGTGCATATGAAGATCAAAAAGCAATGGTGAACAAGATAACACACTGGTTTAGACACTCGAGAGAGTGGGTCTCGTTGATAAGAGAAGATGTCACCAGGTGTATTAGAGCTCCGATTCCCTATTCGGGCTTGGACATGTCCAAGTTTTTCTGAAATCCTGGGACTTGGCTGAAGGGATTTTGGCCTTGGACACTAGGACCTACCCATTGAAGAATATCAACATCGTATTGAAGTACCCCAAGTCTTTCTTTTGGAGGATCAGAAATGCCAGGGGGGCACACAGTCTTTAAGCAAAGAAAATGGTGTGCAAAAGAACAGCCCGTGTGCAATACCCTCTATGCGAACAGTTGATGGCACAGTCGACCTAGAGGATATCGAATGACTGGGCACCCTGGGGCTGAAAAACATGGAGAAGGGTGTTCACTGCTTCCTATTTTGGAATATAAGCGGGATTGCTAGATGTATGGAAGATCCAGATTTGCTAATGTTTATTAGAGACTTCCAAGTGATCTTGTTTCAAGAATCTGGGCCCTTACAACCACTTGTATACAGGGCTATCAATCTTTGGCCATAGCGGCTAAAAAAGACCAAAAGGTAGGCTGTATGGGGGGCTCTTAATTTGTATCGAGCACACTCTTGATTGGGTAGTGAACGTCAAGGAGACGGGTTCACCAGATCTCCAACATCCTCTTATTGGCACAAATAAAGGTGAGAGTCTATTATTATTTAATATCTTTAATAGACCAACCAAGATTGGTGGTCTAGAAACAGTGATCCGCCTCAAGAAAATGGGGGCTGATCACCCTAAGGCAAGGCAGGAAGAGGTAACTACACTGGTTATGGGGGTCTTGAACCTCCAATTTGAGCCCCAGACCTTGTTTAAAGGGATCTGGGAAGAACAAGATCAGGCCAGGGATGTTCCAGACTTCAAGGCAGCACCTCCAAAAAGAATACATAAATGTGCCCTAGAAACAACCCTGGCCCTGTATGATATAAATTTAAGGGCATCTAATGGGAGGGCCACTAACAATCAACCGGCGAAGAATACCTTTTTCACGGCCCAATTGGTCAATTGCTAATTGACTATGCACTTATATCGGGCAAAGACTGGGGAAAGATCCAACATTTTGAGGTAAAGAGCAGACCAGGCAGTGAGCACTGCCTGCTGTATTTAGCGATCCTTATGACCACCGATTATAGGTTAAAAAGTATGCTTGGGGAAAGAGCACAGGAAATGGTTGTGGCTGGCAATGCCCAGAATGCTTTAAGATGGACAAGGTTGATAGAGGCAGAACCGAAAAATGATATGTTTGATGCAGCTGGGGCAATTATATGCACCGATCATAATTCCGACATCATAATTCCGACATATCTGTTTTAGCAGAATACAAAGTTCTTAAAAATAAGCTAAAACCTTTCTTCACTCATCCATCATATCAGTTAAAGAAAAAAGCTATTAGTGAGAACAGGTGGTATAACTCGGAGTGTTAACCATGCTAAAGGGGACATTTTTGAGAGCAAAACACAACTTCCAATGCTGAGGGAAGCATACAAGAATATTCTCACTTGAGAATGTGCAAACATCCAAGGGGTTAAGTTACACGTGCCAAGCAGAGAGAAATATGTTATTACATTTTGGAAAATGGTGGCAGTCTCATCCAACGAAGCTGAACAAACCCCTATAGGTAATATTTCTGGGAATGATTGGTGGTCCCACTTTACCAAACTTTATAACTCCCAGGGCAGCGATACCTCCATCCAAATAGGGACTGAGCCCTGTTTGACTGAGGGTGATGTAAGGATCGTCATTAACGTCAAGGAGGTAGAAGAAGCAATCAGTAAGTAGAAAACAGGGAAGGCCCTGATTTTATACCCATAGATCTGTTTAAAGGTGACCCTGAGATATGGCCCAGGGTGCTTCTCTCAGTCTTCAATGCAGTAATTAGGTTTTGAGTTACACCTCTATCCTGGTAAAGTGTGCTCTTGGTCCCCCTTTATAAAAAAAAAGTGGAAGACATTCACCAGTGAATTATGGCTCACTTTCTTTATTGTTATCCACCAGAAAAAGTTTTGGCAAGATTATTTTGAACAAGTTGCAGGAATGTGTAGATAGCAATCATGTAATTTCCACCCTCCAGGCAGGGTTTCAAGCTGAAGAAGGACCAGTGGACCAGTGTTTCATCTTGTTTCTGATAATTCAGAAATATATTAGTCTTTCAAGGGTGAAACTGTATGCAGTGTTCCTTGAACTTAGAACTGCCTTCGATAGTGTGTGGAGAGCTACCCTTTGGGAGATTATGTATAAGAGAAAAGGCCTCATCGCTAGTTGGGCGCTAACCCCGCCGGATCATGGGTTTGGCGGAACGGTAAGCCCCCATTCCCCATTGGGTCCATTTGGCACAAAGTGCCCAAACCATCTTGTTGCACTTGTTTGTCAATTGTACTCTGTGAACTCAGCTCAACTAAGGTACGACCTGGTTGGGGGCACTGAATCAACTTCTTTTAGTAAGTAAAGAGGAAGACAGGGTTGCTTGGTAGCCCCCTATTATTTCATATATATGTTCAGGAAATAATTGATGCAATTATGACCAACTGCCAGCATAGCCCTAAACTGGGAAATGCAAAGTACCCCACACTCTTTTACGCAGACGATGCGGTGCTGCTGGAAACTACCTCCCAGGGTTTAAGTAACTCTTTAAGAACGTTTGAAAGCAAATGCAAAGAACTAGGTTTAGAAGTCAATACCGACGAAAACAAAGGCAATGGTTTTTCGGCCCAAACATTCTAATCCGCATCCTCTTCGCTTAGTAGTGGAGGATGTCTCACTTGAGCAAATCCAGTATTTTGATTATCTCGGTATTCACTTCCAAGAATATGGCGTTTGGGAAAAGCAGAGAGAGAGATCTAATCTCAGTCTTAAAAAACACTGCACAGCTGTTAAATCCATGTTTCGCAAACTCGGGAGTGGGGCTGTCTCCCCCGCCCCTTCATTTCCACCGCCCACCTGAACTTTGTGTGCTTCTTGTGCTTCTTGTACTGGCTTTGACGCATGGAGGTGGTTTTGCCGACGTGTCTTCTGCATAGTTGTATATTCCATGAGTGCTATGGCAAAGAACTGAAGCGACGTGTAGCATGACACGGCTTGAGGCGCTCGACCGGCCATGGACAGCTCCACACACAGCTTCACTCGCACACCACTCTGCTCCACGGTGGCGGAGAGTTTTTTAGCAAGAAAGATCTGCCTCCTGGAAATGAAACGAACAACAGACTTCTCAGGAAGACAGCCACAGATGGCTTCACTCGCACGCCACTCCTAGGCCTTTAAGACCAAAGAGACTGGTGAAGAGGCTACTCGTGCCCTCGGCTAGTGCCATTGTAATAGTGGGGGCATGTGGGAGGGTCTGTAAATGGTGGTGGAAGGTGCTACTTGAGTCCATGGGGAAGGGACGGGCAGGTTGTCAGTTGCAACACTTTGCAGGAGGCTTATGGATGCCTTTGGGGTCACTCCTGCTCTACTCTATTATTTTCTTTTTTGGCTCAACCTCAGTATACAAGGTGAACACACCCTTAAATCTTCCTGTTTTTTTCTGTCTTATCATTTCTCTTACTTTCATGAACTCCATTTCTGGTCAGCTGGACCATGAAAACCCTGCGTCATACAAAGACTCCACTAAAGCCAGTCCAATGTGACCGGAAATCACTGCTGTGGAGGCAGCATTTTGGGGACACGTATAACGTGGCTATCCTGTACACTCCTACCTGTCTCCATCATGGTGCCTGAAGTCCTGTCACCACTGCTGCCTTAGAAATCCTGCTATAATTTTAAACCTTGTTGCGCTCTGGGATTTTACTATTGTGTTGAATACTACCTGACAACAACTCTGCCACTGTGTAAACCTTGCTGCGCTCTGAGGTTTTCCTATTGTGTTGAATGCTGCTGCCTTAGAAATCCTGCTATAATTTTAAATCTCGCTACACTCTGAGGTTTCGTTACTGTGTTAAATCCAGCTGCCTTCGGAATCCTGCTATAATTTTAAACCCTGCTGCATTCTGAGGATTTGCTAATGTGTTGAACCCTGCCACATAGGAACTTTGCTACTGTTTAAATCTTGCTGCACTCTGAGATTTTCCTATTATGTCGAATCCTGCCACATAGCAACTTTGCCACTGTTTAAATCTTGCTACGATCTGAGGTTTTCCTATTATGTCGAATCCTTCCACATATCAACTGTGCCACTGTTGTAGGATTGCATAAATCCTTTTCTAACACCACGGAGCGTTGCCAAGAGCGCAACCCATGGATACTTCAGCTATGAGTGTTCTGTGCTCAGAACACCGACCGCATGCTACATTTATAGAACTCCAAGCCGTTTGAAGTACAACAGAAACGTTGGCATTGCGGTCGGTGGGGCCCCTTATATCTCAGTATACTTATATTCATAATGTGCCTGGTATAACAGTAACGGCCAATAAAGGTGCACATAAAACATCATACCGTCTATCTTTCTTTATCCCAACCACTGCAAGTGGCGACAAGGATGTTTCTGGGCCCCACCGCCTCATCGATCGACTGTGAACGTTGCAGCGGCCTGTGCAGCTCCATGATCCCGCTGCTGCTGTTTTGTTCAGTCGAGTCTTCCAGCTCCGCCTCATGTGTCCATGCCGCTCCGTTCGTGTGAACGTTGAAGCGGCCGTCAAGTCAAGTAAGTGCCCGGCTGACTTGTGAAAAACTGTAATCTCCCATCAATCCAGTTTTAATTGCCCCGGATACAGCTCATGGCACACCGTGCCTGCATCCTTCCGACGTCTGTTTTGTTTGTGCCGGCTGCATATGTCGCTGCTTCACACTGCTCTCATGTTGCACTGCGGTCATGTTACCGTATTACACGATATAGGAGCCCCGTGTTTTCTGCTACCTGGCAGTGGTAATAACAGTGAATGACAATATATGATAGCACAACAAGGACAAACAGAGACACGCCCACAGTTTCAGTCAAACCTTTCGTCTTTTCTGTGACAATTGACTGCCAACAGGTCGAGCACTGCACATAGATCTATGAACAGAATGGATCATTTTTTTTGGACAGAAAATGAATAAGTCACACCCAACACTATTGCACACAGGAGTTTTGATGACAAGGGAATTGAGTACCAGTCACCTTTCAACAAAATAAAGGAATACAGTTTTTCTGAGAGCAAATCTATTTTACAATAAATTTCAACTCTGTTGAGTTTCCAATATCAGTAACTTTTATTCCACAGCAGTTGGAAACATGTCTTTCAATAGTGTACCTCCACCTTTATTTTTCTTATCGGAAGTTGGGGAGCCAGCAATCCCGTGGAAAATATGGATCAAATCATTCGAGCACTATGCCGGGGTTGTGTGTGGTCAGAATTGCAGTGTGGAGAGACGAAAATCTTTATTATTACACTGTTTAGGCCTAGCTGGCGAAGAAAAGTTCGAAGATTTGCCAGAACTACCTCCTGATGAAGACCTTGACTTAAATGAATCCGAACGCTCAGTGAAGAAAATGAGCAAACACAATGAAAAAAAGTTAAGTACAATTTTGGAACGCTACAAATTCGGAAAGAGAGTGCAAGAAGAGGGCGAAAGTGTGGAGCAATACATAACTAGTTTAAGGAAATTAGCCAAGACATGCAATTTTAATACACATTTGGATGAAAGACTGAGGGATCAATTCATGTTAGAGTGTAGAAGCAGTAAAGTAAGGGAAAGTTTATGGGCAGAAAATGATCTGACTTTGGACACAGTGTTGCGTGTAGCCAAAGAGGTTGAACACACTGAGAAGTGTGTCAAAGAATTGGAAAGCAGATTACAAAAGGTTGAAATAAAGCATGAAATAACTAAAGACAACGTCACAATAACCAATGCTAATAAGAATAACGAATCCATGGCTCATGTAGCGGGAATTACAAGTAGAAGAAGCAAGCCAGAGAGTGTTTGCAGACCAACTTTGAATGAAGACAAAAAAAACGAAATAACTACCAAAACAACAATTTGTAGTGTGAGAAGGCAGAGTCTGCGCAAGCGAAGGAATGAATCTAGGAGAATGAACACAGGCAGGTGTTTCAGATGCAATGGCACAGATCATTGGGCGGATAACCCAGACAGTCCTGCTCTCAAGATCATTTGTGGTAAAAAATGCAAAGGTAAAGGACATTATGCCCGATGTTGTAGGATACAAAATACATCTAAAAACTGGATATGGAGTCATGATTATAGTGATGAAGATGGAGAAGAATGTGTATTTGTCATAACGGACGAAGAAAATGAAGAGGAAATGGAAAGTCCCAAGAGCACAGTGTGTGTTGATGGAATTCTTGTACCACAAAATCTGTGGAACAGGCAGAAACATGAATATTTACATGAACCAGACATAAGACCCAGAGCCTATGGAAGAGTTAAAATAGATGTCATTGGGTGGTTCTGGGGCACGCTTAAGTTCAAGGAGAGGAAAGCAAATGGTAAAATATACATTAGCAAAGCAGGAAGAACGCCTTTGTTGAGTTGGACCCATCAGAGCAAACTTAAAGTGAAATTAAATGCTGCATCCAGTGAATCTGTGTTTTCGATTGAAAATAGTCTGGTGGAATCCCAGGAGACAAATACTGATGAAGTATTAAAAGGTATTTTCAGAAATGAGCTTGGATGTCTTTGTGGATTTGTCCATGAAATCAAGATGAAACCGGATCATACTCCTGTAGCACAAAAGTTACGCAACATTCCTCTTTCCATGAGAGAAGAAGTAAGGAAGGAGATTAAAATGCTTGAAGACCAAGGAATCATTGAAAGAATAGATGCCAGTGAGTGGGTTTCGCCGTTAGTTGTCCTCAGAAAATGATCTGGAAAGCTGAGAATATGTGTGGACATGAGAGAACTCAATAAGTGCGTGGTCCCTGACAGGCATCCACTCCCAAATATACAAGAGATTGTGTCCACCATTGGGCCGTTGAGATATTTTTCCACTCTTGATCTAAAGTCAGCATACCACCAAGTGAAATTACATGAAGTGTCTAGGAAATTGATGGTGTTCATCACACCAGACGGACTGTACCAGTACAATAGATTACCATTTGGGTTGATATCGGCAGCCTCAGTTTTTCAAAGGATAATGCACAAACTTTTCGAAGGAGATCAAGGCATCATCTGCTTTCAAGACGACCTCTTAGTTCATGCTTTTGATCAGAAGGTGCTTGATGAAGACTACAACATATCTACAGGAAATTATATGAGGCAGGAATGACTCTCAGTAGAGAAAAATGTAATATCAACCATAGTGAAATTGAATACCTTGGGCTTACTATATCTGCTGAAAGTATACTACCGAAGAAACAGTTGGCCAACGCTATCAAAGATATGCCAAGACCCAAGTCGAAGGAAGAGGTTCGCACTTTTATTGGGATGGCAGAATACTACTCGAAGTTCATAAGAGATGTTGCTCTTCATACTATTCCGCTCTGTGAACTTTTAAAGAAGAAAACTTTTGAGTGGGATGTGGAATGCAAAGAGGAATTTGAAATTATCAAATTGGAATTAAGTAGGGAACTATCATTAAAGAATTTTAGAAATGGCAAGAAAACTATAATTACTACAGATGCTAGTAATTTAGGTCTTGGAGCTGTTGTCACCCAGGAGGTTGATGGAAAAGAGACTCTGATTGATTTTGCGTCGAGATTATTAAAAGGTGCAGAGAAATTGTATGCTGCTATAGAGAAGGAGATATTGGCCATCAAATGGTCGACAGAAAAATTCAGAAACTTCATTTGGGGAGTGGAGGTGGAAATTCACACCGACCATAAACCGTTAATACATGTCATAATGAATGAGGGACTAGACAATGTTTCCAACCGCATAAAGAGATGGGTCATACTTTTACAGGAGTACAATTGCACAGTACGATATGTGCCAGGTGTAAGAAATCGTGCTGCTGATTGCTTATCACGTCTCACCAATATATCTGAGATGGATGAGGGAAATGAGACTGATTCGGAAGTTGTCTTAAATATAGAGACACTGTCCATATCTAAGACAGAATGGAAGAAGCAGAGAGACGAGATGCTCCTATGATACATTTAAAACAAATAGTCCAAAGTAAAGAGTCTCTGAAGAAAACAAAATTTGAAGAACTTAATCTCATGGATTATTGGAGAGTTGCAGATGAACTCAACGTGGAGAACAACAGTCATGAGAGGTGGTGGTATGATTCCGCCTACAAGTTTACGACAAAGAATCATCGAATTGGGTCACGAGGGTCATCAAGGGATAATGAAGACAAAACAAAGGATATGTGATGACTTCTGGTGGCCAGGATGCGACCTACAAATCGAGAGAGTCATCCGAGACTGTATCCTTTGCAATGAAAGTGATAGGGCATGTGTGAATGTGAATGTGAAATATCCTATGGTGGTAACGAATATCCCAGGTAAAGTTTGGGATGATGTGGGAATGGACATTCTAGGTCCAATACATAGTGATGGCAAGCAACAATACTGTCTGGTAGTCATTGACCTTCTGATCAGGTGGGTGGAAGTTCTGATTAAACTGTGCATGTCTGCAAAAGTAATTGTGGAATTTCTATCTGAAATTTGTGCTAGAGAGGGTTTTCCGAAAAGTATATTGACGGACAATGGTGTGCAATTTCGGTTTAAGGAGATGCACAAGTTTTGTGTTGAAAACTCTATCATGCACAGAAAAAGTGCCATATATCACCCACAGATGAATGGAGTGGTTGAGCGTTTTAACAAGATGCTCAAGGACGCCATTCGGTGGGCTTGGGCTAACAGACTAAATTGGGAAGATGCGGTTAAGAGAAAGATCATTGCTCACCGTTTCACACCGCATTGTACGACAGGTTTATCTCCATTTGAGTTAAGTAGGGGACGCAGAGCAAACACTAAATTAACCCCGTCCTGGGTGGAGAGAGTAACTGTTGTAAGGAAGGATTTTGGTGAAGTGTGTGAGAACATTAGAAACACACAGGTAAAAAACAAACTTGCTCATGACAAGCTTTTGCATGGGAGAAAGGAGAGAGAAGCACTGACTGCAGGAGGGTTTGTGAGGATTAAACTTCCCCCTGTGCTGAGAGATGGACCTTGCAAATGGTCCAAACCGGTGGGTGTAGTTGAGGTTTTTAAACATGCAGTAAAGGTTGAGGACGGAAGGGTCTGGAACATAGAAAGAGTATGTGTGATAAAACCATGTAGAGTGAATGTACCTGATGAATCTATGTGTAGGAACCAGAAAAGAGTGAGCAGTGGTAAGAACACTGAGGAAGATGGTAGATGTATCAGAGGAGTGAGAGTGATGGATAGGAATGTGATGTCAAAAATGTCCTTGCCAAAACCGAAACCAGATTTCTCGCATGTGTCAAGAAAAGGAAGGATAATTTGCAGACCAGGACACATGAAGGATTTGGTGTTAGAGCACAAAGAATAAGGATATCATGGCAGTAAACTTTTGAAAGACAATAGGAGGCTAAGGAAGGGAGATGTGTAGCATTGCATAAATCCTTTTCTAACACCACGGAGAGTTGCCACAAGCGCAACCCATGGATACTTCAGCTATGAGAGTTCTGTGCTCAGAACACCGACCGCATGCTACGTTTATAGAACTCCATGCCATTTGAAGTACAGCAGAAACGTTGGCGTTGCGGTCGGTGGGGCCCTTTATATCTCAGTATACTTATATTCATAATATGCCTTGTATAACAGTAACGGCCAATAAAGGTGCACATAAAACATCATACCATCTATCTTTCTTTATCCCAACCACTACAAGTTTAAATCTTGCTGTGCCCTGAGGTTTTGCTATTGTGATGAATCCTGCGATACAGCAACTCTACAGAGAAGAGATACGAAAAGTAATACAAGCAGGCTGGTGGGCTAGTTATAAAGTCTACCCCAGAGCCCACGATGCCTCCGAGCTCAATTGTCTTGTCTCCAGAGGAACTGAAAGATATTACTAATCAGTCAATCTCCATCACAGCACTGGACTCTAATTACCTCAACAACTACCACCCCATCACCCATCTTCCTAGGTAAGATCCTTGAGAAAGCAGTTGCCATGTAACTCCTCAAACACATCAAAGCCAGCAATCTCTTTTAATCCTACCAATCTGACTTCAGTCCCAGATGCAGCATAGAAACGGCTACCACCAATGTGATCGATGATGCCTTTAAAATCCTCGATGATGGCCATCCTTGCCTCCTGATTCCTCTTGATCGCTCAGCAGCATTTGACAGAGTATACCACAAGACATTCACTGACAATCTATATCGCCACATGGGGATGAGCGAGATCCTCTTCAGCTGGTTAAAATCCAACATTGTTAATTGCCACCAGTTTGTACAAATGGATTCCTCAAGATCACCATCCCTACCATCACCTGTGGAGTCCCGCAAGCATCCATCCTCTCCACCATGTTCTTCAATCATTACAGGAATCTGCTCGGAACCTTCCTCACTCCACACAGCAGCCACATTCACCAATACACAGCTGACTCGTAGCTGTTTCTCAAGATATCTTCCATCGAAGACATTCACAGGCTCAAGGCATGCCTCAAATTGATCCAGTCATGGAAGCTCAACCCTTCCAAGACTGAATTCCTATTGCTCACCACCAACAGGCAGAAAGAATCTAGTGAAAGAGCATAAAGAAGTGAAAATAACCAGCATTACCTGTATTACTTTAATAAATATAATCTGTTACCATTGGGTTTGGAGAAGAATTTCCACAGGAAATAAAGGTGGACTCGTCAATGGCTAGTCCATCAAGCCAGGGAGACACATCTCCTGAGGATGCCAAACCACCAGTTGTGGTAAACCCTAAAGCACAATACCCCTGGAAAATGTGGTATTCCGCAGTGCATTTTAGCATCAGAACCATAGATGTGTGCCGCTTATGCTACCCAATACCTGATAAAATATTTTCTGAAATCTTTGGACTTTTGAAGTTACAAGCACAATTCCCCTTGGGTGCAACATTGCCATCCTGTGTGCTCACAAGTCTGCCTCAGTATCAATACTTGCAGCAAGAAGGCAAGTGTGGATGATAATGTGGAACTCTGACACTGCTCAAAAAGGCTAGGTTTTACTCCTTCCTTTCATGTGCACTATGAAGGCATCATGAAGCAAGACACACACAACAGACTTAAACTTCAAATAGAATACTTTATTAAATCAAATGTCAGGATTGTAGAAGCCCTAACTTGCCCTATGCTAAGGCGGGGTATCCCTACCTGAACAAATCTAAGGAGAGTCTGAGTCAAAGAGTTCAACCTAAAAGTCTGTCTGTGTCCAAAACCTATACTTTCCCTCACAACTAAAGCTAAACAATGTGTAGGGATGTCAACATTGAAAGAAATGGTGATCAACACAAAGTTCTGAGCTTCGTCCAGCTCATTGCTTCCTTTTCAGTTCCCCTTCTCCAAGTTCAAGAAAGTTCAACAAAAGCCTCAAAATTACCTTCTCACGCTCAAGGTAATACAGTTCAATACAATCTTTGGGGTTCCTTTCCCCAACTCCAAGGTAACACAGCTCAAAACACAAAGGTCTTGAGGCTCCATCGCCAAGACAGCATTTGTATTTCATCAACTCTAAGGTTTCCCTTCCCCAGGATTAGCAACTTGTCTCACAGGTTTAGTCTGTCAAATGTTCAACACAAATCTAGATCCAGTTGACCCTCCTTCTGGTTTGCTTCAGAAGTTCATTTACGGTACATTTCTTTAGTTTGTTTCACAATGTCTGAGTTTTCATGGTTCAGGACTCACTGGTCTAGGCGCAGTTGACAGACCACACAGTCCACCCATCACAGGTCACGCAACCAGGAACCCCAGGCTCTTCAGCCCACACAGGTTCTTCTATACCCACTCCTCTTGAAACACTTGTGTATTGGCACGTTATAAAGGCCATATCATATCATATGCAGAGCTACATTCACTTAACTGCTCTTTGTTGGCCTCTTGGCTTTAAATGCAGGTTCACACTTTTCTGGCTTCTCGTGTTTAGCCTCTTGGCCCTGACATAATGTGCTACACACCTCTTGCCAGTGTTTTATGCACTGCATTTACTTTTCAAGGTTACTTTGTAGTGGTTTTGTTCATATCCCACTTTTCGATTGCACTCTTTTATACTTGTACTCTTTTCTACATGTAACTTTCACATGGGTGTTTCCTCCTTGTAAGTTCCTTGCTTTGCCCATTGACGTTTTACTAAATTTCACATTACAATAAGTTTAATTGCCCAGTGTCATTCAGTTCGTTATTCAGTGTATATTCGTTTTGCTTGATTTCAAGATTTCCTTCAGTTCGGTATTCAATATGCACCTCATATGTTTAATTTCAACTTTCTAGTCAGTTCGGTATTCAATATATAGGGCCTCATCACGAGTTTGGTGGTAACCCTTAAATGCGGCGGTAACGCTATTACTGACGCATTTAAGCGTCCGCCAAATCACAGGCTTGCCAGATTTTCTCCCAGCTCTGAGCAGGGGAAAATCAGCGACGATTTTTTGCTGATATTCGGCGCAATACCATCAGCGGTAATAGCGCTGAACATTCCCCATTGGGCCCAATGGGGAATGGGAAATTCCTGAATGGGCCATATGGGGAATGGGCACTTACCGTTCCGCCAAACCTGTGATCCGACGCTAATAGCGACGGGGGTTTGGCAGTAGGGCTAATAGCATTAGCGCCCAACTTGTGATGAGGCCCATATTCATTAAGCTCAATTTTAGGCTTCCATGTCATTCAGTAAATATTATGCATTAACTTTGTTAAATTTCATGTTTTAGTTCAGTTCGGTACATTTTACCTCACTCAAAGCCTGCTCGGAATGCTCCGGTTACCAAGTGCCTTTCCTTAACACTCAGCGGTCCCTGGCGTTGCTTGTCAGCAGCTCCAGTACTTTTAAAGGTTGAATTTGGGAAAATGAGGGAAGAGGTTTAACAATAACCAATAAAGGTTGGGGGTGGAGCTGGTTGGTCATAATTAGGAAAAGGGGTATACCATGTCTCACCTGAGGGTACCCCGCTCCCAAATTCTGAGGACCCTCCACCCAGGTGATCCTCCCTCGCTTCTCCATCACCAGGGACGGCACCCAAAAGCGATGGCCTTTCCCTGTCCACCTGAGAAGAGGGTCCAGAGGGTTTAGGAGGGAGAATACCCTCAGGTTTCTCCAAACTCCCAGCTGTTTGAAACTCAACTTGAGGAGATCATGAAAAAGAGGACTGAGAATTAAAGGTTCAATATGGTTCAACTGGTGAAACTGTCTACCAAGCCACGCCCATTCTTGTCACAAATGGGGAGTCCTTGGGCAGTCGCTGCTGGTGCCACCTTAAGGGGACACTTTCTGACAAGGACCAGATTTGGAGGGGTCCACTTCATATAAAACTCAGCCCATATAAAAATCAGCCCATTAACCCTGCTCTCCCAAAGATATGACTCCACTCAGGGAGAAACCTGAAGGTGTCTCACTGACTAGTCCCCGAGGATCTGTCATCCAGGTGGCCAGGACACGGCCATCGCTAATGGATCCAGTTCCTGGGGTGGACCAGTGTGGGTGGATCACCTGGATGGTGGGTCCTCGGGGAGTGGAAGTGGGACACTGATGGGTGAGACGTGGTGTCCCCTTCTTTATAATACCTTTCCCCAACCCACTCCATAGGATAATTGAAAACTAAACCCCCCCTTTCTTAACACAAACACTTTCACACAGACCGATTACCCTGAAAGACAACGGTCTAACACCAGAGCTGTAGACCCGACATGTCCCAACTCAAGAGTCAGGCAATTGCCACTGATTTCACACACCTAACGGCTCTTTCCCTTCCACATAGGGATAAAAGGCAGAGCACAAGAGAACACTCTGAGCAAGGCGGAACATACGAGGAAGCAGTGATTTCAGGGCAGAAGTTCAAACAGAGGAAAAAGACTGCGTGACCTGAAAGGACGTCAGTCAGAGAGTTGGCCTTACCCTTTTCAACTCAGACCTGCAAAACCTCCCAACAAACAAATGTAAGACAGAGGGCCTCATTACACGGAAGGCGGTAAGGGTTAATGGTCACTGGTAATGGTACCGGTGACCGTTAACCTTTACTGCTGTACTACGAGGTCCCTTTGCGGGTTGGTACTTTAATGCCTGCTTTTTAGCAGGTGTTAAAAAGCAACCCGCAAAGGGACCAGGGTGCTAATTACAGTACCGCAATTTGCGTTACCGTAATTAGCACCTTCCCCATTCCCATTATGCCCTATGGGGCAAAAATGGGAGTGGGGAAGGGCAATGGGGGAAGGGGGAATTACCGCCACGCCAACCTTGGAATAGGGCGGTAATTCCCCTTTCCTCCAAGGCGGTGCCGGTATTTTACCGGCATGGACCAAGGTGCTAATAGCACCTTGGTCCACCGCCTACCGTGTAATGAGGCCCAGAGAACCGGAAGCTGGCGGATGGTGTGAGGAATGCCAGCGGTACATGGAACCCTCCCGTACTGATAGCCAGGGCGGGGAGAAAATGTTGCCATCGTGGTACCGTCCTTGACTCCAGTAGCAGACGAAATGCCAACGAATACAGCACAGCCGGTGAGTGGAAATAACCTGATACGAGCCGGGCTGTGTCAAGATGAAGGTTACAGTGGCAACATTAAAAGATTAAAGGTACAGAAAGAGAATATCCGAAGGTGCTAGGGGAGGCCAAAGAATGGTGTCACGGTTGTCATATAAGGGTCCTGCCAAATCCACTGTGCAATCGAAAGTCCTTGACGCATTGTAAAACAGTGAGCATTGAGAAAGTGACGTTTGAACCCGGCAGAGGGGACCGCTGCATGAATTGTGTGAAACCTGACTGGGGGCTGAGATAAAGCCTGACTAGGGGCTAAAGGAAAGCTTAACAAGGCTGGATAAACTATTGGTTGGTCTGAGCCCGACTGAGGGAGACTAATGGAGAGAAATGGATTAGAACCCAGCTGAGGGAGTTCAACGGGTGAAAAGTAATCACCCAGTGTAAAAAGAAATGAGAAGGAACTTCTGTTTTATCATTATGCAAAGCATCAAGCCCTCTGAAGTAACAGACTTTGCATGAAGGAGTCTTGCACACAGAGGATACCTGCTATAGTGGAAAGAAACTGTAACCTTGTATAAGAAAAGCCCAAGAGTGTGCTGTGCTAGAGAGTCCTGCCTTTGTCCTGTGCTAGAAAATGTGGGGAAGGGAGACCCCGGGCATAACATCCTGACATATTATTTGTGAACACTTCTTTTTTTTCTTGGGAACACTATCCCACACTCTTTTATAACTAGTAGTAAGGATTAGCAACTATTTTATTTTTAGCATAGGCCCTTTTTATTTGACAAGATGCCACTAGGACTGACTTATTTTTAGTTGATGGTCGAAGCTTGCTCCCATCGTAGATTTAGGTTTAGATTTGGCGTTTTTCTCACCCATTTATACAGTTTAATAAAAACCCTTGAACTGTGATCATGTGTGTCTGTCTTTATTGTTGTCACCATGAGTTCCTTACAACTCCTACTCCACTTCCCGGTATGTCAGCACCTGTGCCTATTTCTCAATCTTGGACCAGTTTGTTCTACAGAAAGTCACGAGGGCTATTTTGGGGGATTTGACAACATCTGATAAAAGCAGGAGTTCAACAGAACACCAATTTCAAAGTGTATCATGTATACATCCTTTGCCTACTGTCTCACTTGCCATCTGCATGCCTGAGGTAGCCCGTCGTGCCATGGGGCGTGGCTTTGCAAGACTGCTTTCATTCATACCTACCTTGTCACATCTGATAGTCTGGCTTTCCAAAGTTGCAGTGTACCTACTTGTATGATGTTGTCCCTTGGCCCTTGAGGTGAGGCTTTCCCATTATGCACCCATTCCATTGTTGCATGTTTCCTACTTGTACCTGCATATTTGATGTATCCCCCTACACCATGAGGTGAGTCATTCCAATGATGCAATTTACCTACTTGTACCTGCATATTTGATGTAGCCCCCTGCACCATGAGCAGAGGCATTTCAATGTTACACTTTACCTACTTGTACCTGTGTATTTGATGTAGCCCCCTGAACCATAGGGCGAGGCTTTCCAAATTGTGCACCCACTCAAAATGTCGTTTCTTCATTTCCAGCCTTGTGCTGTGTTGAATCCTGTTCACTCGCACTTAACCTACCCCTCTCCTCCCTCCTGCCTGAACATTACTCCTTCATCCCCATCCTAAACTTTCCCTCCTCCCGGTCTTCCTTCATTTCTGTTACTGCACTTGCACGTTCTGAATTGTCTCACAACTTTGTTGGAACGTTATTGTTTTGTTTTCTCTCCCCACGATCCAAGTGCGCTCAATTTCAGTATGTATTTCACTTCACAAATTTGCTGGATTTCTTTATACTAGGCCCATCCCCAGTGTAAATCCAGAAACTTCTTGAAGTAAAATGAAGTTGTTCAGTGCAGGCGCTTAGGCGGTGAAAGCAGTCAGTCAAGTCAGGTGGGGTGGGGCCTGGGTCACAGGAGAATTGCATTATTAAAGTGTTGGGAGGGACTCCCAAGTAAGCCAGAGAGACACTGGAAGTCCCTGGACTTGGAGGGCCCAAACCCCTCCCCAGTATACACGGAGGACTCAGTAAACAGCAAGTTCAAACTGCAGTTTATTACAGACAAAACCAACAGGGATCAGCACAGGAACAGGAAAAATACATGCACATCATACTCTTCCTCGATTCGCAGGCCTGTTTTACTGTTATCTGTAATCAGCATGACGTCACAACTTCGGCCCTTCTCCAGAATGACTATGTTCTGCATTGTAACTTGTGTACACCACCTTAGCTTATTAGAGTTCTCTCCTGATCGGTGCAACACTTGTTGCATAATGTTGCATACATGTCGCTGTCTGTGTCTGGTGGCCTGGGATCAGTGCTCCTTTCCCACCACTGCTCGCTGTCCATTGTCTGCTTTGGCTGCGCCACATGTTCAGAGACCACAAATTTCAGCTGTGCAGCTCTGAATTATGAGGATGTATTAGTCTTTTCTGCAGCTGGTCCCTTTGTCGTCTGGGGATTGGCATGTCATCGTATCTCTTGGCTTTGAATGAGCTCAGCTCGTCTACTGTTCTGAGGCCCAGAGCCTACTGTAATTTTCCTAAACCATATAATGCGGTACCTACAGTGTCCATACTATTCTACATTTTCATAGGTTTAGTCACACTTGGTCCTGTCAGGTCCCATAGGTGCTCCTGCAGTTCCATAGGGTTTGTTTGTTTCTTTATTTATAATGCGCTCCAAACCCAGAGATATCTTTGCACAGTTTACATGGATATGCAGTTTGTTGGTTACACAAATTGCAATACAGTACTGACAAGGTTACATAAATATCATATTTACACAGGGTAATATACATATTATACATGTTAGGGTTCCTGAGCAGTCTGCATTATCTAAACAGAAGTTATTCACATGTAAGCATCTGCAAGCTTTGTGTTTTCATTCTGGCATGCAAATTTTGAAATTAGCTTGCTCAGTTGTTGCATTGTGTTTTCATTCTGTCCTGCTAAAAATCGTATTTGGCTGTGCCCAGCGGCTGCATTGTGTTTTCATTCTGTCCTGCTAAAAATGGAACTTAGCTGTGCCCAGTGGCTGCATTGTGTTTTCATTCTGTCCAGCTAAAAATGGAACTTAGCTGTGCCCAGTGGCTGCATTGTGTTTTCATTCTGTCCTGCTAAAATCGAATTTAGCTGTTACCAGTGGCTGCATTGTTTCATTCTGCTCTGCAAAAATTTGAATCCATGTGTGCTATACCTTCTGTTTCCCTCCCCTCCCTTGTGCGCCCCCCAAATCTCCTTGTACCTCGGTACTTCAGACTGGTAAGTCTCCTCCTCACCACTGCAGCTAGCTATGTCGCTATCTATCTCTCCTATCTTCTCTACCTGCTTCGCTATCTCCTATGCATCTCCTATCACTAAATCTGGCCGGAAGAAACTTAAGAAGGACATACTGGGCTCCAACCCAGGCCTTCCTATTGCAGACACCTATGTCACAGCTTCCGTCAGAGAGACTCTCACTGACATCCTCTTCTTTGTTAACACACCTGACCTATGGACTCGCTACATGGTCAGCTTTCTCTATCCTATCGCCTCTTCTCCCATTAATGGTGGCCCTTGCTGGGAGGTTCTCCTTGACCTCTTCGCCATTTCCAGAGTCATTATTAATGTCTATTTCAATGGAACCATCATGGTTCGGAGTCCTCAACGCAACCTTCTCTTCTTTGATAGGCTTCTCCCTCACCTCTCTAACCTGACCTCTCCCTCCAGCTAGGCTACCCTGCCTTCTGTGCCTACTGCCTCCTCTGCACAGGCTCCCCTGCCCACTGTGCCTTCCTCCTCCTCTGCACAGGCTCCCTTGTCCATTGTGCCTTCCTCCTCCTCTACACAGGCTCCCTTGCTCACTGTGCCCTCCTCCTACTCTAAACAGACTCTCTTGCCCACTGAACTTTTTGGAACAGGATGTATGCTAATTAGGTTCAGTAATTGAACCAGTGATAATCACATAGCAGTTTACAGAACATATATACCACGCGTTAATAGAATATAGAGAAAGAATCTGACTGATTCCGAATTGGTAAGTGACCATGTACCTTTTTGTTTGCACTTTCTAGCTTTGATTAAGCTAAAGTGAGAATGAGACTTGAAGAAAAGAACAACCATTAACACCGTTGGAGGTGGGAGTAATCCAGGTGGATTGACATCAGGAGACCAAACATTAAGTAAGAATTATTCGATGTGCTAATGGTCATGTTACACTACAGATACGAATAAGAGGTGATGAGACCAGACAGTGAGAGTGATGGATGCCTGGCTCCATTTGTTGGAGGGTCGACTAAATGAGGATACTCGACCGTGACGGTTGATGATTCTATATGTTGACACTTGTGTATATGCTCTCAATTTCACAAGATCCAAATAAACAGATAAAATCTGACCTGTGATGACCCAGGTGTAAGTATATCTATTGGATATATGGTCATACAATACATCAAGCTATATGTTGGGGGTCAGAGTAATAGTCACCCCCAAAAAGTTTTCCTTCCTGTCTTTTGTTTTTTGTGACACAGTGTCGGCCAAACGAAGAAATTGATATTCCTTATTAACAACCTTGATTGACGATTTGAATGTTAATCGGGTAAGTGTGAATTTCCCCTTTCTCTATTACTCTGTTTGAATTTGTCTCGTCCCGTACGCGATTTATTAACTATGTCACAGCAGTATTTTGAACTATGATTTATACTAGTTCATTAATTAGGTGCATCTTTATGTGTAGGGGAACTCAAGGAGCATGATTCTACCACTGAAGATTTGTTATGAAGGTTATGCCAGCAAGACCACCAACATTGGAACACCCCTGAAGAATTTCCAATTAGTATAAAATTTTGGTTTAATAAACATGTTGGGATCTTGTGAGTCTTATTTAGATTGACCTGGTTATACTTATCGACTAGACTTAGCTAGTTAGGTAGTTACTACATTTAACAGTTCATTGGTTTAATTATTTTGTTTTGGATTTTGTATTTATCATATTTCACTGTGGGAAGTCGACAGTTTTGTGTATTGGCATTATTTATGTTATATATTTTTTCTGATTTTGTATACTTGTTTAGGTGTGATTAGGTTATATACATCTACTGTCTTGTTTTGTTGAGGGTAGTTTTATCTGGTGTGCGTTACACTCATTAATTATTAAGTTGAGTATGTTGAGTTCTTTGCTGTTCAAATACCAGAATCTGATTTTTGTTGTATATTCTTTTTTATTAAAACAGTATTATTGTGTCAATATAATTTGTAAAGTATTATATTGATTTTTAGTATTCCATTCATGGATTTTTGAACAATACATTTATGAGTTCTGAAAATTTGAGAGTCTGGATGAGAATTTAGTTTTTTCTTATCTAAAAAATGTGTTAATGTCTAGAAAATATGGAGGATTTGGTCTACTTGCATTCCCGACACATTTGCACTCCACCCCGGTCCTTCTTTTTGTTCTTATGATTATTGAATTAACCAGTTGTGACTGGGGTTGAAAATACCTGGTGTCCTCTTTTTCTCTTGTGTTTTGATCCCTTGCCCAGTGTGCCTTCCTCCTCCTCTTCGCAGGCGCCCTTGCCTTGCCGTACTACTCCGGCTCCCTTGTCAGCCGTGGCTCCCCCGCCATCCTCCACTATCCTTCTGGCCCTCTTGCCACTCTCGGGGGATGAGGGGGAAAACCACCCCTGAGCACCCTCTGCGGAAGGCCTTCAAAGATGGCAAGTTTCTCCATATTCCCACAGTCAACACTCGCTCTGCTGTCAAACACTCGTCTGACCTCTCCAACCTCCTCAAACTCATGGATCCTGATGTTATCACCATCACTGAGACATGGTTCAAGGATAGCTCTGTCACAAGCTTTAACACACTCCTCCCTGATGGCTACAAAATCCTCTCTCCACCCAGGCCAAAGAAGACAGGTGGGGGAGTGGCGCTGATCTTCCCAGAATGTATACATGTTTCCATCATCCCTACCCAGGCTTACTCCTCCTTTGAGTGCCTAGTTTGTAGGCTATCACTCTCCCCTAAATCTTCTCTCCTCCTGGCCACCTTTTATTGGCCACGAACGCAGTCCACTCTCTTCCTCTAGGAACGCGCTGAGCTGGTCTCCACTCTACTTTCCTCCTCCTGATGGGTGATCTAAACATCCACCTGGACTCTTCTGACTCCTCAGGACCTTTCCGCAACATAGACAACTCTCTCTCCCTCTCTATCCTACCCTCTGGGTCTATGCACATTGCGGGCCACACTTTGGATGCTCTAATTTCTATTGACATCCCTCTCACTAATTCTCTCTCTTGGACTAACCATTCTCTTCTCTCAAAACACCTGAATCTATCCTCTCCTCTTGCAGCGGCACACCCGACAGGGCCACTCGGCTTCAAAGTCACCAGACCCATGAAAAAAGTGATAGTGGCTGCCTTTAGCTCCACCTACTCTCCTCCTCCAACACTCTAGAAACTCTTTCTCCTGTCATGAGGATCTGACCGAAGCCTTCCAAAAAGTACAACTCTTGGTACGACTCCAATCTGGCTGCCCTTAAACGCAAGTGCAGGGCAGATGAGCGGAAATGGAATTCGTTGTGCGCGCCCTCCGGCAAACTAGATTGCCGCCTCCTTCAAAGGCAATATTGACTCTGCAAGAAAAGAGTCTTTATTCAAGCCTGCATCTCCATGGCATCTAGCAACACAGCTGAACTTTTCAAAGTCTGTAAGGAACTGACCAATCCTGCAGTGTCTTCTTCTTCTATCACACCCACGCAGGAACTTTGCTCGGCCCAGGCCGCACACTTCATCAAAGAAACCCAAGACATCCAAGACATCCTTTCTTCCCTCTCTTCCACACCACAGCATACACCAATACCAGAGCCGCCCTTGGCCCCCCTCCTCTTCCCCTATCTTCTCTCTCATCCGTCACACCCGATGAGGTCATGAGACAAGTCTGGTCCCTTGGCCCCACTCCTCTTCCCCTCTCTTCTCTCTCACCTGTCACATCCGATAAGGACATCAGACATGTCCGGTCTATGAAAGGCTTCATCCAAACAGGCAGACCCCTGCCCCTCCAAAACCATTGAGGACAACATGGACTCCCTCGCCCCAGCCTTGGCTGATCTCTGCAATCTCTCCTTTTCCACTGGAGTATTCCCAACTGCTCTCAAGCACTCCTTGTTCACCCTCTGCTCAAGAAACCCTCTGCCGACCCCTCCGTTCTGGCAAACTACCATCCTATCTCTATTACTCCTTTCATTGCCAACCCCTGGAGAAGTTGGCTATCTCTCAGATGATCCTCAATACTGAATCTTTTGGTTGCTTTCACGACCATCAGCCTGGCTTTAGAGCATCCAGAGGCACAGGAACTGCTCTTCTGAACACCCGTGAAGATCTGCTCTCAAACCTTGACACTAACACTCCCTCTGTCTTCATTCTCCTTGACCTCTCCTCTGCCTTTGACACGGTTAACCACAACATCCTTATCGCATGTCTCAGTAACACCCTGGGAATCACAGGTCAGGCTCTGATGTGCTTAACCTCCTTTTGCTCCAACCGCCCATCCCAGGTGGAACTTGGAGCCTTTCTCTTGACTATCGCTCTTTCAACCTGTGGCCTTCCCCAAGGATTTAACCTATCCCACTGGTTTTTCAATATCTATATGGGTGCCTTGGTTCATTTGATAGCCACTTTCACCTCTAACTTCCAGTGTTACGTGGATGACACGGAACCAGGGAAGTTTTTCTGGGAGAGCAAAAGGGGCACTTGCCCCGGGCCCCCACCTTGGAGGGGGAACCCACAAGGGTGTCTAATCTAAAGATGTTAGTGACCATTGTTTACAAAACTTAAATAGCACACATCAAGTTATTTTATGGCGTGTTGCTGAGGCTCTGAATCTATTGCCTGTCTGCTGCAACAAATACTTTCTGCTCTGATCAATTCATCATGTAATGCTTTCTGTGTTCACTGTCCCACACATAGTTTGTGTGTTCACTACAACTCCTGTAGCAATCTCACCTTTCTATGGGAATAATATTGATCATGTGCAATAGCCGAAGTTGAAATGCATACTGATAAATGTGAGAGCTGCGTCGGTTCAGAAGATAGCTCAGTGTGTTAAGCACTAATTGCAGAGATTTGTGTTCATAGGCAAGATTATAATACTGAATTCCAGCAAGGCCAACTCAGCCTTGGCTTGTAAAACCTAGGCAGGTACCTCAAATAAAGACTATGGGCCTCATTACAAGTCCGGTAGCAACCATGTCGGTAAAACCGGCAGGTTGCCGCTGGACTTACAAACTTTTCTGGTGCCTGACTTCACTGAAACACCGGGGCATTACAGCCCCAGCAGTCCGTGAAGTCAGGCGCCGGAAAATGTAAATCCCCATTCCCATTCCCATTAGAGTGTGCAACAGTGCTGGTGCTTCCATGAAAGTCTGGGGGCGGGTGCCGTTCCGCCCGCCAGGTCTGACCCACCCACAGACTCGTAATGTGCCGGTCCGGTAACAACGGTGCCGGTAAGCATACCGGCACCGTTGTTACTGGACCGGCACACTTATAATGAGGCCCCTAAAACATTCACAATTGTCACCCTTCTGAGTGATTTTGTTCTCAGGTTATGAGCTTCACAACAGATTCACACATGGTTTAACTGGCTATAGTGTTGCTTCCTCTATACTAATTGTGAGTATTGATATATTGCACACCACAATCAGTTGTTTCTTTGCTCCATAATGGCAACCCTACTTGAAAACCATGTCCTTCTTCTAATCTCAATCTGTCTGGATGCGTGTATCTTCCTCATAGCTTCTAATCTTCATCCACTATCTATTCTATGGTAGGTGTGTCTTTCTCCTTGCTTCTAATTGGTCTTCTGTATCCATGCTTGAGCATTTTTGCATTCTCAGAGGGAGCTAATATGAGTCTGTCTATTCTGGATTATGTGTGCCTTTTACATATGATCTGTGTCCTGAATCAAGTATACTATGACTGGTGTACCTTCCTCGTTACTGCTAATGATGAAAAATGTCCTTTACCTATGCTAGATTGCAAGTAGCCTTGTCGTGGACTGCTAATGTTGGCCTTGAAATGCGACATCTTTATCATTCTTATTACAGCAAGAATGAAGAGAGTAAGGGGACTGAAAGGGAATACCGTTGGCTATTTCAATAGCTGTGAGGTAACATGCCAAGCTCTGTGTTGTGATCGTGATGGCGGGGGCACGACCAGATATTCTGGATACCTTAATTCATTTGGCTTGATGGAGGGGGGGGCCCCCAAAGGTGTCCATGCCCCGGGCCCCCAAAGTGCTTATGATGGCCCTGCACGGAACTATCTTCAGACTACCCTGAGCCTCCCCCTCCTCCTCTCTCATATCCGACTGTCTGTCCGCTATTCAGTCATGGTGTGCTGCAAACAACTTCTGCCTCAACGCCAATACAACTGAGATCCTTCGCATTGGGACCTATGCTCCCACTTTCCCACTTTCACTCTGACTGGCCTCAATTGGACCTGCGCCCGCACCAACCTGCGAGGCTAAAAACCTTGGTGTCATCTTCGACTCCACTCTCTCCTTCTCCTCCCACATTTCGGTCATCTCTAAAAAGTCTATCAGCTACACCTCCTCAGAGGTACTCTACATTTTCTCATTTCCCCCCAGCAGCTCACTGTCTCCAGAACCCTAGTTCTATCTAGGCTGGCTCCCTCCCTCCACTCTCCGCCCTCTGCAACTCATCCAGAACAGGACTGCGAGACTTGTCCTTGGCCTCAAGCCCAGGGACCGTATCTCTCCAGGACTGAAATCTCTACACTGGCTCCCTGTGGCCGCGAGGATTAAGTTCAAAACCCTCTGCATTGTCCACAAGGCCTTCTGGGGCCTGGGGCCTAAATACCTTCAACTCTCTCTTCCTAAATATCTTCCTTCCCGAGCCCTTCGCTCATCTGTCTCCAACTCCCTCAGGGTCAGCGGCTTCTCGAAGCAACGAGCTGGGGGTAGATCTCTCTCTGCGGCAGGGGCCTCCCTCTGGAACAGCCTTCCTGCCTCCCTGAAACTTGAGGAGAACCATCTTCGGTTCCGGAAGCACCTCAAAACCTTCCTCTTTGCTTCTGCTTTCTCTCTCCCTCTCCCCAGCTAAATTCTTCACTGAATCTGCACTGAACCTGCACCTGGGCCACTCTCACCGACCTCGGTCCTTGGCCCAGCCACTCTCCACTTGCACTGTCTCCCTGGCAACCCCTGCACCGCGGGACTGTCTCTGCATCCCTACAGCCCCCCCTCCCAGCACTTGTCTGCACTTACCTTGCCACCAGCTGGCCCTATTTATTTATTTATTTATTTATTTTTTATTCTACTTACCCTGTTCAGCACTTCCCCCTCTCCCCTTCCCCTCGCACTTTTTCCTTTCCCCCTACCCCTGCACTTGCGCGATCTGAATGACACCTGGCCTAGTAGGATCGTTGTCTGTCTTCCCTCCTGGTTCCCCCCTCCCTGCCTCGTCGCACCTTGAAACACTTGTGTATAGGCACGTTACAAATGCCATATCATATCATATCATGCCTACCTAAATACTGTCACTCCCGAGGCCCTCTGCTCATCTACCTCTAACCTTCTGCAAGTGAGCCGGTTCTCCAAGCAGAGATGATTTGGAGGGAGAGCTTCACCCTCAGCAGGGTCCTCCCTCTGAAATAGCCTCCCTGCTGCCTTCTGTCTTGAGCCTGACTGCCTTAAGTTCCAGAGACTCCCCAAGACCTTCCTCTTCTCCTCATACTTCTCTCTCCCTCTACCCAGCTACCCTATCCCTCTACCCTTTCCCTCTCTCACTCCTTTTTCCTTACAGCTTGCTCGCTGGCCACCTGGTGTACCTCAGAGTCTCACAGGTCCCTGGCACCCTCACCAGTCCTCTCACACTAGCCTCTGGGCCCTGCACTCACCTCATCATAACTGCACTTGATCAACAACCCAAGAGAGTGGTTCTCTTTGCACTTACCCCAGTCTCCACCCACTGGGTGCACTTGGACACCCCCCCAGGACTTGTCCACTTCCACCTCCCCTTTAACCGTCTGTGTACTTGCACGATCTGAATGCACCTCTCCTGAAGATCGTCTGTCTGTTCCCCCGTATCTTCACTCCTATTTGCACTTAGAAAAACAGCAGAATTGTCGTCCGACTTATTTACTGATGTCTCAAATTGTACTATTTGCTCTGACTCTGTCTGTGCAGACTATTATCGTTCATATTGTCAAGCCCCTGAACGACTGTTGTTTTTCCCCATGTTCCCACCCTCCTTGACCACTTTCAAACACTTGCCTTGTGTATAGGCTCTTTACAAATAAACATTACCATACCAGAATCTCTTGCCTCTTGCGGTTTCTGCGTTGCTGCATTTGGCTAATGGCAAAATAATAAAAGAAATGAAAGTATGTATATGTATCTGTCCTCTAACTATAGAACTGTACGCTTGTGTTCTTCTTCATGTATTCAAGTGTGTGTTTGTGTCCTGAAGTGCGGATGGCATGTGTGCTTCATGTCTAATATTGCTGTGTCATGGTGTCTCTAACGACATCAGCAACATTGCTTCTTGGTGCTTAGTCTGGGCTGTCAATAGAGGTGTCCCTGTTTATGGTCTGTTGCTCTTCATACACACAGGGATAGGTCTGCACCGTCCCTGGTCTGTATGGCTGGCTGAATTGATACCTCTCGACAATACTAATCAATTATGGGTCCATTGGGAATTCATCCAAAATAGAATGGGTGATTGTGGTGTCTTCTGACATTCTTCCTTGGCAGAAATTTAGTAGGAGAGGGAGGGGGTGGTATCTTGTCCCTTTCTGCCACAATCTGGTCCTTTTCTTGACCTTTGCTCCTCCTATATTCACATCCATCAGGATCTGCATTCCAATAGCTTCCTCCGCTGTTTTCTTGCACTTGGCCATGCAGATTTCTATTCCACACATCGATGTTGTTGCCAACCCTAGTGTTCCCATTATCACTTTTAGTGCATCTGACAGCCAGGATGGCATCCATTCCCAGATGTATGCTATCCAGCTATGGCCCTTTCCTGTCCCTCTTGCTTCATCTTCCATTTTGGCATGCATCCGTGCCAGTTGGGCCACTGCATCTGAAAGGGTTCTGTTATCTTCGTCATGGCAGGTTTGAATGTGCAGCAGGAACTCCCTATCTTTGCACAAACTCCTCCTTCCATATCTATTTTGAAGTGCCACCAACCTTATTGCGTTGAGCCCATTCACAGTAGAATTAGTTGTCACCATCAGTTCCCAGCGGGTAATCTATAACCACTTTGCGTTTGTGTACGTCTGTACAGATGGTATTATTGATGCAAAGAACATTTGTGCCCTGCTGAACAGCCAGTGTTCTGCTAGAACTTCATCTAATGCCACTTCTGATGCTCCCGAGAAGTAGTTTCCTCCCCTCTTTACTCTACTCAATCCTGCTGGCTTCTCTGCCTTCTTTATCATGGCAGTTGGTGCTACTTCACTCGATCTCTTCCTTCTTTTATTATTTTCCATTTTTGGGAACTCATCGAGGTTCACAACCTTCCTTAGCATGACCAACAAAGGCATATTGATGTGCACCAATGAGCAAACTCCTCCCCAGTCGGGTGGCAGCTTCTTGTATGTTCTCGATCCGCAAGCCCAGTAATGATCCATCAGTACTGCAGTTCCTGCATTCATAGCTGCATGTTGTTCAATGCTTCTGTACTCAACATTCTCGCCAACTTCCACTTCACCATTGTTCTGATAGCACAGTGCTGGTGACCTCAGGGGAATTATCTCCATCAGACCAGCTTCATTTTCCACCCATGTCAGTAACCTTGCACTTGCTTGCCATTCCTTCAGGCGCTTGTCGTTTTCTTCCTGTACCTTGTCCACTGGTGACTGTGCTAGTGTCAGTGCTTTGCTTCCCACCACTCCATCTTGCCATGCGTCGTTTGTGTATACTTGGCCATACACTAGTATCTGTGGTCTTTCTCAACAACCAGGATCTCCTCCTGTCTCCCTCACTCTTGTCCAGGGACATGGCAGTTCATTCAAGGTGATAAGTCTTTGTTTCTCCTTTGTAGGGTCCATCAGTTATGGGGAGCCTTGTGATATACTGTATAGCTTAATCTAGCTGCCAATAATTGTTCATCATGTCTAGTGTCTTTATATAAAACCTCCTGGAAGAATTTGACCTCGATGTTCTCGGTTTTACTGAGACATGGTTCACGGCCAGATCTGTCGCGAGCTTTGACACTCTCCTCCCTGATGGCTACAAGATCCTCTCCACACTCAGAACCACCCTTGTCAGAGGGGGTGTAGCCCTGATCTTTCCTGAGTGGATTCCTGCCTCTATCATTCCCGTGCAGACATACTCCTCTTTTGAATGCCTTGTCTGCAGGCTTTCTCTCTCTCCTAGCCACTCTCTTACCGTGGCTACTATCTACTGGCATCCTGGTCAGATCACCTGATTTCTCTCTGAGTGTGCAGACCTCTCCACCTCCCTCCTGACCTCAACCACTATACTCCTCCTTCTTGGTGACCTCAATATACATCTAGACTCTCCTTAGTCCTATTCTGTACTCTTCCATGACCTCTGTGATTCCCTCTCCCTTTCAATCCTCCCCTCTGGCCCGACTCACTCTGAAGGGCACAAACTTGATGTCTTGATCTCCTCTGACATCCCCCTCTCCATCCCTCTGACCGCTATTCTCTCCTGTAGCAATCACTCCCTCCTCTACTCTCATCTCTCCCTCTCTTCTCCCCAGGTCACGCCTACCTGTAATGCTCACCTGGTATCCACAGGGATGTCACTCAACCTGTTCTGACCCCTATGACCTCGAACCCTTCCCTGGAGTCTACTCGACCAGAGACTGGGCCTGAAACACAGGATTGGCAGGGTTTAACTCTCTATTGTCTCTGCGTGCTCGATCCCCTTCTTTCCCAGGGTCCAACCCTTACCCTTGGTCCACACCTCACCTTGTTTTCTTGTGCAGTGTGCTCTCCGTCCTGCTTTCAGCGCAGGGGTGCACTGATTGATGCGGGCTCGTTGCTGCCTAGTTACTTGACTGGCGAGAGTCCGACGGGTAAGTATAAAGAGTCTCTATGAACAGTTCTCTAATTCTCGTTCCTTTCCTTCCTCAGATGATGGCCGGCGTCCGGGGATGACGGCGTGCTGCTTGAGGTGAGGAACACTGAAGGTTAGTGAGGGCGCGATGCAACCTCTTCGTACTTGTATTGAACAGAGTTTGTTTTTCTGTGTCTTTTAGGTGCCGCAATGTTTTCAGCATGGACGCCAGTTAAGAAGAAGAAACGTGGTGAGTAAGCGCAATATGTGGCACCTCTGAATGCTTTCCCAAGCTAACCTGGTGTTTCTTCTCACACTTGCAGATGGATGAGAAGCTCTGGAGATGAAGTTTCCCCAGAACGGCTTGGATTCAGGTAAGCGTTTAAATCTAGTACAGTCTTTAAAGTAAGCGAAGATTGCAGAATGCTTACTAATGTCTTCTTTCTGCTCTTTTCTCTTTTTCTTAGGAAGCGGCGTGCCGAGAAGAAAATGATGCCGCCGAAGGAGCCCGCAGAACTGAAGGAGCGATGGGAGATGGGCAGATGCCGCGCAAGGTAAGGCAATTCCTAATGGTGTTCTTGTTCTTGCAGGTGCTGAGCGCAGATGAAAGATGCAGGGCTTCTGGAGACCGATCCGAACACGAAGTGTCACGCTACAGGTGCAGAGAAATGCAAAGCATGCTTCTCAGCCTGGGCGTGGCTTAAATAGTCTCTGGGTATCCCAGGTGTCTCTGGGATGAACCACACCCAAAAAGCTAGACTGCATATGCAGTTCTAGGAACTGGAACAAGTGGGGGCATCCATTTTGTCCCACCTATGCACTACAAGTCCAATGCTCACTGCCACCCTATGGTAGTGTGTGTATCTGGTGCCACAGGCACCAAGTCTGACTCCAAGTGGGTCTTTGGAGGGATGGAGAGGCCCTTAAGGGCCATGTAGATGATTGTGGCCTGATTCCAGCCTGACATTTTGGAGGGCTGGAGACATGAGGGGCAGGAATCATGACACTACACCAAGACTGCCACCTACCTTCTCTGACATCCGGCTCATGAAGCGTGTGTCAGTTGAGGCTTTCGCTGCCACCTTCTCCCCCCACTCTGCCTTTGGCTGACTCACATCCTGATACAGCCCAGTCTATGCTCTACTCTTCTATTTCCGATACTCTTGATGCTTTTTCCCCTGTCATGGGGATCTGTTTGAAGCCCAAAGCCAAGTGCAATTCTTTGTATGACTTTGACCTAGCTACACTTAAACGTAAGTGTAGGGTGGCTTAGAAAAGATGGAGGGCTTTTTGTTCATCCTCTGACAAACTGGCCTGTCGCCTGCTCCAAAGGCAATACCGACTCTCTGTCCACACTAAGAAGAGAGCCCACATCCCAGCACGTGTCTCATGTGGCATCTAACAACTCGGCCAAACTCTTTAAAATCTGCATGGAGCTGGCCAACCCTGCTGCAGTCTTTACCTCTTCTGTCTCTTCCCAGGACCTTTGCACGGCCCTTGCCTCTCACTTCATCTGAAAAACCCAGGACATCCTGTCCACCCTCTTATACCCTCCCTCTCCTCTCCCCTCGCCTTCTGTGAACCCTGGCCCTCCTACAACTACCTCCCCACCCTCTTTCTCATCCTTTCCTCTTTTCTCGCCTGCCGAGGTCTCTGGACAAGTCTGATCTATGAAGGTCTCATGAAAACTGGTTCCTCCCTGTTCTTCCAAAACCATCAAGGATCACATTGACACTCTCGCTCCTGCCCTGGCTAATTTCTGAAACCTCTCCTTCACCTCAGGATTCTTCCCATCCCCTCTGAAGCACTCTCTTGTGCACCCTCTTATCAAGAAACCAATAGTTGACCCTTATTGCAGGGCTACCTATCGCCCCATCTCCATCACTCCTTTTCTGGGAAAACTCCTGGAAAAGCTAGCCACCTCACAGCTTAACCTTCACTCTGATTCTGTTGGTTGTCTCTATGACCAACAGTCTGGCTTTAGAGCTGCCAGAAGCACGGAAACTGCTCTTCTGAACATCTGTGAAAATCTACCCTCCAACCTTGACTCTAACATCCCCTCTGTCCTCATGCTACTCAATCTCTCTTCTGCCTTTGACACGGTCAACCAAACCATCCTGCTCAACTGTTTCCGTGACAAACTGGGTATCACCGATCAGGCTCTGGTCTGGCTGACGTCTTTCCTCTCTGATCGACCCTCCCAGGTCCAACTATGGTCCTTCCTTTCATCTATCTCACTTTCTACCTGTGGTGTTCCCCAGGGGTCTAACCTCTCGCCCTGGCTTTTCCACCAATACCTGGCAGCTCTCGCCCACCGCATTGCCATTTTCTGCTCCAATTTTCTCTGCTATGCAGATGACACTCAACTCATTTTCAGGCTTCACTCGGCCACCGCTTCTCCTTCACTCATCTCTGATTGCCTATCTGCCATTCAGGATTGGTTTGCCACCAACAGTCTCTGCCTGAACGTCAGCAAGACAGAGATCCTCCGCATCGGCACACCTTCACCTTCCTTTCCTGTCACTCTCTGGCCAGCCTCCCTTGGCCCTCCTCCTACCCCCACCTGTGAGGCTAAGAACCTCAGGGTCATCTTTGACTCCACGCTTTCCTTCTCTGCCCACATCTCTGATGTCTCTAAAAAGTCACACTTCCTACAGCACATCCTCAGAGGTATTCTGCTTTTCCTCTCTTTCCCACAGAAGCTCACTGTCTCTCAAGCCCTGGTTCTCTCTAGGTTGGATTATTGCAACAGCCTCTTTATAAATCTACCTGATTCTACTCTCCGCCCTTTGCAACTTATCCATAACAGAACTGCGAGACTTGTCCTTGGCCTCAAGCCCTGGATCGTATCCCTCCAGCCCTGAAATCTCTCCACTGGCTCCAAGTGGCTGCAAGGATTAAATTCAAGACCCTTTGCATTGTCCACAAGGCTTTCTGGGGCCTGGGTCCAAAATACCTTCAGCTGTCCCTCCGTAAATACCTTCCCTCCAGAGCTCTTCACTCCTCCACTTCTAACTCCCTCAGGGTCAGTAGTTTTTCAAAGAAACGAGTTGGAGGTAAATCTCTGTCTTCGTCTGGGGCCTCCCTCTAGAACAGCCTCCCTGCCAGTCTGAAACTTGAGGAGAACCATCTCTGGTTCCAGAAGCACATCAAGACCTTCCTCTTTGCTTCTGCCCTCTCTCCTCCTCACCCCTGCTGACCTGTTCTTTCTCGGCATTGTGCACCTAGTTACCCTCTGATTTTTGGGGTGAGGTACCTGCTCACCCTGCCACCCACCCATCCGCACTGCCTCCTGGCAATCCCTTGCACTGCGGTCTGTATCTGTAACCCTAGAGCTCCCCCCTTTTTATTCTGCACTTATCAGACACGCACACCCTGTCTGTTGCCTTAAATCTAGCACTTGCGACTTGCTGGCTGCACTACCGCTGTTTGTTGCTTTTTATTTTTTATTTATTATTTTTAATTCCTTTGCTCATTTTCACTTATGCTGCCTGATCCTTGCAGCTTGAAGATATAGTTTCCGGCCTGAAATGCGCCAAGAAATGCGTTATTATGTTGGTATTGTGAATGCTTTTAAGCCCTGCGGACCAAATAATCACTCATGGCAAAGACAAACACTTCTTCCCACACATTTCTCACTGATGGGTCTCTCAACATGGCAAGTACTGGGCGATCACTGTGCTCAAGCTGTGGGTATGTTTGGGCGAAATGCTCGATAAAGGCAAGAAAGTATATTCTGGGGGATCGGGCTTGGAATCTGCTAGGTCTCCTTACAGCGTGGACAATCTGGTTGGAGATAGTATCTGGGTGACGGGTAGAAGGCAGCATGGATGTAAACAAACAGTACAGTCACCTCTGCGTTCACGTAGACTATGTGTGTGCGGAAGAGAAAAAGAACAAACATGCAGTGTGCCATAATCTATGTCTACAAGTGTTTCAGTCTCTACTTCCGCTGCTCGAGTGAGCGTGACCATCGGATGTCCTCCTCTTGGTCGTATAATTTCTGTCTCGGCATTGTGCATCTGGTTACCCTCTGATTTTCGGGTCGCGGTACCTGCTCACCCTGCCACCCACCCGCAATGCCTCCTGGCAATCCCTTGCACTGCAGTCTGTATCTGTAACCCTACAGCTACCCCCCTTTTTATTCTGCACTTATCAGACACACCCTGTCTGTTGCCTTAAAAATAGCACTTGCCACTTGCTGGCTGCACTACCGCTGTTTGTTGCTTTTTATTTTTTATTTATTATTTTTAATTCCTTTGCTCATTTTCACTTATGCTGCCTGATCCTTGCAGCTTGAAGATATAGTTTCCGGCCTGAAATGCGCCAAGAAATGCGTTATTATGTTGGTATTGTGAATGCTTTTAAGCCCTGCGGACCAAATAATCACTCATGGCAAAGACAAACACTTCTTCCCACACATTTCTCACTGATGGGTCTCTCAACATGGCAAGTACTGGGCGATCACTGTGCTCAAGCTGTGGGTATGTTTGGGCGAAATGCTCGATAAAGGCAAGAAAGTATATTCTGGGGGATCGGGCTTGGAATCTGCTAGGTCTCCTTACAGCGTGGACAATCTGGTTGGAGATAGTATCTGGGTGACGGGTAGAAGGCAGCATGGATGTAAACAAACAGTACAGTCACCTCTGCGTTCACGTAGACTATGTGTGTGCGGAAGAGAAAAAGAACAAACATGCAGTGTGCCATAATCTATGTCTACAAGTGTTTCAGTCTCTACTTCCGCTGCTCGAGTGAGCGTGACCATCGGATGTCCTCCTCTTGGTCGTATAATTTCTGTCTCGGCATTGTGCATCTGGTTACCCTCTGATTTTCGGGTCGCGGTACCTGCTCACCCTGCCACCCACCCGCAATGCCTCCTGGCAATCCCTTGCACTGCGGTCTGTATCTGTAACCCTACAGCTACCCCCCTTTTTATTCTGCACTTATCAGACACACCCTGTCTGTTGCCTTAAAAATAGCACTTGCCACTTGCTGGCTGCACTACCGCTGTTTGTTGCTTTTTATTATTTATTTATTATTTTTATTCCTTTGCTCATTTTCACTTATGCTGCCTGATCCTTGCAGCTTGAAGATATAGTTTCCGGCCTGAAATGCGTGAAGAAATGCGTTATTATGTTGGTATTGTGAATGCTTTTAATCCCTGCGGACCAAATAATCACTCATGGCAAAGACAAACACTTCTTCCCACACATTTCTCACTGATAGGTCTCTCAACATGGCAAGTACTGGACGATCACTGTGCTCAAGCTGTGGGTATGTTTGGGCGAAATACTCGATAAAGGTAAGAAAGTATATTCTGGGGGATCGGGCTTGGAATCTGCTTGGTCTCCTTACAGCGTGGACAATCTGGTTGGAGAAAGTATCTGGGTGACGGGTAGAAGGCAGCATGGATGTAAACAAACAGTACAGTCACCTCTGCGTTCACGTAGACTATGTATGTGCGGAAGAGAAAAAGAACAAACATGCAGTGTGCCATAATTTATGTCTACAAGTGTTTCAGACTCTACTTCTGCTGCTCGAGTGAGCGTGACCATCGGATGTCCTCCTCTTGGTCGTATAATTTCTGTCTCGGCATTGTGCATCTGGTTACCCTCTGATTTTCGGGTCGAGGTACCTGCTCACCCTGCCACCCACCCGCAATGCCTCCTGGCAATCCCTTGCACTGCGGTCTGCATCTGTAACCCTACAGCTACCCCTCTTTTTATTCTGCACTTATCAGACACACCCTGTCTGTTGCCTTAAACCTAGCACTTGCCACTTGCTGGCTGCACTACCGCTGTTTGTTGCATTTTTATCATTTTTTTAAATTTATTCTTTTTATTCCTTTGCTCATATTCACTTACGCTACCTGATCCTTGCAGCTTGAAGATATAGTTTCCCGTCTGAAATGCGTTATTATGTTGCTATTATGAATGCTTTTAAGCCCTCCGGACCAATTAATACCTGATGGCAAAGACAAACACTTCTTCCCACACATTTCTCACTGATGGGTCTCTCAACATGGCAAGTACTGGGGGATCACTGTGCTTAAGCTGTGGATATGTTTGGGCCAAATGCTCGATAAAGGCCAGATAGTATACTCTGGGGGATCGGGCTTGGAATCTGCTTGGTCTACTTACAGCGTGGACAATCTGGTTGGAGAAAGTATCTGGGTGAAAGGTAGAAGGCAGCATGGATGTAAACAAACAGTACAGTCACCTCGGCTTTCACGTAGACTCTGTGTGTGCGGAAGAGAAAAATAACTAACATGCAGTGTGCCCTAATCTATGTCTACAAGTGTTTCAGACTCTACTCTGCTGCTCGAGTGAGCGTGACCATTGGATGTCCTCCTCTTGGTCATAAAAGTTCAGAAAGCGATTCTAGCTCTTCTTGGTGCTGAAAGTTGGCCCTGTCGGTCAAGGTCACTTTATTGCCAGGTGAGGCTGCTACTTTGCAGGGCTTGACATCCGTCAAGTGTTTCCAGACTGTCTTGCCTTCTAGCTTGACAGCCGAGTTGGCCACCTTCTCCACCTCATGAGGTCCGGTGAACCTGGGAGCATTCCAGCGGCTTACAAAATCATGCAGGAGGACAATGTCCCCCACTCTCACAGAGCTTTTAGGTACAGAGTCATGTGGTGTGCTGTCACAGTTGCTCTCCTCGCTGTCTTCTGCCCCCCAGTGTCCTTTTATCTGGCGAGAGATGAAAGAAGCACTAGCCACCAAAGAAGTAACACAGTCGTTCATCTCCTGCCCTAACACATCTGCACTAATCTCACAATCTTTCAGTGCTCTGGTGGGAGGAGCCAGGGGAAGATGCATGTGCTGTCCCGTTACCACCTCATGGGGTGTTAAATGGTGGTCGGGCCAGGCTTATTTCGCAATGCAAACAAGGCGAGAGGTAAACAGTGCAGCCAATTCATTTTGGTACTCTGCTGTGTTTTGGCTATTAACTTGGGCCATTCAGGCATTTACACACCCCATTCGATTGTGGGTGGTATGCACAGGCAAATTAGTGTTGGATGCCCAAAAATGCTCCGATATGCTGAAACATTTGGTTGGTGAAGTGAGGCCCATTGTCAGACCGCAGGACCTCACACACGCCCCATCTTGGGAACACCTCTCTAACTAGGAACTTGGCCACTCTAAGGGCGTCAGCATGTGAACAGGGCCCAGCCTCAATCCACCTGGAGAATGGGCATACAACCACTATCATGTAGTGGTACCATTGACAGACTAGGATCATGTCGACATAATCCATGTGTAAATGCTGTAATGGGCCCACTGGTCTTGTTATGGCTCTTCTTACCACTCTCAAGGTAAGATTGTTGTTTTTGTTTCTCCCCTGTTCCCCTCCCTTTGCCTGGTCGCGCTCTGAAACACCTGTGTAAGAGCGCGATATAAATAAAATATCATATCATATCGTATCATATCATATCATGCCCTGCTGTAAACAGCTGGCAGGTCAAGCAGTTGCTCACAAATTCAGCCACGTGTTCTGCCAGATTAGGACAGAACCATGTTTCTCGAATGCGTGTAGCAATGACCTCTTTCCCCGTGTGTGTTGGATAGTGCAATTGTGTCAATGCAGGATTCAATAGTGCTAGTGGCATCACCACTTTCCCAGTGTTATCTTTTCTCCATAGGGCATCTGTCAGGGACATTGAGCATCCCCTCTTTATCCCCAGTTCCTTCTCTTCCCTGGATGCATCTCCCGGCAAGTCCATGATCTGTGCTTCTGGTAATACGTTGTACCCTTCCTTGAGTGCCATGTTCCTGGTGCACTCCCTCCCATTTGGTGCTCCTCCAAGTTCCCATAGCTCCCCAAAAAACACTACACATTTTGTCTCAAAGTCTGCTGCCGCCCTTGAGATGGGATCCTCCCCTTTCGTATGTGCTTAGCACTTGACTATTGCTACCTGGGTTGGATAAGCAATCACGTCAATGAGTCTGCCCAGTAAAAGTGTGTGTTAAACTGGAGTCCTGTCGGCCCTTCTGAACCCTATCCTGGGCCATTGTGACAATCCAGAGAGTACTGTGGATGTCACATAGGCAGAGTCAGAATAACTTGTCACCCAATGCTGTTTTCCAGTGCTAGTATTGGGGCCACTAGTTCTGCTGCATGTGCTGAGTAATGGGATGGCAGTCATGCACTTGCTACTACTTCACTTGTCCCATCTTCCTTCAGTCTTACTGCTGCACTCCCAGTATGCCTGGCCCCATCTGTCTGGTCAATTCTTGATGACCCGACAATCTAGAGCACATCTCCCCCCTCAAGTGCATCCTCCTCTACCTTACGAGTGCCACTGAACATCTCTATGTTTGCTGTGCAGTCGTGTGCATAGTCTCCTACCTGTAGGATATTTGCCAGGAATGTTGCTGGGTTGACAATTCTGTGCCTAACCACTTTCAAGCCTACATTTGATAGTATCACCTCATATCCTGATGCTCTGTGTGTAGTCAGTGTGCTCTTAGGCTTCTGCAGTATTGCAAAGAGGGCGTACTCCAACTAAAAAGTGGTGGTGAACCCCATGGTCACTACTGCTGATTTCTCCACTGCAAATGTGGCAGTCGCCAAAGCTTGTTCTCTCATTACTGGGTTGAGGTGGCCACTGTAGCAAGCTATTGGCTTGTACCCCATGCTTGTCTTTTGTGTCAGTACTACCTTCATTACTATAACGGCAGTGTGAGAAAATAGGAAGAATTCCTTTTTGTAGTCAGGGATCCCTAACACTGGTGCTATGCTTATTGCTTCCTTCAATTCCTCGAACGCTTCTGTCATCTCAGAGTTCCATGTTAGTGTCTTGTTTCCCTTCTGTGCTTCCTTCAGAGCACCCAATAGGGACCGTGTGTATGTGCTGTAGTCAAGAATTCATGCTCTGCAGTAGGCGCATAACCCTAAGAACTGTTGCATCTCCCTCACTGTCATGGGCTCAGGTGTCTTGTGTATTGCCTCTGCTCTCTCTGGGGTGATCTGTCGTTCATTTTGGGTTATCATCTGTCCAATGTATAGTACCTCCTTCTGACAGTACTGTAGCTTGATCTTGTCCACGTTGTATCCCTTGTCAGCTGAAACAATCAGCATGCGTACTGAGTCCTTTCTACACTGATCTTCTGCCATGCTGCTAATCAAAATGTCATCAACATATTGCAAAACTGTGCTCTCCACCTGTATGTTGTTTAAGTCCATCTGTATCACTCTGTTAAAGATAGATGGTGACTCGCATTACCCTTGTGGTAAAGAAATATGTTTCCACTTCTGGTTTCTATACATAAAGCTGGTCAAGTCTTGTGAGTCTGGGTGTAATGGCACTGAGAAGAATGCATTCTTCAAATCAATGACCATGAAACAGGCAGCTTCCACTGGAATGCTGCATACAATTGTTGCTGGATTTGCAACTAAAGGATATTCTGCTTCTACAATGTGGTTAAGGGATCTTAAATCCTATATCAAACGTCATGACCCTCTCTTTGCCTGGTGCACTGGGTAGACACCGCTGTGTTACATGGAGACTCTGATGGTACCAGGATGTATCTCTCAATCAGGGCTCTGATTGTCTCATAAATTCCCTCATCTGCTTCCTTACTTAGGGTATACTGTTTTACTCTTGTTAAAATTGCTCCTGGCTTCAGCTTGATCTTCGGTCCCCCTATGCTCTTTATGTGACCCACGTCATAGGGAGTTGTGGTCCATAGGGTGCTGAGTAACTTGGCCATATTCGCCTCCAAACTTTAGTGCCATTGCCATTCTCTGTGGTACTTCCCTGGAGGGTATCTGTAACCAATAGGTAACACTCATTTCAACCACCATCTCTATTTCGAGCCTTTCTTCCCTGAAAAGCTCTTAATTTGTCACTGTGGTCAACCTGCATCCTTCTGCCACTATGATCACTGCTCTCCACACCCGTCCTGTGTCATCCAGCCCGTGCACAACAATACAATCCTCTCTTGCAACCATTGCCTCTATTTCTATTGGCACTATGGTTCCTTCTTCCTCGTCCATTGGTACCTCAGGCCAGAATAGGTACTTGTTTGGAACTCGCCACATCTTCCCTGCAATTCCTGGAAGCCATGCAATGGCAATGTCAGTTCCATATTGGAACATCTAGGGGTCCACTGGCACCCCCCTTTCAACCTTGCATCCACAATATGCTTGAACAATCTGTCTCACAATGAGCATGTGTATTCCTGGTGTGGAGCACACTATTACCTTGTCTGTGAATGATATTGTCATGTTCAGTCTGCTCATAATGTCTCATCCCAGTATGTTTACAGGTGTCTATCGAGAGTAAAGCAAAGGTAATGATAGGCCGTGATCTCCTATAGAAAGTGAGATACTGGGCCTCATTACGGGTCCGGCGGTAACCAAACTGGACCCGTAAAAAATCAACGCTGCCTGACTTCCCAGTGCCACAGGGCTATTCCAAGTCTGTTGGCCAGGAGGTCACGCACCGGCAATTTTGTTAATCACCATTACCATAGAGGTTCGTAGGACACTATGGGAATGGGGACACAGAAGCACTGGCACCGTTGTTAATGGTGCCAGTGCTTCCGTGATGGCTTTGTCTGCCATGACCGCTGTGCCCGGCAAGATCAGACCTGTCGGGCACAGTGGCTCAGTGGCTCTGGCAGGCAAACCCATAGTTTGCCGGTCTGGAAAAAACAGTGCCGGTAAGCTTACTGGCACCATTGTTTCCAGACCGGCAAACTTAGAATGAGGCCCAATGTCTGTAAAAGGAACCACTTCCCGAGCCCCAGACAATCCTTGAGTGTTCATGGCATCGCCTGACAATTTACACGCTCCTTGCTTAATGCAAGACCTAGTAGCCCCAGTGTCAACAAGAAAGGAAAACGTTTTGTCACCTATCGTCACCCCTATGTGAGATTTCTCCGCAGGGTTGGATGTGATCGACAGGATTGGACACATCAAGTTCATCTGTGAGCTGACCTATTGAGGGTACAGGGACATTCCATTCCCAGTCCAGGGGTTGTTCCCTCTCTCTCGATCCTTTCTTCCTGTTCCCTCTCCATGCGCTCCTTCTCCTCCTCCTTCCTTCTCTCCATGTCCTCCCTTTCCAATTTCTCTTCTCTCCTCCTTTCTCTGTCCTCTCATCCCAATCTCTCCTCCTTGCCCATCTCCCTCAAATCCGCCTCGTCCATTATCTCTGCCCAGTCTAGTCTACTGGATCGCTGCTTCTCTTCAGACTCTCTATTGCCTTAATCGCCCCTTCTGCTTCTCCATCTGTCTTCCCTTGTAGCTTTAAGAGTGTCTGTCCTCCTATCCACTCGTTCATGGCTATGCCCTCGAGCCCCTCCTTTGCGCCCTGCTGCCCCTCACTGCTCGCCTTTTGATCAATAGTTGGCTGCCCTGCGTCTTTCGGCCTCTCCTCCTTAGTTTATGGTGGTGGCTTATATGTCAGATTTGAGTACCCCTCTGCTGCCCTTAACTCTCCCATCGGGTACATGCCTTGCTCACCGTCTGTGTCATCAGATGCTATGTTTGGAGGAACATAGGGAGGTGCAGAGGGATGAGTACCTGGGTCCTTCACCTCTTGCTGGCTCAGCATCCACTGATGCCTCGTGGCATCCCCCTCAGCCTCCTGAAACATGCGCCACAGCTCAAATATAGCCATGCGCTTGGTTAACTTCTTCCCCTTATAGATAGCCTGTATGTGTGTCAGTAGTGATTGCTGCAAGGTGGCCATGGTTTAATTAACTTTCCCTCTGTACCTTTGGACTATTCTATGCTATACTTGCAAATCTTCTCTCGATAAGGTGGAAGTGTCTTACCCAAGTGCTGAAGGGACGTATGTCCCCCGCATTGCTCCGGATACATAGTCAGTACCTTTAATTGACCTCAAGTTGAGCGTTTCGACAGTCCGCTGGTTAAGGAAAAAGTCAGAGTATAATAGCAGTACTTTTCAGTTTCTACGAGCCTCTCGTGCTCCAAATTTAAGAGGTGTGCTCCGTGCACCGCCACTCCTTCACAACCACTGCCTCCTCATGCACACCCACAATCTTGCGTATGAACCTTCTGCGCACCGCTGCTGTTTCACCTCATCTACTAATCCCAAGTTTCCAATACTAGCTACTCACCGTGTCCTGCCATCTGTGTCCTAAGTGCAAACCTAAGGGTGACATCACTGAACTATTAACCTAGGTAATACATAAAAATTAAATATTGTGCGTACACCGTAATAGCCCGTTACTCTCAAACCACACAAAAACCCCACAGCTATCTTCCCGCCTCCAGGCAGAGTATACCAATATTCTCTTGTGATCGAACAACGCCTGCTGCATCGCCTAGCGTGCGAAACGTCTCAATCCAGGAGAATAAGTTATTCACCAGAACCTTTTACCTCTAAAACCGATTGTGCCCTAAACAGAGAAAAAGGACTTCTACCTCCGCTCCTGTCCCTACTATCATGACAATGCTAAACAATACTTTGACAATACTCGACAATACTAAATGATACTTCACAATACTCAATACCCTCCCTCACACTCAAAGTTGCCGTTAGACTGGGTCAATACTTACACTCCGTGGTCTGCTGGCGCTGCTCGGTTGCCGACTCCTCCTCAAGGCACTCATCTCCCCGTCCTGGTCCGCCTGGACTACTCTATGACTTCACGCGGGATGATTTCCAAGGGGCTCCTGGAAGCCATTACATGGGTATGCGGTTTCCAGTGTTCTCGAAATATGCGAGGGTCCTGCAGTTTCTCAGGTTCGGCGGCAAAAGAGACAACCTGGTGCAGGGCTGGCGCAGCCAACCATCGCCTCTGCTACCAACTTGTTGGGAGGGACTCCCAGGTATGCCCGAGGGACACTGGAAGTCCGCAGACTTGGAGGGCCCAACAACCTCCCCAGGATGCACGGAGGATTCCGTCAACGGCAAGTTCAAAGTGCAGTTTATTACAGACAAAACCAACAGTGATCAGCACAGGAACAGGAAAAATCCATGCACATCACACTCTTCCTCAGCTCGCAAGCCAACCGATTGGGTACTGAGTACTCTACCACCTATAGTGGACAGTATAGATGCTATTCTACTGGCCCTCGTATGTCAGGTGGCTGGCCTGATCCATCCCCAAGTCAGTGGCATAACACAAGATCTGGGGGCCCCCCTGCAAGCCATGCTGAGTGCTGAGGGACCCCCTCAACTCGGCAACAAATCACGAGTCGCGCCACACTCTGGGACAGCCTAGATTAACCACGCTTGCGCAATACGCACAACCGTGTTGCTGAAGGGGCATGCCACACACTGCACTAGGAGAAAGATATAAATATGTGTTTTAATGCAATATACAGCACACTTTCTGAGAAAAATTGGCTAAAAAGCCACGTTTGCTATTGTTTTGTAGCGTTACACCAATCCAATACATGCAAGTCACCAACCGTGCACATGTACATTAATGCTTTGCTATTAAAAATGCCATGCCACAATGAAACATGTCCAACTGGCTGCACAATGTAGACCAGTGTAGACACATAATAACATTACAGTAAAGCATGCCAGGCCACATTAAGACATACCTAGACTGGTTGCACCAAAATGCCAGTCGAAGCAATAAGACTCATCAAGAAGAGAGCACACATTCAAGCCTGCGTCTCTGCGGCCTCTAACAACACAGCCAAACTCTTTAAAATCTGCAAGGAACTGGCCAATCCTGTTGCAGTCTCTACCTCTACTGTTCCCTCAACAGACCCTCTGTACGGCTTTGGCCTCTCGATTCTCCTCCAAAACTCAGGACATCCTGTCCACTATCTCCCCTTCCTCTCTCGGCCCCCTTTGGCCATCTCTTCCTCTCCTCCTCCTTTCTCCTCTTTCAGTCTAACACGTGACGAGGTTTCTAGACAAGTCCCATCTATGGAAGTGTCATCGAAACAGGTGCTCGCCTCCTCCCCCAGAACCATCAAGGACCACATTGACACCCTTGATCCAGCCTTGGCCGATTTCTGTAATCATTCTTTTGCCACTGGAACTTCCCCTATCCCAAACTTTTGGAAAAGCTGGCCAACTGCCAGCTTACTCTCCACACTGAACCTGTTGATTGTCTCTATGACCATCAGTCTGGCTTAAGAGTTGCCAGAGGCACAAAAACTGCTCTCCTGATCACCTATGAGGATTTCATCTCTAACCTTGATTCCAGCATTCCTTCTGGCCTCATCCTCCTTGAACTTTCCTCTGCTTTCGACATGGTCAACCACACCATCCTAATCAATTGACTCTGTGAGAACCTGGGCATCATGGATCAGGCCCTGGAGTGGCTTACCTCCTTCCTCTTGGACCGCCCCTCCCAGGTCCAACCAGGTCCCTCTGCACCTCCCCATGTTCCTCCAAGCATAGCATCCGATGACACAGACGATGAGCAAGGCATGCACCCGATGGGAGAGTTAAGAGCAGCAGAGGGGTACTCAAATCCGACATATAAGCCACCACTATATACTAACGAGAAGAGCCCGAAAGACCCAGGGCAGCCAACTATTGATCAAAAGGCGAGCAGTGAGGCGCAGCAGGGCGCAAAGGAGGGGCTCGAGGGCATAGCCACGAACGAGTGGATAGGAGGACAGATACTCTTGAAGCTACAAGGGAAGACAGATCCGCCACCTCTCTCTATATGTGGCGTTCACCAGGGCTCTATCCGCTCACCCTGGTTTTTCAACCTCTACTTGGCCCCTTTGGTCCACCTGATCTCTACCTACTCCTCTAACTTACAATGTTATGCGGATGACCCTCTGCTTTCCTTCAGGCTCCCCTCAGCATACTCTCCTCTCTCGCTCATTCCTAGTGTCATCTTCAACTCCACTCTCTCTTTCTCTCCTCACATCTCGGACGTCGCCAAGAAGTCCCACTAGCAGCTGCGCCTCCTCAAAGGGACTCTTCCGTTTCTCACTTTACCCCAGAAGCTCACTGTCTCCAGAGCTCTGGTTCTCTCTTGGCTGGACTACTGTAACAACCACTTTCTCAATCTGCCTTCCTCTACTCTCTGCCCTCTGCAACTAATCCAGAACAGGACTGCAAGACTTATCCTTGGCCTCCATCCCAGGGACTGTATCTCTCCAGCCATGAAATCTCTCCACTGGCTCTCAGTGACTGCAAGAATCAAGTTCAAGACCCTTTGCATTGTCCCCAAGGCTTTCTGGTGCTGGGACCTACACTACATCCAATGCTCTCTTCCAAAATACCTTCCTTCTCGAGCCCTAAGGGTTAGATGCTTCTCCAGGCAGAGAGTCAGGGGATGGGGGGGGTTGATCCTTTTCCCCTGCAGGTGCCTCCCTCTGGAATGGCCTCCCTCCCCCACCAAAACTTGTGCCGGACCACCTGAAGTTCCGGAAGCAGCTCAAAACGTTTCTCTTCTCTGCTTTCTCTCTCTCCCTCCCCTGCTGACCTACCTGTCTGCTGTACCAACTGGTTGCTTGGCTACCCTCATCTCACTGTGTCCAAGCTCTTTCTTGATCAGTCACCCTTGCACTGCCTCCGGGCCTACCACGCAGTTAGGGGCTGTAACTATGACCCTACAGTCCCTTGTTCTCCTTGCACTACCTAGTGCCGCGCTGCCCTGGCTGCACTTATTCAGAGCATTGCTGCCCTGTTTTCCCCTCCCCTCTCCCTTGCACTTCCCCCCTCTCTTTCCCCTTGCACTTCTCGTTCACGCACTTGCATGATCTGAATGACACAAAGCTTAGTAAGATCATTTGTCTTGTCCTCCCTTTGTTTTCTTTCCCTTGTCTTGTCGTGCCTAAAAACACTTGTCAGGTGTGTTATATATGACTTATCATATCATATCATATAATTTATCACAGATGCCCAGAAAAATATACAGTGCCCCAGTAAGAAACGGCTAGACTGGCAGAACCCAAATGCCAGTCTAGCCAGGTAATCACACTTAGCAGGACTGCTTTATCAGAAATGCCAATTTTAAAAAAAGTCATACCAAACTGAGGAATGACTAGACTGGTTGCACAAAATGCCTTTGTAGCCACTAATACCACATATCATGCCAGTTTAGCATGGACATGGACAACCATTATGATTTATTGCACAATCCTACCTCCCACACATCCCTTCTCCCTCCCATCCACTATCCCAAGCTCCAAAATAAGCTAATTGGCCCAGAATTACCTTCATGTCCCTCTTCCTTGTCCCAGTGCTTACATATGATGCTCCTTGCCTCACTGGTAAGTACTGGGATGGGGAAGAGTGGGACTAGGAGTAATGAAGATTACATGTAGCTAAGTCAGGCATTACCTTCATGTACCTCTACCTCATCCCAGTACTTGTGTATGAGGCACATACACAAGTACTGGGATGAGGAAGAATAGGGCTACGAGTAATGAAGATTACTAATAAGTAATCAAGGCATTAAACACAAGTAGTGGTGCAACACCATTGAGCTGACTGGGCTTCAGCACTCCCCCACCATTGAAATTGTGGGCTATGTTGACTTGACCTGGCTGACCTACAGAGCAGTTGCCGGACAGAAAAGGACACAGATGTTGAACGGCACCTGAGTTTCGCTGTTAACAAGGGCCCGGCCCAGCAATTACTGATGTACAGCATTTCACTGCTAGTGCCTACATTAAAATACCAACATTTTTAAGCAATTGAAATTGTGATGTGGGTTTAGTACTTGCATGCCAGGGAGTGATTGGAAGGGTAGAGAGGGGACAGGAGACCAGCCATTCTCACAGAAGTCCATAAGTGGGTGTTTTCAGACTTAAAGGAGAGAGTTAACTGTTTGTAACATCAAATCTGCACTAGAATAGTCTCATTAAAATGCAAGAAGAAGTTAGATGATCCCCACACAAATAAGTTTGCTCCTCCCGACCACATGTGAGAAGTTAGCGCCTCTCCCAACATTTGAAGGGTTAGCCCCCCTGAAACGTAGGTTTTGCTGCACCCCTGAACACAAGCACACACACCATTCACCATATATACACACGCACGCCCAGCCATCCATATATTTAAGAGTGCACTGTTTCACCATACAGGCACACCCAGGCAGCCACCCATACATTAAGTGTGCACCCTTTCACCATACAGTCACACCCATGCAGCCACACGTACATTTAAGTGTGCAACCTTTCACCATACAGGCACACACACCCAGGCCCCTACCCATACATTTAAGTGCGCACCCTTTCATTATACAGGCATACCCAGGCAGCCACCCATACATTTAAGTGTGCATCGTTTCACTGTATACGCACACCCAGCCACCCATACATTTGTGTGCACCCTTTCACCATACACTCAGACAGACAGCTACCTATACATTTAAGTGTCCACCCTTCACCATACACTGACACAGACAGTCATCTATAAATTTAAGTGTGGACACGTTCACCATACAGGCACACCCATGCAGCCACCCATACATTTAAGTGTGCATCCTTTCACCATACACGCACACATGCATACCCAGTGACCCATACATTTATGTGCACTCTTTCACCATACACTCACACACGAACATGTCATGGGGTTAAGGGGAGACATAATACTTCAAAAATAAATTGTTTCTTCTTGAAGTTACTCTGACTTCATAATGAAATTATTTCCGTTAAGGACTGAACCATAACGGAAATAATTTCTTTATGAAGGCAGAGTGACTTAGGGCTTCGCCCATCCCATGACATGGAGTCCTCCAGCCTAGAGTCTTCATGTCATGGGGTGGGGGTTGCCCCCGGACTTCAAAAAGAACGTTTCTTCTTGTATTCACTCTGCCTTCATAAATACATTATTTCTGGTTCAGAAATCCTTTCTTTATAAATGCAGAGTGAATTCAAAAAGGAAATGTAAAAAAAGTCACAAAATGTTTTTTTTTACTCCAACTGGGGCCCCTCCCAGAACATGTGGTCGCAGGGCCCCCCGCACAACATGGGCTGCAAGGGCACTTGTTACGCCAGTGCCCCAAGTCACTAACTATAACAATGTTGCAGTGTGGTGGACTTATCATTGGTTCTTGCCTATTGCTACCCACCCCTAGGATACTAAACTGTGGTTGGCTAGAGCTGATGTCCCCAGGGCTGGCACCCTCAAAGGTGCTCAGCTCTCTGTGTACCTCTTCAAGGTAACAAGAATGACTATGTGTCTGCATTGCAACTTGTATACACCACCTTCGCTTATGAGTGTACTCTCCTGAGCGGGTTCTGTCTCACACGCCTTGCTCTCTGTCCAGCCTGAATGAGCTCAGCTCGTCTCCTGTTCTGAGGTCTGGAGCCTGCTGTAATTTTCCTAAACCTTATACCGCAGTCTCTACAGTGTCCATACTATTCTACATTTCCATAGGTTTAGTCACACTTGGTCCCGTCAGGTCCCATAAGTGCTCCTGCAGTTCCATAGGGTTATTCACGTGTAGGCATCTGCAAGCTTTGCTCAGGATCTCTTGTCTCTTGCGGTTTCTGCGTTGCTGGGTTTGGCTAATGGCAAAATAATAAAAGCAATGACAGTATGTATACGTGTCTGTCCTCTAGCTATAGATCTGTACGCTCATGTTGTTCTTGTATTCAAGTGTGTGTTTGTGTCCGAAGTGCAGATGGCACGTGTGTTTCATGTCTAACGCTGCAATGTTGTGGTGTCTCTTACGACGTCAGCAACATGGCTTCTTGCTGCTTAATCCAGGCTGTCAATAGAGGTGTCTCTGTCCATGGCCTACAGCTCTTTGTCCACACAGGGATAGGTCTGCACCGTACCTGGTTTGTATAGCTAGCTGAGTGGATACCTCTCGACATACTTATCAATCATGGGTCCATTGGGAATTCGGCCGAAATAGAATGGGTGATTGCAGTATCTTCTGGCCTTCTTCCTTGTCATGAATTTAGTAGGAGGGCGAGGGCGTGGTAAGCATCCCCATCGCTCTTCAGAAGGGAAATTAAAGTGGGGATAAAAGAAGAGGGAAGGCCAGGGAAGAAGAAGAAATAATAATAGGAAAAAATAGTCTAGAGTAAATAAACTTCTCCTTCTTAATATACACATACCTCAAAAGTAACAGTCAGCAACACACAGCCAGTCCCACTTGTTTTTGTAGACGGGCCTTTCTGCTGATCTGCTCTAATAGCCTCACCACATGTTCACGTTGTGTGTACTGAACTTGCTTGTAAATAAAATGGGAAACGAAACCAACCACACAGGGAGGAGGTGGGCTGGTTTAGTTTCCCACGTTTCATCATGAGGGTGGGATGGGGGCAACGTCTAGGCTGGCAGCTAATTCTTCCTTACCCCCCAAACTCTTCTTCCACTGCAATAGCCATGCCTCCAAATAAGTCTGCAGCCACAGACACACACACTGATAAAACATTCACACGTGCGCACTTATAGACTGTACTCATTTACAAACTGCACAGCACATACACTAACATCCATACACATTCAAACCACGCACACATTAAGAGAAACAACCCTTCTTATACACGTAACAATACAAATATACACACAGACATTTCAAAGCTTAATTACTCATTTACCCACAGCTCTGATGCCAACTCCTAAATGACATGCTGAACTGAATGGCTTGCCCCGCAGCCACTGAGCCCCAGTAGTTCACTGCCGAGTGTCTGCTATCAATCAGGATGCAATAGAATGTATGATGTTTACGCAGGCAACGAGAACTGGAGGGGCCACACCTCTGACGCCCTGCCAGCACCCTGAAGGAAGAACCTAGACCTTTACCGCAGAGCCCAGAACACAGAGCGGGACATGCCCATGTCAATTCTTATTTCCTTCCCATGGCCACCTGTCACCACATGGTGGCGCTCTATCGTACTATAGCAGGCAGCAGTGCTGCAGGGAAAGCAATACGTAATGTCTGTTTTAACTTTTAAGCAACAAGTTATGTTAGCAGCATTTAATTTGTTTATGTTAGCAGCACTGAAAACAATGGGGGCGGTGCCACTGTGCCCCACCATACCAGCCGCCACTGCTCTGTCATCTCTTCCTCTGCCTATCCAGTTCCCACCTGACACTCTCACCTACTCTTCTTCAACAAGAAACCTCGGTGTCATCTATAACTCTTCTCACACCTTCTCTACTTTCATCTCTACTTTCATCTCCAAAATTGGAACAGCAGCTCACCTCAACCCAAATATTAGGAAAATCAGGACCCTCCTTCCTTTCAACACTGGCAATCATCCCTAAACCACTCTTCTCTAAACTGGAACACTGTGCCAACATCCTCTTTGGTCTCCCCAACTATGCTTTCTATCCTCTCAACAAAATCATTAACTTCTGTTGTAGGGGCCGGAATCTAAAGCAGCCACCCCAATTACCAGCAGAGAGACACTCGGGCCCATCAAAAATGCCCCACCACAAGAACGAGAGACTCAGCCATGGGGCAACGTTTACTGTCTTTATTATCTAACAAAACGACAGGGATCACACTAGAAAAAACATGAGTTCACCAGGGTTCACGTCTTTTGAGCGTATCACTCGGTTTTATCCAGTTGTAATATAACAAAACCAAGCTCAAACATATCGGGCATTTACATTGGTCAGTTTAGGCAAACTAGGTATATTGCCTATAGGGGTTAATATTACTATTGGATAGCCATATCTGGTGGCTCCTCCTGGGACAACCTCTGCATGTTTTAATCTACAATGTTGCAGGGTCGCAGGGAGACCATTGGCTCCTGCAACATATTATATCTTCACGTCAAAGGTTACCCGGGATTGGGTAGAGTGGGACCTCCCAGCCCTGGGACACTGGACGATTACAGGCTGAGTGTACCTTCTCAAGGCAATGAGAGTGTACATGAAGGGGCGTTGTGTTACCTAACGTTGCTGCCTCTGATCACCTAAGCCTGGGAGAGTACATTCAGTTGGCAGTTAATGAGCAATACTTGTATCTTCCCACCTCTGATTTGGTGGGAACAATGTCTCTCCTTCCACCCCAATTTAATGGGCATTGTCTTGTTCTGCTAGGTCATGTGTGTTGGGACCACGAAATGGAGCTCTCTTGCATTTAATTATGAGGATTTTAGTCTGAATTTCTTGCAGGTGGCTTATCCTCTTGGTAACGAGGAGCTTTCCGTCTCCACTCGGTCTTGGCTAGGTGCATCGTTCTGTTTGCATCTGGCTGCAGCAATCATGACAGACCTTGCCTGTACTCAAAGCGTGTCTCACTTTCCTCATTCACTCTAGTGGGCCTATAGCTTCCATATTTGTCATTATGGCTTTTCCATGTTAGTGGCAGTCAAGCATATGCAAGCTTGGAATAAGTATATTTTGGTGTCTAACGATTCAGTTTTGACAGAGAATGTGACTATATATAGAGATATGTTTGTGTCTGTCATCTACCTGTGTGAGTCATAAGCATGTGTTTCATGTCTATATGCAATAAGCTAATACGTGTTTGCGTAGCTTCGTGAGTGGATGGCTGTGTACTTCATGTCTAAGTGTGGCTATGTCATGATGTCAGTGATGATGTCATTGATTTCTTGATTTGCGGTCAGTCGATTTGTTCTATTGATGGCATCTCCATCTCCTCCAGATCATTGGCTGCGTATGAATGACCATCTGAGAGAGTAACATTTCTCACATCTGAGATACATCGACGATGGCGGTGAAGGGCCTAAGAGTGAGGTGCATTTGTCGTGTCTGAGTCTTCGGGCCGAGAGTCGTGGGCTCGTCATGAGGTCAATACTTGGACCTCCTTCTTCTCTTCACTATCAGGACTCTCTTTGAACTCCCTCACTTCAGACCTACTAACTTGTACCGTCACCAGTCTGGATAGCTGATGATGCAAAACAGCGCCGGATTTAAATGTCTTCACTTGGTTTACAAATCTATCCAGGGTATGGCAGCACTCTATCTATCCTCCTGTATTCAACTCTACAAGCCTGCACGTAATCTCTGCTCTGCCACCTTGAGTACCCCTGTCGCTCTTTCCCTCCCTGTGCTTCCTCTGGCTTCCGGTCTTTCTCTCTTCTTGCTCCGCTTGCATGAAATTCTCTTCCCCTGGATATCCGAGAAACAGTGCACATGGATTTGTTCCAAACCAAAATAAAATCCTACTTCCTCCTCATCTGCCTGCTAGCTAACTTTTTTTCCTTGCCTCTAACAAGCCTCTGTCCTTCACTTCCTCTGCCTCCACTCTAGCACTTCACTCATCATGGTCACATCCCGATTTTCCAATGTTGGTTGTCCTTCATCTATGAATGTCCATTTATGCATTGTCCCCAGTGACTGTTCCATTTGCTGCCCTCCACAACCTGGTCAGAATGTCCCTCAAACTCACTCCATTGTAAGAAGCTCACTGCTTTCCGTCAGATCTGATTTCTTATCAATTGTATATTCTTTTGCGATCAAAAAAGCATTGTTTCTCATGTATATTAATAAATAAGTCTTAGGGTTCGACACACCTTAATAAATAATTGTAATGTAATGTAATACATGTAATAAAGCATATATGCTGTCGGGGTAAAGTTACCTGGTGGAATTTAAGGGCAATCATTTAGAGGCATTTCCACCTCTTTGGCTGAGCACAAGGGAGTTATGTTGACAGATATCTGCAACGCTGCACCATACCCCCCTTGCACATTCATACAGAACTACAGACTGATGTTTGTGGGTGTAAGTTCTGCTGTCTTTCGAAATAATGTTCTGCCTACTGTTTATGCATAAATATATTGTGAATTAATGACAATGGGCCTCATTACGACCCTGGCGCTAATGGGTTAACGGTGCCATAAAAGGCTGCGGCGCCGTTAACCCATTAGCGCCTGATTACGAGGTCCCTTTGCGGGACCCGACCTAGTAGGGACCCGCAAAGGGACATTGGTGCTAAGTACAGTGCCGCAATTTGCGGTACCGTACTTAGCGCCTTCCCCATTCCCATTGAGCCCTATGGGGCAAAAATGGCAATGGGGAAGGGCCATGGAGGAAGGGGGAATTACCGCCCCGCCAACCTTGTAATGGGGTGGTAATTCCCCCTTTCTCCATGGCGGAGTCGGTAAGTTACCGGCATGGACCATGGTGCAATTAGCACCATGGTTTTCCGCCTGGGTCGTAATGAGGCCCAATCTATGGTGTGAAAAATAAGCCTGTGTCTGGCATACAATACCTGTTCCATGTCTATAAAAAAACAGGGGTAATGCTTAGAATATCATCAAAGATGTGTACGCCTGACTCACACAGCATTTTCCAATGGGATTGCGCCATTATAAAACGCTTCGGTGAATCAGGCCTTGTGACTAGGAAGGCGGATGAGAACGTCATCACTAGTCTGGGCTTCCATCCACCTGAACGGCTTTGAGATTTTCAATGCCTGGTTATTTCTTGGTATCTACAGGATATTTTAGGGGGCGTGTTTACCTTTAAGAGGGTGCTGGTTTGGAATTATCTGCTTGCTTAAATAGCAAATTTGCATTTACACTAGGGTTGACACCTCGGGTCATGCAGCAAGTTGACCTTCAGAGATCCTTTCATGTGCAAAGCTCCAAGCCTTCATGCAAAGCAGTAACATAGGGGCTATTATTTTTGATAGCCTGTATGCATTTAAAGGCAAGGCCAGGCAACAGATCTCCCAAGTATTTGGTACATTTGTGAAAGAAAAGGTCCACTTTATATTTCAAGAAATCTACAAAGCTGCCTGCTTGTTTGAAAGCAAACCAATTGTGGGGTTTTCAGAACTGCACGTTATTTACAGATGTGCAAGTCAATCTGCTGGATGTCTGTTTTCAATAATGAAAAAAAGGATTACCATGAAATAATCAAATGCCGAAATGACAGAATATTTTTTTTAAATAATGTGGGGGAGACCCCCAGACCCCTCCCCCTAGCTTAACTGTTACCCTTACCCCACCTCAAACCTATATTTTAGTAAAATGTCCAAATTTTAAATAAATCCATAAATAAATTAGTTTATTTCTCCATTCGTTATTTTAAATTCGATCATTCTATGGATTCCTGAAAAAAGCAAGTAATGTTTATTAATATACATCACTGTTTGACAACCAACATATAGATCAAGCAGTCAGTGGGGGGAAAGAAGCTGACAAGTGGTCATTGTTTGATTTTAAGCCAATGCCAATTTGAATTTCATTTTTCGTACAAACATTTAGGAACAGCTGAACTACAAGTCCCAGAATGCACACCGCTGTTGAATGAACAGCCAGTGCTGGATGAGAGGTGTCAGCCTTGTTACGGGACCACTTCTCTATGCCTTCGGCTGCCTTGGAAGGTAGTCCCCTCTTTGTAGATCTATAAATCTAATCAACTTGAAATGAGTCACACCATTATTCACAATTTATTAGTTGATATGTAGAAAATGGGTTATTTATATAGCACGTTACACCGAACATATTTACATATAATATCACCCAACTGAATTTGATACTCATTTATCAACCTGCCAGGGTTCAAGCCAGCGACTTGCAGATCACCCACAGATCGCAGTGAGCACTCAACCCGCTGAGCAAGCTCATCGGCATTCATGGCCTCTATGCCTGCATGAAACTTCAAGCCTGCTCCTTGTGGTTTTGCATTTCCTTGGGAAACTTAAACTTCACTGTTGTGTCAGGGAGCAGAATATCTATAATAAAACTCTATGATGTTCCGAACAAGTGCAGCAACAAAGAAAAAATGTAGATATTTAATTAACAGGCCAGTTTCTGCAAAAGGCTTGGAGGAACAAGAAAAAATCTATCACAAGTCTTTGTAACCAGATATGCCACTAAAAATTGCAACATACAGTTCTAGTATTGGTGTGCCCTTTATAGAATGGTCAGAGAAGCACTCTCACCTTTTAGCCATGTGACTTCATTTTGGAATGTTTGATTGGCGGATTAATGTGCCTGTTGCAATGATTTATGTGAAACCTGCAGCTAGATCTGTGCTGCAGGTTCTTTTCTCTCTGGGCTATTCCACGGATTCACTAGCATTCAAAGCTTAAAATAAAGCTTCTCAGAAGGTTTGTACAGCTGTTTTTAAAACAAATAACTGTCAGGAAGCACGTGGTCATGAAGCATGGGGTACTGAGGGGCAAAGCGGGTGGTACAACTGTTGGGGCTGCACACAATATAAAGGCTGCATATACCAGCTGCAGAAAACAGGCAAGTCATGGCAGGTGCCATATCTGCCCTTCTTGCACGTGTGCCATAATAAAAGACAGACAGAAGCCAGCATGCAGCCAGCACACTCAACTAAGGCAAGAATCAGAGACCAGCACACACCTTAGAGGAGGAACTGGGGCAGGCACTACAATCCCCAGCAACCCCAGCGACAAGCACACAGAGAAAAGGAACTCTTTGGGCTATGCCCACCCAAACAAGCCTGTGCGCGTGTTAGTGTACGAGAATTCCTCCCAAGTGGATGCACATCAGAGGCTCTCCCACATCAGAACCTATAGCAGGGCCGCACCCTACATGACTCTCACCCAGGTCCCGTTAGCCTGAAAGTTAAGTACAAGAAAACACATTGAAATCAAGGTCCCCCATAGACAACCTCCCTGTAGGACCCTGATGGATCGACCCCACTTTTAGCAAGTTCCCCTGTGGGACACAGACAAGAGAAACAATCAGTGGCCCAGAAGAAGTCTCATCCACCGCACTGCCGAAACATCTAAGGACAGAGCACACATGTGCCCATCAGTCCTCCAAATCTATCCAGTGACATAAACCCTGACGCAGACCCGAGTATTGGTCACCTGTCTGCCCGGCAATTGATGCTTATTAGGTTTTAAAAAAAGAAGGACGTACATTCAATACACTTTGGCAGGAACTCCGGAACTGAGTCAAGAGTTCCCGCTCTGCAGTATAGTAATGGATTGTGTAGATTTTGACAAAAAAAAATCTCTTAATGCAAATAACGGCCTTACAGACTCTACTATGCTTTGCACACTTGATGTTTTGTATGAATTATACTGTTTATGTTTAGCACATTGCACTTTTTTGTATCTTTTTTGTACCTTTTGAACAAATGTGCCCCTTGGCTCGCACGTTGTGTTGTTGTATTTTTTGTCTAAAATTAAAAATATAAAGAGAAAAGCAAAAAATGAGAAAAAGAATTCTAATCAGAATGTTAATCTGACTTACTACCACTGTGGCAAATTAATAAATGCTAGAACAATTTCTGCAGAACTAGTTATGTTTACTGTAAAATTGAATTGACAAGTGCATTTCCATCTCCGGCTCCGGTGTGGACGAGATCGGGCAGATTAATACTTGCCTCATACAGAGAAAAAGTTAAGAAATTACTAGAAAGCCTACATGAATAGGAGTAGGCCTTAGGAAATTAGTTGTGACAGGACGCCTTATGTTTCACTGAAAGTTAAGTACAGTGGCAAAGCCGCTTGACGCCTGTCATTGTTTCATTTGTGCCTAATTACTAACTTCATGGAACCTAATTCCCGAACTCATGGAAACTACTTCCTGAACGCATTGAGCTAGTCATAGTGACCCAGTTAAACAAAGCACTACACATTGGGCTAACGTAGGCCATGAACATTATCATTGCATTAACCCGTTCTGCTTGTGCTAACCCTACGCTTGCACAGGGACGTCATTTGGGGGTCGCCAGAGGTCGCAAGAGCGACCGCTGGCGATTGGCCAGCGACCCCTGTCAATCTCTTGCGACCTCTGGCCATTGACCAATCAGAGGAGGAGGGGGCATGGCCACAGCGTGCTGCGACGCTTGTGTTGGCCTCCATTTTGATTATTTCACGACACGAAAGTAAACGCGTGTGGTGCTTCTCGTCTTGCTGCCAGCTGAGGCTGAGTTTGTTGTATCCAGCTGCATCCACCCACGTCGATCCACCCCTGCTGAAGGAGGAGGCCAGACCAGTGACTGTGACTGACTTCGTCAAGGTGAGTGAGTCGAGAGACTCGAGTCGAGCGTGAGGTCGCCGCAGACGGCAGGCCGCAGCACCAAATTCATTTAAAATGAATTTGGGTGCCCGACGGCAGGCCGCAGCACCAGATTCATTTTACTGATGTGCAAATATGTGCCGGCGGCGGCCTGCAAGCTGCCGCCGGCATATATTTGTAATGTAGTAAAATGAATTTGGGTGCCGACGGCAGGCCGCAGCACCAAATTCATTTAAAATGAATTCGGGTGCCGACGGCAGGCCGCAGCACCAAATTCATTTTACTGACGTGCAAATATGTGCCGGCGGCGGCCTGCAAGCTGCCGCCGGCACTTATTTGCACGTTAGTAAAATTAATTCAGGTGCCGACGGCAGGCCTCAGGCCGCAGCACCAAATTCATTTTACTGACGTGCAAATATGTGCCGGCGGCGGCCTGCAAGCTGCCGCCGGCACATATTTGCACGTTAGTAAAATGAATTTGGGTGCCGACGGCAGGCCTCAGGCCGCAGCCTTTTACAGTAGGTGCGGGCCTATGATGGAGCAAGTTAAACTTTAAGTCCCAGCATGCAATGTACTTTGGGTTAAAAAGTCAAAATAAAGGTGCCAGGAAGGAGCAAAATGGCAACTCTGTACTTGCACACGCCAATACTATTTTCATGCGAGGCTATTCATTTGCAGAGTTGCACACTGGGTACTCATATTAAAAAAGCTGATCTTTCAATCTATATCTAAATTGGAGTTATTTACTTAGACATAGGTTGTCCTGAAAGCCCTGGTGTAGATGGGGCCCATGAGGGTTCTACCTGGAGATGCCTGCTCTCTATCAATATGTAACAGGGCCCGTAGGCATCACTATAGGTGAGCTGTAATATCTGGTATGTGCCATTGCTTTTCATGTGATGCCAGGGGTAAGGTACAAATGAGGGCATGTTTCCACATCTGCACCCATCAGGTTTCAAACATTCCACAGGGATTACTGTTTTGCGGCCTTAACTTGATACAATTCCCCCAACCTCACTCCCCCATCCCCCACATCCGCCAGCACTAGACGGGCAGACTTGGGAGTGCCATGACTAAAGACTTTGAGAATAAGGGTGTGGCGAGAAGTTGGGGGTGGCCCATGTAAATGAGGTGCAGTATTTGCATCAGAAGGGCAAGCTGGGAAGTGAGAAGAAGAGACCCCGGAAGCCCTCTCTGCTCGGCGCACCGGGCAATATGCGCTATGTTCTCTGACCCAACCGTCGGGAAGTGTAGGTCCGCCTGTTCTGCAGGGCCACCCGAGAGAGCCATGTTTGCAGCTCCTTCGCTCTAGTGTGGGCCTCTCGAGAGACTCTGTTACCCAGAGAGGGCAGCTGAGGGGTAACTGGATGAAAGACAAAGCAAACAGCTGCCAGGCCCCAGCTTAATTATTTCCAGCTAACCCAGAAGGAAGTTGGAGAAAGAAAAGGATAATTGTGAGAGAAGGGACAGAGAGAAGGGAGTAGAAACAGATAAGAGGAGAGAAATGAAGGAGTGCAGTTGTACCTATGCATGATGTGTAGCGCACAGGCTATGCAGTGACAGCTCACACAGGAATCAAATGCAGTTATGGCTGTTCCCCTGGTCCTTCTGTCCTACTTTGCCTTTTCCTTCCACAGAGATCTGGGGGGGATCTACGTGATCCGACCGCGGCTGATTTTCCTGCAGCCGAATGCATGTGAAATGTACGAACCACAAAAGTACGGTCGGACCTTATTTTTCGGTCTGATCGTACAATTCCCTGTATGCAACCATTTTTCCCATCATGGTCATAGTATATCGCCCTTGGAGATTCAAGCATCCTTCAGCCTGGAAACCATCTCTAGTGTATAACTTGTCCCTATGGGCCCTGCCCTGAGGTCCAGTGTACATGAAAAAAGAGAAAGTAAAAGGGTGTTAACCATGCATGATATGATTAAGAGGAAAATAAGCCTATTCAGCAAAACCCTGTGTAGTGTCATTTCCAGGAAACCCAAGAGAATAAAAGAATCTAAGAAAAAGTTGGAGTCACCACAATGTTTGGGTCAAAGTGACCATAGAATGCAAACTGTTCTATGGTTACTGTGGGAACCCTTTCCTCCTGCAGGGGGAGGTATAGGCAGTATGTATTGGTAGATCTGAGATCACTGCACTCAAGATGCACTTTCAAAAGATTCACATTAAAAGGGAGGAGATATCGACACCAGCGAGGTGCTGACCAGGGGTGTTACTAGGTCTGGAAAAGATCAGGGGCTAAGCTAATGTCGGGACTGGCGGGACTCTGGGCTAGGTAGTATTTTGGTTGAAGCCCCTCAGCTTCTATCCGGGGCTACAACCAAAAGACCCGGGGCTATAGCACCGCAGACCCCCCTAGCAACGCCTCTGGTGCTGACACAAGAACTCAGAAGACGGCATTCTTGAACCACACCTCCTGTTTGTCTATGTGAGTAGCACCCAAGAACACACACGCAGGAAATTGCAAACAAGACATTGCAAAAAATTGCAATATTGGTTGTTTCCAGTGGCTGCAGGGCACATAGGAACACCCGGGGGTTTCTTAACAAGATTATTGCTTCTGTAAAAGAGGTGGGGCTTGGGGTAATTCGTATGTTATGTTGCCAGCATTTGCAAAGCGCACATCTGTCAATGGTACAAACTTGCAGCACTGTGCAGGTTGCAGAAACATGCATCCACACTTTAGACCTGCATTCGTGGGATAGACATGCGTACACACAGAGAGGTGCTTGTACCTCTGTTCTTGGTTTGAGATCCCCGATAATAAGCTTGGGGAGGTGGCAAGGGCTCTGTGGAGTACCGAGTAAGGTAGTCGATCTAATGTGCTGCAGACATTTGGAACCTGCTGGCTCTGTATCAAGTGCTCATGTTGGCTCATCCATGCAGGGCATCGCTGTGGTGCCTTGCCGCACCTCTCTCCCCCAAGCAGGAGCAGGACTGGAGCCAGGAGGGCACTGTGATGTGGCAGGGCCAGGGCGTCTCTGTTTTCTCTCCCCCGCCGGCCAGGAGCAGCCTTTCGTTGTCCAAACAAAAAAAGAAGAAACAAAGAAATCGGGAGTCCTGATTTCTTTGTTTCTTCTTTTTTGTTTTGCATGCATGTGCACTGGGACCACCTCCTGCCGCACACACCAGTAGGGGCCTTGCTGGAGGAGCCAGCCATTGTCGGCGTTTCCTGTCCTGACTGCTGTGCTTCGCACTGGCACACCCAGTTTCTTCTGCGAATCACTAGCCCAGTGTCACTATAATAGGAAAAAGCTACCTTGTAGGAGGTAACATTTTCATTCTTTACCATTAATTTCCCACTCGAGTAGGCTGAGGCAGTACAGACTGTAATAAATACGCAGGTGGTGTCAGCAGTAAGAATAATTAGCATGCATACTATTATGATGATGCATAAGTGTGAACATCACACCATTTATTGACATAAAATATGGCAATCGAAGTGGATTTATCTTTTCCTAGCAGATGCAGTCATTTAAACATTCAGAACTTTCTCTGCACCGTTTACGCGGGTTTGAACATGAACACCCCCCCTCCATTTAGGTTGTGCTATACCGGCAGCCTTGCCTTGTGTTATTTTGGAAGAGACATTCTCTTGCATTGGCAATGAAGCGGTCTCTTTGGAAACACAGCCTTCCTCAGTACAAGTAGGGGATGCATTGTGGGGCTCTGTGCGTTTGAATGGTGGATAGATTCTAGAGAGTGAATTAGCATTTGCTTGTGTGGAGGGCATTATCAAGCCCATTAAACCTTTAATTAATTATAGAACAGTAACAGTATATACGAGTTTACTGGTAGAACAGCATTACAGCGCATTATCCTTTCCTACGCAATGATATGGGTATGATTAGGCACACATGTGCATGTCGTTTTCCATATTTACTGCATAACATCCTGCGTGGTGGCACGTCTTGTAGAAAGGCCCATCCCTGCATACCAGTGTTTCTCGCTGATTTATTTAAAGGCCGGTTTTGCTTTCACTGAAGCACTGGCAGGCAGTATGGGCAAAAAATGAGGACACAGCACTGCTTTTAAAGATAACATAATTGTGTAAAAACATATATTGTAGGTGTAATAGAAACCATCACAGCACCTGCATGGCAAGGGTCATTCAACTGTAATCCTGTAACAGGCTAGAGGACTTGGAACTCCGGAGCGTGTGCCCGCCCGCACCATGGGGGACCAGGGACCTCGCCGGTAATGCAGACGGTCGTCGGGCATGACCCGACCATCAATGCACACCACCAGACGGGTGCATGCAGGGGGGGGCAGTTCTTAAGGGGCCCAGAGGTGCTGGGACCTGCTTCGGAAAAGCTCTGCATGGCAGGCCCTCTGACCATGGTGTAGTGCTGGCATAGCGCAGTAAACGGGACACAGAGGCAGGAGTCTGTAGTATTTTTGACTGGTGCACGGGCGGACGGGCGCACCTCCTCTTATTAACTTGATGACACCAATTCATTTTACTAACGTGCAAATATGTGCTGGCGGCAGCTTGCAATGTTGTTAAGCTGCCACCGGCACATACATTCTTAACCAGCGCCTCTAGGACTCGTACTAGTGACTGATAGTCTCCCTCTTTCAGCCTGTAGTTCCCCCGCCTGTGTTGTGATATTCAGGCACTCCTATTTCACATTCAGAAGATGCAGGAGTGCAGGGATCCACTGCTCAGCACACCGGATCACCACCTTCCACACCAGCCAGTGGCCACAAAGGTAATTCGTTGCCTGGTTCCCCTAATCCCAGCTTCCCAGCAGTCTACTCAGCTGGCTGGGCTCTTTCTCCATCATTAGTGAATTTAGGTTTGTGTGCAGAATATCCACACTGCTCAATGTTTGTCCCTACCCCATTTCCTTCATTGGAGCATATGTCTCTTCCAGGGCGGCTCCACCACCCCCCTAAATATTTTCCAGCATGGACTGATGGACACTGAGAACTGTATACTCTCCAAGGCCACACATTGCTCACAGTTGCCAATTCTCTCACGGTCCTGCAATATACATGGGCGTCCTCACTATGTACCCCATTCATTCAATCCTTCGTCTGGGGGACTTGCACTGTAGAGGTTGGTTGCTCTACAATATGGCAACCTGTGGTGAGCAGAGGGGCAATGCCATGGTGTGCAAAATGAGCAGATGAGTGGTGCCAAAATAGGCGGAAAGGTCAGGAGAAAGAAACTGAAGTACAGAATAAGTGACTACGTGACAGGCAGATGCGGTGTGATTGTGTTACGCTCTACCACTTGCCTTTGTTAGTGGTTCACCTAAGGCCTTTCCCGGCCAGAGTGCAGGGCAGAGTCACATAGCTGTCAGGTCACTGGTTTGGTCTGAGTCCAATGAAAGTAATCACCTACCAGCCCACTGTACAGACAGACTAATGTGTTGCATGCTATGTCCTGCAGCCTGCCTTAGAGTCACATAAATTACCTGCCACTGTAAAAAGCAGTGGGATCTGGCACTGAAATCTGTAGGCGGTAGGACTGCTTAAAAATCAGTAGCCTACTGCCTAAATCTGTAGGGTTGGCAAGTATGTTAGTATAATGAATTCAGTGCTGGCACGGCAGCGGCTTTACATTAGGGAAAGTAAGCAAGCCGCTGATGCCAGCAGCACCAAATTCGTTTTACTAACGTTACATTTTGTCTTTTATAGATCATGTGGGGGAGGGATTGAAGGCATTTTTACTTCCTGCTGTAAGATAAGTCATCAGCGGTTCCATGTGCCCCCGACCCCAGCCAGTGTGTCCATGTGCCCCTCGTCACTGTGTCCATGTGCCCCTTGCCCCTCGCCACTGTGTTCATGTGCCCTCCTGAACCCAGCTTACAGCAACAGCTTATGCAAATTATACTGCTTAAATTAACCACAGGCATATGAAATCCAAGTCATTTGTGGCCTGCAGCCTATACATTTTGCAATGCATTTAACTAGGATTTTACATTGTGACACGACATTATGTAAACTGCTCCTTGCCCGAGCCACACACTCAGCCTCAGCCTGGGCCTGCTGCGGCCTACAGAGCTAGTTCCTAGAGATCCTAGGGCAATGGTGCATAACATGCATCCCTCTGAGTTACAGAAGGTTAATGATGAATCGTTGCCGGGCCAGAAGTCATTCTCTAGGTCTGTCATGTGCAAAGCCTCTGTGGTCCAGTTTGTCTCTGCATGATGCATGCACCCCAGAACTCTAAAACTCTATTAAAAATTAATATGGTCTGGTGTTGCACAAATGAATCTTTCTGATATTTTGTTATTATTTTCAGACCTGCATCTTCGTGTGGGAGTTCCTTCCTTTCTGTGTTCTCAACGCCAGCAAACAGTACCACCATTGAGCAGCAGACATCCAGCCTTATCTGTGACCACTGTGAGGTAAATGAACGTGAAGCAACATATTGAAAATGTACAGCATATGTTAATGATCTGATCTGTTAGTCCATATCTATTTATGCATTGCAGCCTTGTCCAAGTTGTTTCAACACAAAAGATGGCTGTTTCTCTTCCATTTAATCAGAGAACACCACAAAATTTACTTCAAACTGTATGACACTGAACGCATGCTTCACTTCAGTTTTTTGGGACCCATAGGTTTCCTTTTTTCTTAGGGGCAGAGTTTGAACAGGTTGCAACTGTTAATCTCTCAAATGTAAAGTATTACCCTGACAGATAGGACTGACCTAAAAGTAAGCTATGAAAATAAATACTTGAAATCACTACTTAGGTATGTACTCAGTGCTCCAGATAAGATTTTGAAGTGGGACTATTGTATTCCCTATTTTGTAAACTTGGAAGTAAAATGATTTTTAGGGAGTAAAAATGTAAATCTAGTTCCCCACGGCAGTATTTTGTAAGCAAGTAAAAATGCTTTAACTGAAAAACTGAAAGGTTTTTCTAATAATTATGTTGCACCTAGTTACTCATACACATTAAAAGATCATGTGCATGTCTACCGATCGAGCAGTAATAATAGTACTTTCTTCCTTTGGAACTACGTGCGGTACCTCTCCAAACATCCATGGAACTGTGTGCATGAAAGCAGGGGCTCAGGGTCCACAGTGTTTGTTTCCTATTTTTTGTTGGGAGTATTTGTAATCTGTTTTTCTTTTTGGGGAGTACTCGCTTATTTTCAGGGAGTACAGTGATAAACTTGTAAGCCAAAGCAATACATTTCACATTTGTCTCCTCTTTGGTATTCAGTGGAAGGGGTCCTCCAAAGAAGAGTGAAGCACAAAAGAAGTCGGGAGGACACTGAGGAATCCATCATTTGCTTGAACAATAGCTTCTGATTTAGCAGTACTAAAAGAACGAACATGTCTACACCTACAGGAAAACCCAAGGATCCAAAACAGAGGTCAATCGTTGATATGTTTTCTCCAAAAGGAAGAGGAGCTGGCCCAACTCCAGGCTCTGATTCAAGCAAGCGCAAGAGGTCTGATGATAACTCAAGTGGCAGTTCAAACACAGCTGCACATGTTGTCCAACCATCGGCCAGCACATCAACTCTTGCTGGCAGCGAAGCTGCTTCTTCAGGTGCAGACAGTGCATCTACATGTGCTGACATTGGTTCACTATCTACACATGCTGACTCTTTGTCTACAGCTCCACCTTCCTTGGCTGACATAGCATCTCCTTCATTTGTAGTGGCCACTGAAGGCTCTTGTTCACGTGCAGACATTGCTGTGACGGTTTCACGTGATGCTGATGACCTAAGCAACACTTCAACTTTCCTGGATAGCGCTGAGTGCTCTTTCAACCCTGATGTTGAGGATTGTTCTTCCCGTATTGGCATGTTTGATGATCCCCCCACTGGTGCTTGCTCTCCCGACATTTCACTCCTCGGGGAGAGCACAAGCAGCTCTTGGTTGCCGAGCGATAGCAGTATGCAGATGTGCCTAGCTGAGCAGGGCATTCCAAGAAGATCTCCAGCTCCCAATTTAGATGACAGTGTGGTGACTGATCTGTCACCAAATCCATGCAGTGACCCGGTTCAGCCTAAACTTCCTACATACCCTGTAACTGGTTCCCGTAAGTTTAACGGAGACTACCAAACATATCCTTGGTTGGAGTATTCAATTCTGAAAGATAAGGTATATTGCTTTGCATGCAGACATTTTGGTTCTAATTCTGGAGAAGGGGGGCGTGCACGTGGCAATGTTCCATTTGTTGACATTGGCTTCGCTAAATGGGAAAATACACGTCGTTCTTTAAAGATGCACTCAGATTCAGATAAGCATAAGTCTTCGGTTTTAGCTTGGGCAGACTTTAAGCGTGTACAACAGACTACAGGCCCTCAACACTCAATTGTTTCAATGCTAGAAAAGGTTGGGGACCAAGAGATTTAAGAGAATCGTCAACATGTGCTGCAGTTACTAAAGGTTGTATGTCTTTTGGGTCGTCAAGGACTTGCTTTCCGAGCCACAGACGAATCGCAAGACTCCCACAATAAGGGAAACTTCATAGCAATATTGCGTTTGCTGTCTGATAATAATGAACTTCTTAAAGTAAAAATGGCTAGAAGATATGGGCACTACACATCTCCTGAGTATCAAAATTACATGATCTCAGTTGTGGCAAATCTCGTACGACAGAATATCGTTAGGAAAGTGACAAAGCACTTTGCAGTGTTGGTTGATGAAACCAAAGACATTTCACATAAAGAACAGATGAGCTTTGTGATCCGGTTTGTAGATCAAGATGGGAACATTCAGGAAAAAGCCATGGGATGTTACCACATGGAGAAGTTGGATGCCTCCAGTTTAGCTGCAGCCATTGACAAATCTGTACGCAATGCTGGCCTTGACTGGAAGAACTGTGTGGCACAATGCTATGATGGGGCATCAGTTATGAGTGGCTGTTTCAATGGAGTGCAAGCGAAAATAAAAGAAATTGCTCCACAGGAAGTTTACATTCACTGTCATGCACATCGTCTAAACCTTGCGTTAGTGCAAACTATCACTAACATACAAACAGTGAAAGATTTTTTCTCAACTTTGCAGGCTGTGTATGTGTTCCTTTCACAAAGTTCTCCTCGACACAAACTCTTTGTAAAAGCTCAAACAGAAAGCGGTCTGGAAGTACAAGAATTAGAAAGACTTTGTGGCACTAGATGGTTTTATTGGTAAGCTTGTGTTAAAAAAATACAGGCTCGATTTGAAACCATTATAGTTGTTCTCAGTGTGATAGAATCATCGCAACAACGTGACAAGCAGGCTTGTTTAGAAGCCAGAGGACTTCTCCGAAATATGCAGTGCTTTGAGTTTTTGCTAACTTTGTTAAGTATGGAATCAATTCTGAAAAAGATTAGTGTGTTATCTGATGAACTTCAGAGAAAGAATCTTGATTTGCCAGGAGTAACCTAATTCAAGTGACAAGAACTGCCCTTGTCAACCTTCGACAAGAATGCCATTGGTTGAAAATCGTCAATGACGCAACGGAATTGGCAGAAAAATGTGGTATTGAAACAGTTGAAGACCACGACCGCAGAGCTTTACCAGTAAGGCAGCACCAACTGAGCAGCAAACTAAAAGAATACCTTGTTGGTACTACTGTAGGGAAGAGGCCTGGACATTATGAGCACTCTGAGGATCGAATGCCACAGACTGAACGGATAAAGCACGAGGTGTTCTTCTCCACCTTGGATAGGTTTGTAAGAGAGTTGGATGCTCGTTTTATAGATAACGTGGGGCTTATCAAGGCTGCCAGCATGTTCAATCCAAAGGCTAAAAATTTCTTGGAGGACTCATCTGCAGATGTTCTTGCTCGGCACTACCTAGGGCCCCAAGCAAATTATGCTGGATTACATTCAGGCCTTGACATTGCAAGGAGCTATTTATCTGACAAGACTTTAGCAGGTATTCACTCGGTCAGGTACTATCTCAATGAATATTCAAAAGGCTTTTCTGAGGTCCTAAACCTGTTGGATCTGGTTCTTGCATTGCCGATTACAACTGCAACAAATGAGAGGTTCTTCTCCTGTTTGAAAAGAGTTAAAAACTATTTGCGAAATAGATCTGGAGACAACAGACTTAGTGATTTGTTGGTAATGGCATGTGAACCTATGGAGGTTGAAGAGGTAAATTTAAGTGATGCCATTGACCGATTTGCTGACATTCGACACAGGAGGTATCCTCTGAAAAGATTAACCATTATATTCTTTGGCACTGTTAGATTATAGCTCAATTCATCCAGTTAGGTCTTTCTTTCAAGTCACGCAGACCTACTCAGCACCACATAGTCTTCAAAACCATCTGCTACTCTCCTACACTACCAGCCTCTTCTCCTCATGAATTCAGCCATGATACATCGCTCATGCACTACAACCAGTTTGTCTTATCTTCAAAACACTGCATGGTATGCTGTTGAATTTTGTCAACATCCTATTATTTACCAGTGAGCTAAGCAACAATGGACCATTGCGTTAGAAACATCATGTGTGTCTTTAAAATGGCAGCATCTGCCACACTGCCGGCATCCTACAGATTTTCAGTCTAAGCAACAGCAAGACATTCAATTAGCATTTTCCTGTGAAGCCAGACAGGCACTATTAGTAGCACAGCCACAAACATCTGTCAACCGCCAGTCTCTTAGAATTTGAGTAGCCTCCATCAGCATCTTCTGGAGTTTTGTGTCATGAAAACATTTGCTATCCGATTCCCGCCTGGCTCTTCTTCATTTTCAGTCAATGAAGCAATGATGAGCCATCTAAGCAGCAACTTCCTTTAAGCCAGTCACCAGCTGCCCCACAGCTACAGTTCTGTCTTCACAATGCCAGCACCGTATCCTTGATTTGTAGTCAACCAAGCAATGATGAGACACACCCAGTCAGTGTCCTCTGTTAAAACCAGCCCGGCACCATCGGCATCACAGCCAGTAATTTGTTACCTCAAAACAGCACCTGCTGTGCTTGCAGCCTCTTCTCTGCCAAACACCTGCAGCTCCACTACCAGAGTTCTGTCTTCTTGATCTGTTGCCATTGAACACTCACAGACCTCTCCTCTGGTTTCCGGTCACCTAAGCAACAACCTGCCTTCGAGTCAGAATCTTCACCTCACATGCCATTGAAACAGCAGCACCGGCACGTCTGTCAAGCCACTGTTCTGCTCAATCTGGTAAGAAACTACATTTGAAGTCTTATGATCAGAGTGAAGGAAGAGCAACTGTTGGGCATTATACCAAAATCTATATAATAGTACTAATTTTTGGAATGTGTACCATTGTGGAGAGGCGCGGGGTGTGGAGGACAATGAACATGTAGGAAACGAAACCTAGGCATATAAAGAGTGTTGGTGAGTGTGGGAGTAATGCAAAATGCAGCCAGGATTTTTTCCCCCATAAAATATGGGGACAGGACTGATGAGGCTTTTGGTACTGAAGTTTGTATCACTCAGTAATGCACTGTATGCCTTGAACACATTTTGAACTAATCTTTTGGCAGCCAAAATAACACAAGAAGAAGAATCATTAAAAACTGAGGATGCCATACATTTTCTGGTGAAATATTCTCCCTCTCCCCTTTTATCCTGGCTTTCCCCTATCCCCATGCCCGCCTATCCGTCCCTGTCCCCCCAGAATGTGATTTTGCTCTGTAGTCCTGTTGAAATAACAGGGCAGATCCACATAAAGAGGGGATTGGGGTTCATACACTTCACGTGGCAACATGGACCTTGACACTGCTACATATAATGACCCATTCTTGTATGAAATGTCACAATACACTGATATCATAACCATTTTTTTTCTTAGTGCGCTGAGGGATAATGCTTTATGGGGCCACTTCTGTGATGTCATGTTGGGGGCGTGGTCAAATGACATCACTTCCTGTGGGGTGTGGTCTAATGACATCACTTCCGGTGGGGGTGTGGTCAAATGACATCACTTCATGTGATGTCACTCTTGGGGGCGTGGCACTGTGATGTCACTTACGCTACCCCTGGCATTTTGGTGAAATGACGTCCCTGCGCTTGCATAACACTAAGGTTGTGTGTTTTCTATAGACTGACAGACGCCAGTAACGGTGCTCGCAGAACCAACAGAACACGGCGACGACACAGAAAATGCAGCGCATCACGCGGAACTGAACGGAGAGACAAAATGATCTAAAGCTAAGTGTTCCTTGCATCATGTGATGCTATTGTAATTCATTGTGCACTCAAGATATGTTGGTGTTGGCTTGCTAATGTAGGTGGTGGTACAAAGGGCTAAACACCTGCGAATCAGTGGGAGAACAGAAGTTCCAAGCCAGTTCCATGGGCTATAAATGTGGGCAGTATGACCCAGTGAGCAAACTACGTGACGGCTGCAAGTGTTGTTGATATTGCACAGGAAAGCTAACTCAGCAGTATCTGAGTGATTACGCTATCATGTGTTACCAAAGTGAGTACCAGTGTGTATGTGTGCATTTCATCAGTGGTTGCCCACATACGGGGGACGCACAGCAATAGCCAAGTAGCATGCTTTCCTTACTACCCCTTAACCATCCACAACTTCACCTGAACCCTCTACCGGGTTACCATAATTTCCCCTCCCTATCCAATCCATGGACCCTAACCCTCTTAGCCTGTGGGGTCATGGCGAACCTGCATTGTTACTAGTGCAGGCGCCAAGACGTTTCAGGGGAGGTAAGAGTGTGTGCTACCTCTGCGTGAGAACCTGGGAACTGACAAAACATTTTCAGAAATTAAATGATCAGTGTAATGTATTCATCTGGCAAGATGGGCCAAGTTGGTTAATTCACATGTTCTTAAAATCTGAACAGCTTGACAGTCACTGGTTTGGATTTTGTCAGAACCAGCTCAGCTTTTTATTGCTCAATGGTCAAAAAATGAATTACATTTAATTTTGTGAACTGTCATTTTAGCCTCACATATTTTTTTGTTTAAATAAAGCAGATTGCTTTTAAAAAGAAAGAATATAGTGCGCTAAAAAAACTACAAGCATGATTTTTTCTCTCAACTTGATATTGTACTACCGATTTCAAATCTGTAAAAGGGGGGTGTCAAAGGGGCGTGGCTTCTGAAATGTGGGCATGGCTTCAAGTCCATCTTTTGCTTTAAAGATGGCAACCCTAATGCACACACCACTCAAGAGTAAGGGCTGTGAGTAAGAAGTCTTGAAGTCGGGATTATGAATGTTACCAAATAGCGAATAAGTGGACAAGCATTCGGCCAAAGTTGTATATAGAGCCGGATAGTTGCCTTTTTTAATAAATAAAGTTATATAGACAAAAAAAAATCACTTTGTAAATTAAAAACAGATATGTAGATCCATTCTTTGTTGCATTTCTCTTCTTTGTTGTCTACAGAAAATGTTTGTGTAAACAATGGAAGGAATATATTATCAGAAAATAAACAGTTCAATGTCAGCTCTCATAGGTGTCTCTTGTTAGGCAGGACCCAAGTAACTAAAACTAGCTCAACAGTATAGTATGCATGTATTAAATCACTGTGCGCATTGAGGCCTACGGATATGTTGCGCCCTCTAAAAACCAAATAATAATAATAATAAGTGTGAGGGTAGACTGGGATGTGTCTACTCGTACTTTCAAATGTTCCTTTTGGGTCTGCCCATCTTTAGCCTTCTGGCTCCTGCAATTCACTGGGGTGATTACATCAGTTAGCACCCTGCTGACTACTGAAGTGCCATGAATAGAAATCTTTGAGATGTTAAAGCCAAGCTTTCTACCTGTGGTACTGAGTAGGGATGAGGCATTTGAAAAATGGCTTTTCATTAATAAATAGTATTTTTCTTTCTTTTTCAGGGTGGGGTATGTTTGTGGTGTTTTGGGGTATGGTAAAAGACAACAGACAATAATATATAGGGAATGCTGAGTCCTCCATGGCTCTCAGCTGACCCTCTAGCGAAGGGACAGTGCTGATTTTCAGATCTTTAATTGGCATATTCATGTTGATGTTACTTATTCGCTTAATTTGCACAGCAATTTGGTCCAATGATTCTAAACGTTAAAGTTCTATCTCCTTATCTCTATTACACAAATATCCCTCTTTTTTAAACTCTCTAAAGCAGGGAGGGATATTTCTGCTGCCACAGACTGGGGCATTTTGGTTAAATATATTTTTTTGTAAAACTCTCAATCTATAGGATTGCCATATTCTTTAGTAACATCTGTCCCTTTTACCCAATTTAAAGGGACTCATTTTGGCCACATGAGAAAGTTGGAGGGCAGGAATTCTAACCTACGTTTTGATATTACAAGCACACATCTGCGTTGGGCACACTTCCCAATTAGTCATTGCACTTGCTTTATAACCTTGACCTGCAGGATGAATACAGTTATTTGCTGCAGGCACACCTCCCACTGAGCTATTTTACTCAGGGTTGGGAACTTCCTGGGTTCCCTGAAACAGTTATATTAATCCACTTAATTATATTCCGTGGATTGGGAATTGGTGGGATTGGAACCTGTACCTTTCAAATTACTCACAAGTGTTAATCAGCAAATCATTAATCCCCTAAAGAAAATACCATTTTCCAATAGTGACTTTGTATCTTATTGTTTCAGCTCAATGGTTTTCAAATGCAAAATCCAAGGGAGACCAGGGACATCTTTTGCACATTCAAAATATTGAGAGTTTTGCTTCAGCTCACCCATCCCCAGCAATCCACCAGATGAAAGTCTGTCTGTCCAGCACACGAAGGGCTGAGATTTTGTTTGCACTTCCACACCTCTTCTTTTTAATCTTTACATTCAACCTCTTGTCAAGCTGATTCACTCTTTTGGTTTTTCAGTGTTTTTCCTATGCTGATGACATGCAGATTCTGGTAAGATTAGACCTTTCTTTCTCTGCCTCTGCTGAACGTTTTCGTTCCTGTCTCATAGCCATTCATTCTTGGATGGGCCAGAACTGGGCTAAAGTAGATACTAAAACCAAGTATCTCGATAAGGACTAAAAACCTAGCAAGGTGTATTTTAGGTATCCTGTAACCAAAGCACCAAGTGATGAGACATTATTAAAAGACAGGTCTCAGTTGTATTTTGTGTGGCTCTTCTTTCTTTGTGTATTGTAATAAGTCAAAGGTTGCTTTTTCTTACAAGCTTTTATACTAAATTTGTAATTAAGTGTTTGTTAATCAAGAACTTGAATATGCTTGTAAGTGAGTTATAGTGATTTCTTGTATTCTGTACTTTACTAACACTTTTTGGTGACCAGCACACAGCACTTTATTCAATAGCACTTTATTCAACAGCACTGGTCACTTTCTTTGCCAATTCATCGACCAATTTTTATGTGTATATTTTTAACTTTATATGTTTTATATTAAAATTGTTTTTAACAGAAGTAGCAATGAAGTTAGGTTGTATTTTCTATGAACTTGGAAGCACAACTTGTTCCGAACCTCGTTTTAGTGTGATAATTTGTGTTCAGTCAGCTAATTGAGTGTCCAAACCTTGATCAGGTAGGGGAGCCTATATGGTCTATTGTTTTCTAAAAAGATATGTCAGGTTTGCTCCCTGTCTACCTTTAGTATACCTGATTTCCCCCTAAGTGTGTATAACCAGAACTGGCTCCACCTGAATGGCGAGAAGCCTGAGGTCCTAAGAGTGGGTTCCCCTCTGGCTACTGTGGCCTGGTCCTCGGCCTACTGGCCTTCTGAACTGGGTCCTTTACCTACACCTTCTTTGGTGGTGAAGAATCTGGGGGTTAAACTCTCAGACTCCCTCTCAATGCAATCCCAGGTTACTGCTCTCTGCCAATTGGTGCATTTCAAATTTCGATTTGCAACCTATGGTGGTATCCTCTCTTACGGCAGGATCGATCGACTACTGCAAAGCCCTCTATCTTACTCAGCCAGCCTATCTTATTCGGCGGCTGCAAGTGTTGCAGAATTCGGCGGCTCGTCTGGCCGTTGATGCCCCCGGGCTTAGCTCTGCTACACCGATTCTAGCCAAACTGCATTGGCTTCCAATGGCAAAACGCATTGAGTTCAAAGCTTCATGTCTGGTTCACCGTGCCTTTTATGGGCATGGTCCTGATTTTCTGCAGTCTAAATTTCACCCCTATTTGCTGGGTAGGAATCTCTGCTAAGCGACATCTTTGAGAGTGGTTCTACCTGGGGCTAGGATAGCCCGTGTGGGGGGGGGCGTTCCTTTTCTGTAGCGGCAGCTACTTTGTGGAAGTCTATTCCTCTGTGTCTACAGGTATTATTGGAGGACACTTTCATTTCGTCGGGCTCTGAAGACACACCTTTTCACAGGCTAACCGCTGTCTTTGCGGTCTTTATCAAACCTCCTAGTGCCATGATGCCCTTGTTGGTGTAGGAGCGCTCTATAAATTCTGTTTACATTACATTACACCCCTGCTCTGCCTGCACTCAATCAAAAAAGTAACATGTGTTAAATGATCTTTTTACAGGATTAACAACATAACATGCCTGAATGGTTCCAGGAACGCAGTCCAAACAGTACTTAATATATTTTTATGGGAAACTATTCGGCTTCGAGTAAAAATTAATTAAATATCTGGTTTCAGCTGGAATTCGGCCCAATACTTACCTGAAGATGAATTTCGGTACACCCCCACCAATAAGTAATCAAAACGTTTCCGCATATTCACGGAGAGATCCATAAGTAAAACATGCCGCGCACTTTCCGCATTCCAAGTCCATGCAGCCTCCACTGAGTCTGAGGAAGGATAGGTTTAGTGTATTATACACGATGACTATCCATCTTGACAACCCAATTAGTGATAAAATATTTTGCAGATACAGTGAACAAGGCAACTTGCAAGAATCCCCTGAGCCTAAGGGACAACTTTCATTGTGCTCTGGTCATTCTCTGAACGCGCAGTCCCTTGTTCCCGGAATGGGCCCTTGAGGCAGGCGATCTCACCTTGATGTGAAGGTCGCTCGTGGCCAGGCCGTATTCTGATCAGCGAGTATCATTTGGCGCGTGACCTTTTCAGCTGTCACATGAGGAGACTTTTCTCCTGCCCCTCGCCCCCTCCCCTCCCGCCACACCATTTTGCTTTCCTTCCCCTGAGCAGAACGCAAACTGCAGTCCCAGCAGTGAAATCGAGCACTGCATTAATCATTCCCCCCTTGCCAGGGCTCTCACGTGTGCAGCGTCTTGAAGCTCCGAAAACACCAATTTAAAACGAGGGGCGGGTTGCTCTTCGAGTTCCCGTGTATTCCCCCCTTTGACACCCACAGTGGCAGGGCGCTGTCATGATGAAAGAAACATCTTGTTTTGGTGGAAGCTAATGGCTTCTCCAGCGAGTGCAGGATTGCATTTAAGTGTTATGCTTTTTTACAGTATGGAGCATTGATGCGGCGCAGGAGTCAACCGTTCAATGTGATTGTGCTCTTTTGTTTCGAAATCATGTGTCCCGCCGCAGCTGTAAACTAGTCCTCGTGCATCACAGCAGGGAGGCAGAAATGTGACATTTCTGCGCGATATATGTATGCAAACACAGGCCACAAATTGGACGCCCTCAAAAGAACGACACTGGCTTACAGTCAGAGCTGTTTGTGTTATGCTTTCTGTGACTTGTGTCTAATAGCCCGCGTAGGCGTTTCGCGTAACCGGCGCTGCTTCGCGCGCACGCTTCACCGTGACATGTCGCCGCGCAACTGCTTGCACCTCCGCTCGGCTGACAAGCCCCTGAAAATAGACCGCTGAGAATGTGATTAAGGAGTAAACATATGCGCCATCTTTGCCATAATTATTTAGCTCATAACAGATGGCGACCTTGAAGTCTATCCAAAGGAGAGGTGTTGGCACACATACAGTAATTACACGGCTTTGATGCATTTTGTAGTCTGCTGATTTAATTATGTTTTTTTATTCATTCTATAACCTCAAAAAAATGACCAAAGGGGATGACTGTAAAGTGGTCATTTTGATTCAGAATTCATATACTTTACATTTTGTTTCTCTCCTGCTCTACTCATGGTAAGTTGCTTTCAATGCAACTTCCCATATTAAAGGCTCATTCTATGCTCTGATTTTCTGTAATATATCTGATGTCACTATTTGTGAAAATAAAGGGACCACACACCTCTTCTGCTGCCCATGGACCTGCAAATCCTAGGGCCCAGAACGCCGGGTCCAGGCCTTGAGCTGCTGTTTTTGTTTCCCGCGCTTCAGTCAGAGGGTGAGTCAGAAGTGAGTACCTGCGTGAGTACCTGCTGCAATTGTCACTGTTAATATTTACCTATGTGGCAACATCAGAAGTGAGGCTTTTTTGTGATGTAGTCGAATACCTTGCATGGACTTCTAATTTTGGCAGATGAAACATACTGATATCGGAGGATTTGCCCGGGAGCACACACTTTGGTTGTATAGAGAAGCCGAGACCAATCTGCAAATCATGCACTTCAACACATCTCTTCCCAGGTGTAATTGGTAGAAATATTGTTTTCAAAATGTATTTCTGAAACTTTTCATCTGACAGTGGAAGGCCTTGCAAACATAAGATGACTGTGTTTTTCAAGTGAAGTTAACCGCTGCCTCTGCAGCAATTTCAGAGTTGTTTTCATTTCCACTGTCCATAAATTTATCAATACTGTCCAGGCTAGCAATATGTTTTTTTTTTATTTCAGAAGCTTACAGCTAACTATTATTTTGGCTGATAAGAAATGCGCTCCGAGAAAGTTCAATGATGTCATGGCAGGGTAGGGATTGGCCCTGGGTCACCCAGGGCAGGTTGCGTCTACTGTAGGATTGCCTTACAGTGCAAAAGAGCTTATTTACCCGGAGATCTTGAGGCAGGAAAATAAGCAACTTTACAGGTCTTCAAACGTTAACAAAATGAAGAGGGCTCAAGTCCTATAAAACAAAGTGGGGGGTGGCTCAGCAATATAGGTGCTGAGTACACAGTGGCAGAGAATGCAGTTGAAACAGGTCTTGCTGGTTGTGGCAGGGTTTCTGTCTCCTCTCCTGCTGGGCTCAGGCTTGCTGACGTGTGAGCATGCATCTTCCAAAATTAGCAAGTGCTGCTCATTCCAAAATGGGAAGGGAGCATTATCAATGAACCCTCTGAGCCATGATTGGTGGGGGTGGCCAAGCCAGATCTGTTTTGCGGGCACAGGAGTAGCAGGTGGAATCAAAGGATTCTATTGTAGAATACAACAAAGACAACTCAGCAGGTTAGTCAACTGTTGCTGAGATGTTATATGCTTAGACCTTCCTGTAAATTATATGGCTTTTTTCCTATTTCCTATTCCTGCTGTGAAATGTGTTTCAACCTGTGAGTGGGTACAGCTCCCTTGCTTCACTTAGTGTGGGAATATCTACCCCGTAGCGAAAATCAAATACTGCAACTCACAATACGTGAACATATCTTAAAGTCAAATATGCAAATTAAGTTCAATTGACCATTCCCCTTAGAAGAAAGGGCACAAAACAAATGAGCATTTGCCTTGCAAAAAACTGAATCAACACTGGAACAAACACCAGAGAGAGAAGATTGTATAATAACTACGCTGGCAAAGTATAAAAGGAGCCCACCTTTTAAACCCAACAATTTATGGTGAAATATGTAATATTGAATGAAGTATTTCTGGAAAACAATATCTAAAAAGACGTGTGCTTTGATGACAATTAAATGTATTCTTGTGGGCAAGCGTCTGCACTGGGAACATGACAACATGGAGTAACATCCTAGTAGCCGAACACTTGTGCATGCAAACTTTTATTTTGAATGCCGGTCTCAAAAACACCCAACAGAGGTTGTGCCCGACCTCTGAAAAAAGTGTGCAGACGCTGCCCACCCACATGTATCCTCGACTTGTGGCCTGAAAATCAGCACAGGGTCAGAGCCACGGAAAATAACCCCCCCCCATCTCCAGGATTGCAACCTCTCTTGCTACATCCAGGGCAAATATTAACGACTCACTTGCCCTCTCATCATTTCCCCCTACCACGCCAACTGTTAGATTTCAGCATTACCCTGTTTTAGGAGAATGAGTTGAAAAGTACACAACTGTAGTAAAGTACTCACACAAATAATTAAAGGAATGGTTCGCCCAAAAAATTTTATTTAAAAAATAGATAGGCAATATTAAAAAAAAACGATTGGCATTTTTTTTCTTAGAAGTCCCTATGTAAAATTTTGAGCAATTCAAGCTAAAAAATGTGCAAAACCAAGCACATGGGCTCATCCATTTTGTGAAATGGATGCCCGTCTGTGCTGGCTTTTGCTTTTGCGGCACTAATGAAGGAAAAGCCAGCCAGCTGTAGTAAACAAAAGCTACCACTGGGTGGCTTTTCCTTCATTGGTGCCGGGACTCGGAGGACGCGGACCGGAGTCTACAGGCAGAAAAGCTGCAGCTGCATCCCGGTAAGTGCTATTTTTTTTTTTTTAAATGAGCACTAGCTGCGTTTTTTTTTCTAAGTTTTCTGGGCTGGAGGAGCCCAGAAAACTTAGAAATAAAACCGCAGCTTTACAAACGTACTTTTGTTTGTGGTAGCTTTTGAAGCGACCGCAAACATAAATACAACATTATTGTGTTTGAAAACAACCGCGTTGTGTTTCTGCCTAAATCTGCTTTCCCATTGGGGGCATTTGGGCTCCCCACGGGGAGCCCTAGAGCCTCAAATGGGAAAGCAGATTTAGGCAGAAACACTGCAGCATTTAGCATTGCGGAAAACAACCGCGTAGTGTTTCTGCCTAAATCTGCTTTCCCATTTGGGGCTCTAGGGCTCTGCCTAAAGCAGATTTAGGCAGAAACACTGCAGCATTTAGCATTATCCATTTGGGGCTCTCGGGCCCCCCGTGGGGAGCCTGAGAGCCCCAAATGGTAAATCAGCTGTAGGCAGAAACACTGCGGCATGTAAACACAACCGTGTTGTGTTTCTGCCTGCCTTGGCTTTCAATTTGGGTCTCCGGTGCTCCCCTGGGGGAGCACCGGAGACCCAAAGTGATAGCCACGGCAGGCAGAAACACAGCGCAGTTGTGTTTGAAAATGCTGCAGTTTTTCTTTCTGAGTTTCTCAGGCTGCTCCGAGCCAGAGGAGCCTGAGAAACTTAGAAAGAAAAACCGCAGCATTTTCAAACACAATAACGTTGTATTTATGTTTGCGGTCGCTTCAAAATCTACCGCACACATAAATACAACGTTTTTAAAGCTGTGTTTTTTTTCTAAGTTTTCCGGGCTCCTCCAGCCCGGAAAACTTAGAAAAAAAAACGCAGCTAGTGTTTATTTTTATTAAAAAAAATAACACTTACCGAGATGCAGCTGCAGCTTTTCTGCCTGTAGTCTCCGGTCCCCGTCCTCTGTGTACAGCACCAATGAAGGAAAAGCCACCCAGTGGTAGCTTTTGTTTACTACAGCTGGCTGGCTTTTCCTTCATTAGTGCCGCAAAAGCCAAAGCGAGCACAGCGGCGGGCATCCATTTCACAAAATGGATGCCCCCATGTGCTATCTTTGAGCTTGAATTGCTCAAAAGTTTACATAGGGACTTCGAAAAAAAAATGCCAATCGTTTTTTTTTTATATTGCCTATCTATTTTTGAAATAAAATTTTTGGGCGAACCATTCCTTTAAATCCAAAAAGAAATATGCTAAACAAAAAGTGTATAATTGTGGCATTGTTCCCCCCACCTTGAATGTAAGACTACAAAAACCAGAATGCAATTCAGCAGACCGCCAAAAAAATTGCCTGTGGTTTTTGAAAATGTCCTTCCAAGCTGTAAAAACTCATAATGATAGGTAATGTGTGAAAAGGTTGGCTGCTTGTATTTCAATGTTTGACAAAGACAATGATTAATATATAATGTGAGAAATAATTTACATTCTACAAAAAATAAATGCATTTTTTGTGTGTTAAATATGAACTTGTGAAAATAGGGCAGACAGTTTTAAACTACTTTATGTGATATATTTAATTATCCTTGGGGAGGGCACAGATTGATGTAGCTAACTGGAATTTTGTGTCCGTTTTCAAAATAAAAATTCCCCTCTACAGTTCTTAATACGGAAAAGTTATGAACGTCTTTTCCCAAAAAATGGTCTCTTAAATGAGCCGCTGCATGTAAATCGGCTAACCCTTTAAATCCTTTCCTAGAAAAAAGAAAATGAATGATGTTCTTACAGGGCCTGTAGAGTCGGGTGGGCCACTCATAGGGGGTATTTTTCACTAGGGCTTTGCAGCAAGAGGTTGGGAGGTGACACGTTGCCTCCTCACTCCGACAAATAGAATAGTGAGCCTTGTACATGGAAGCAGGACAGCCCTCTTTACAACAATATTACTTGGCATAGTCGTGCCAGGCACCTGGTGCCTGTTCCCCCGGCCCCCGACAGCAGGCCCTGGACTGCCCATGCTTGAGGTCGCCCTGCCAGCGTTCATTGAAAGGACAGACACTCCTCCTCGCAATTGGCCTTTTCCCTGCTCTTTCCTCTATGGTGGCGTTGGTGCTGACTGACTGTCCTGCTGTGGTCCTCTCTGTGCCAGAGCTCCTCTACCCCACTAATGGCTCTAGCCACTGTGCACAGTGTGCAGCACAGATCACAGTCATGACCCTGTGCGTGTTTGAGACTCAGTAAACTGGCACAAAACTGCATATTGGTCCACTGCATGCTGGCTGCATAGTGGAAGAACAAGCATTGGCAATGCCAACAGTTTGGGCTTTTGTGTAGGCATGGGTAAGGCACTTGCCAGGCACGGCCACAGTGGTATTAACTGGCCATTGATGGTAGCAGGTGCAACTTAATCTACCTCTCCTCTGCCTGATAACTAACATGTTTCCCTCGCCTCTAACTTGCCTCTGTCCCTCACTTCCTCTGCAGCCACTCTTGCACTTCACCCATCATGGCCAAATCCCAAGCACAAAAAATGTCTGGTGTTGATTGTCCTTCATGTGTGTCCACTTATGTATTGTCCCTGTTGACTGTTCCATTTACTCCCCTTCACAATCTGGTCAGAATGTCCCTCAAACTCCCTCTCCCCCATTGTAAGAAGCTCACAGCTTTGCGTCAAATCTGATTTCTTATCTATTATATGTTCTTTTGTGATCAAAAGAGCATTGTTCCTCCTGTACATATGAATAAAATAAAGTACCTAATCATCTAATAGCAGTGCCTGGCAAAGGCCTAATAGTTTTGCATAAGCCGAAACTGTTGGCTTTGCCACCGCTTGTTTTTAACAGGATCTCAGTCAAGGGCACACCAAGTGCTTAAAAATCAAGTAGCTGAAGGCAGACCTGGTTAAGACATTAGTATTACACCAATAGCGATTTACAGCTCCAATTAAGACTGCTTTGAAAAAACACTGGCGGGCACTTCAAATGCAAAGTTTGATGATATGGCTTGATTAAAGCAAGCTCAAAGAGTTCCCATGACAAGGTGTTTTGGGCGGAGAGGGGCAGGAACTGGGTGGGAATGGCCGTAGGGATTAGCATGGACATAGGCTGTCAATGAGTGGACAAATAACCAAACAACACCTACAAACTGTGTCCCTTCTCATATGTCATTTCTCCCTATCTGTACTCTAACACAGTAGTTTCCGCTTGCAGGTGGCAAACACTGCTTAATAGACCAAACTAAAAAGGAGTACTTTTCAGTTTAACAAGGTCCTGAATGTGCCTACGGAGCGCTTGTGCCTACATAGGCGCAGCAAAGCCATCATTATACTGAAACTGTCACTCATACACGTGTGTGCCCCCATGCCCAGTGCACCTGGTACTGTGGCTACCTGGCTGCTGCCACAAGTTGAACACACGCCTGAGCCACCCACCATGCTGCACAGTGCTGTCAGTTTTTTACAGTAGCAGTGCAACACCAAAGTCAAGTAGGCCCACTACAGCAGGGAGCTGACTTGACCAGAATGAGCGGCAAGCGCCGTCACCTTCTGGCTCATTGTTATTCTTGGTGCTACCACAGCAGCTCGCTGTCCTTCTGACTCTTGCTGCTTGTTATGTGACTAAGACTGATTGACAATAAAAAAAGGTGTCAAAACACCAACTCTTAAATGGCCTGAGGCAATCAGTGCTAGTGCTCAGAAATAGGTTACAATGCACAAGCCTGTCAAACACCCCCACAAATTAAGCACCTCATACAGGAATCCCAGCAAAAAATTGTTTGGATAGCTGCTTTTCAATGTATTCGATTATAATAATATTAACCACATGTTATACAGTGACTGTATTGCCCATCACATTCTACATACCACATTACCATGGCAAATGTTTGCATGTGAATTCAGCCATTGCTTATTTTAAAAGCTCCCTCCTAAAGCAGTCACATCGTGTGGTGCAGTCCCTGGGTTTGAAATGAGTGGCTATGAGTGCAGGCTGATGAGTGGTGTGATCTTGAGCATGTGATGCAATCTAATTCGCCCCATGGTTAAGTTACCTGTGAGGGATTGAGTCCATGGACTAGCTTCGTTGGTAGGGTGGTACACTTAATTACACAATTGAGTGTGCTACAGTGACTAGTAGCCATATTGCTCTGCGGAAGATCCTCATTAAAATCAGCATGGCCATCTCAGTTCGATTTCCTTGTTTCAGGCATCAGTAATTAATAAAATCAGAGGCCCTTGATAATATAATATATATATATATATATATATATATATATATATATATTTAGGAATCCGATCTCATAACTGTGAGCTCTAACCTTTTTAGTGGGTGAAACCCAGGAGAGTGTCAGTTACCTCACCCGCCAATCCCCTTCCCTGTCCATCCGCATCAATGGAGATTTCACCACAAAAGCGAAGTCTTTATTGTTCACCCGCCTTTTCACTTGAAAATGTTGACAGGTATGCAACTCCTTTCATCACAGCCTTTCAGCCCTTCATTTATCTATTTTGGCCTTTGAATTTCACAAATCAATGTGCAACAAGAGTCCGAGGTGCAAAATAACACATTACTACATCGTACCCTAATTTCCCCAAACTCTCAACACTTCTTTTTTCAAGCACACCTCCTCCTTTAATGTACAGCTTGTTTGGCTCCTGATGTCACGTATTCATTTTCTGCTAGTTTATCTGTGACAGGCACTGAAGCAGGGTCACCTACTGGGCATACAAAGTACTCCTTAAGGCTCCCTCGCAGCAATGTAAGATAAAGGATCTTACTAGAAGCATTACCTCCTCCTCTGTCTTCCGCGTTACAGTCCTTATGTATCAAGGCGAGGTGTCGCTGAAGACCAGGGTCTAGAATAAGGTTTAATACTCGCTGCACGTTGAGCCTACCTACTGTTCTTTGATTTAATCCATGCAGTAAATAAACCTTGACTGCGCAAATGTGCCTGTAGGCAGGCTGCGATAGGTCAAGCACTTACAGCACCCAGTTAAAACAATAACAAAGAGAGAACAAATGGTTTTAGTGTCCCTTCTGTTTCATGACTTTAATCACTTCCTTTCTGCATTTGAAAGCACAGGTCTCCCCTTCATGGTCCTGATGATTTCATAGGCCATTGTTACAGGTAAGTAAGTATATGTAACAAGCAGGGAAGCCATTTCACCAAAATGCCAGGGGTAGCGGAAATGACATCACACGACCCTTGACCTCTGAAGACATCACAGGAAGTGATGTAATTTGAACACACCCTGCAGTGCCATTACGGGAAGCGATGGAACACGATCTTTCGCCCCTTGACAAAACAGGAAGTGGCATCACATAGTTGTGTTCCTAAATACACTACGAAAAATATGGTTATGTTGTCATTGTAATGTGATATACATTTCATACAAGAATCGATCACCATATGTACCGTTATTATCAGTGAGTATAGGCCTATATTACCAAATTACTGTAAATGCAAGCAGACATCCAAGGCCAAATGAAAATGATGTTTTAATATATATTAAGTGCTTTATATAGAACAAATATACATACAATATCACCTAAGCTGTGTTGCTATGCATTTATCAGCCACAGAAGGAAGAAAGTCTGAGTTGGCCTTTCCGGGATTCAAACCTGCAGATCACACCCACATCACAGCAGCGAGTGCTCAACCCACTGAGCTATCTTACTGGCTATAGCTATCTAACCGGCTTTAGTAAAATGAGCAATTGCATGTCTGAATATTCTCAAAGTCAGAAATCAAATTACTCTCTGTAGTGGATACCATTAAACTGGTAACTGAGATTTAACAGCAGGCCAGTTCTTCTGCAGGTCTGCTGCAAAGTTGGCCACATGTCAAGCCTGTGTGGATCTACTTTTCAGGCTTCAGAGATTGGCAAAATACGTACCATTGGGAGGCTTCATAACACTGTATTGCATAATTTGGAGTAGCACCAGCAAAGCAGGGCACTCACACAGCATCCCATACTCTGGACACGCGTTACCTCATTAATGCAAACATCCTGAACAGCATGCAATGGAGATAGGATAGACACATTACAACAAAGCATTCATTGTGGCACAATGAAATCTAGAGGCACTTTATGTGCTGTGGTCAAACATTTCTACACTGTACACAAGCTTTTAGGCACAAGGATTTTGTCAAGTGACCGAGGACACTTAGATGGAATGTCTTGTGATCGTAAGAGAGAAGCAGCAGAAATAAACATGCTATAACTGCAACTTGCAAAATGGATGCTTATTCTACTTTAAATGCTTTTTGGAAGTTTTGTGTACATTGTGAATTTGAGGTGTTTAAGAACACACTAAATCAGTGTCTCACCCCCTGAAGTGTGCCTTAAATAAACCTTTAATGAGTCTAGCAATTATTGTATAGAATTCCAGAAAGACAAATTATTTGTTATTCCTATTCTTTCTGATTTAGGGTCACTGCTCAAAGTGTTACACTTGTGGAACCGCCTGTTTTTTGTAAGAGGCCTGATGAAGAAAGACAGCCACTCCAGAAACAAAGAGCGATGTGGCACTATTCACAGCCAAGGAGCTTCCATTTAATTTGTTTTAGGGATAGCAAGGGAGACCCCAGGGGTCGCAGCTGCGACACCTGGCCATCCCCAAATGACGTCTCTAAACAAAAGTGTATGTTTATTATGTTTATTGAGTTTATATAGCGCTTTACACCAAAGCGCTTTAGAGAATAACAACAGGTACAGTAATGAATGAAGAATAATTTACAAACATGAAACAAACCAGTGGTACAGTATTTAGAAAAATTTACTCAGAGGGGGAGGGGGCAAGGGAGTGCCCGGGTGACCTCCTACGCACTATGGTGGTTCCAGTGGCCAATTTGAGGTCATCAGAGGAGGGGGAAGGGGGGAGGGGAAGAGATGGGGGGACAGGCGTATGAGGGGGAGAGAGGTAGGGAAGGGGGTGGAGAAGAAGGGCTTTCAGGGAGGAGCGGAAAGATGGGTAGGTGGGGGTGGAGTGGATGGAGAGAGGTAGGGAGTTCCAGTGTAGGGGGGGCCAAGAGTTGGAAGGAGCGGAAGCGTGAGGAGGCACAAGGGGCTGGGGGTACAGTGAGAAGGTATGGGTCAGCTGAGTGGAGAGAACAGGAGGGAGAGTAGAATGAGAGGAGGGAGGAAAGATAGGGGGGCGAGGTCATGGAGAGATTTAAAGACAAGGCAGAGGAATTGAAATTTCAATTGTGAGAGGAAGGGGAGCCAGCTGAGTTGAGAGAGTGAGGTAGAAATAGAGTCTCGACGGCCAAGAAGACATAGAGTGCGGATAGAAGAGTGGTAGATGGATTTTAGGGGAGTCAGGTGAGAGACAGGGAGTCCAAAGAGAAGAGAGGAGCAGTAGAAGAGACGGGAGAAAATAAGGAAGGAGATTAGGAGTTTAGAAGCGTGGAAGGTGAGGGAGGGGTGGATATTGCGAATGTTGAAGAGGTGGTGTCGACAGGCACGAGAGGTTAGAGAGATGTGGTAGGAGAAGGAGAAAAGTATGTAAAAGATGGATAGTACTCCTAGGGCCCACACTGGGTGAAGGGTGGGACCAACTATGGAGTGCCTCCGTGAAATTAGCGCTGAATGAAAAGGGGTAACCAGATAAAGGTTCCTGAATATTTCTACTGGCCTTTTGCTGTTGTGGCCAATGTATCAGCCCCGATTGAATGATAAGCCACAAATATACATTTGTCCATCCATTGTTTCTATGGGGCACAACATTTTCTCATGATCATCTCTACTGCTGCGGTGAAATGCTCCTCTGTACACAAAATATACAATGTTGGTAACCAGGCATCTGAAGTACTGTAATGTAGCATGTGTTCACCTAGAGACATGTGCTGTATTCTCTCTCTTTTTATTCGGTCAGTCTGGCTCACTTCCACTAATCGCTTCTACCAACCACTCTAAAAATCCACCAGCTGCCACTGTGCTATGTATTATGCTACTCATTATTATTATATTTTTCATTTATAGAGTTTAGGAAACTTTTCCCACTTTATACAATACAAAAAAAAAAGAACGTCACATAAATGAAACAATAAAATCGAGCCGACCACATTTTTGTAATCATTGCATACATTCAGTAACAAATATTTTAATTTAGTAATGAATACAATAACATTGTTCTTGTACCTAAGACAGTTGTCCTCAATTTCTTGCTCTAATTTTATTTATTAATTAATTCATTCTTTTTTACATTTACAAAGTGCACTAAACCCAGGGGCATCAAAGCACTGTTGCCTAACAAGCTACCACATGACTTATCAAGTTGGACAGGTAGTGTGAGGTAATTGAATGCAGTTAAACGTGATATTTGGTGGCTACTTACGCCTCGCAGCAAAAAAGTTGGTTTTAATGATTGCTAATGACAAATGAACCAAGGTACCTAATACATAAGTCTACCAAAGCATCACATAATGTTAATAAATGTCCAATTTATTCAATATAAATACTGTCGCCACAGACACAGCATAAGAGTCATTAAATTGGGAGCTTGCGCCTAGGGCCCAATACCGCTAGGGAAGGAATGGGGTTCATTCCTTACAACAGGAAGATCCACCTAGGTTTAGGCGAAGGAAACTTCAATAAATATACTTGGGGCTGGTTGTATATGAATGAAAGAGTAATGTCTTCCAATATGTTTTTTCGTTTCAAACCTACTACCACGTTTGCATTATAGTCCCATCTCTTTGCCTTCTCAATCATTTCTTCAATATGCCAAATATCACTGAATAGATTAATACCATGTTTTTTGATAGCCTATTTGCTTTTTTAGGGTGATATTCAGGGACCTCGATAAAATGCAGTCTACAGCCTACAATAACTGCTATACATTTACTGAAAGGCAAGTCATCCTGCTGCATTATCATTTTAAGATAGGAAAGTTTTTATTTTGGCCATTGTATGAATGGAAGTTACATCCAGCTCAAGCCGGATGACATGGATACTAATACAATTCGGCAAACCCACAACCTTTATCCAGAATGTTCCCTCTAGTATGGCAAGTTTCATACTGCAACCTAATGGTTTAGTTTCGATCCCGAATAGAAGACCCGTGATTAAGCTCTAGGCCAATAGCAAACCATCATAAGTGAAACCTCCATGTTTGCTGTCAAAATCACTATTTCACCGGATTTCTGCAGGAATATGGTACACCTACAAGCAGAATCCGTAGCTTCCATTAGGTCTGCAGGAATGAAGGTGCCTTGGCAGGAGTAGGACTCCAAGCTTTCAATATGCTTATCCTGAACTTTCCATTTCGTGGGTTTAGATGTCTTCCTCTTGTCAAATAACAGAGTTCTTGTTTTGGCCATATTTATCTGTAAATGCTTCGTCTTAGAATAGCAGGCGTTTCAATACCAACAACTGTGTGGTCCAAAATGAAACCCGTTGTTGACATATCCAAGCCATTGAACATGTTTCTTTGCAGTCTTGGGGGGAGTGGGGGGGGGGAGGTGGGAGACATTAATTTGAGCCAAAGAATTTCGGCAAGTCTGAAATACAAAGATTAAAAGGCAGAGGTGCCAGGACGCAACCCTGCTTCAGTACAGTATTAGTTGGAATGGATTGGGGGCCGTGGCTAACCGCCATGTAAGCAGGACGCTTTCCACGCAGCTCTGTATGATGTGCCCTTGATTTTGCTGCAAAATTGCAGTTTTGCCCCACTATTCCTGCTGTAACTCGCCACACCCGTGGCTAAGCACCCAGAGCACCTGCATGCAAAGTTTGGGGCCGCTGCGACCTTCCGGTACGAAGATATTCGATGAGTGCCGAGATACGCTAGTACCAGAAAATGGCGCCTACCTAGCAGAGGACGCTGTACACTGGAGCACGGCCCGTACTACAGACGGCCCTGGGGACTGGAGTGGCGTGCTGCGCCAAAGAGGTGAATTGAGCACTGGGCAGGAGGAGCGGAGATAAGAGCATCCCACGCTGCGATATCCCGTGCTCCGGTGCCCCCCCAGAGCCCCAGGGGAGTCCTGGCACCAAGCGGCTAGCGACGTACCACTAGATCCCTGAAGACAGAGTGACGCGGGGCGGCCCCATCGAGCCTGCCCGCGAAGGAGGCATCGGAGCATCTGAACTGCCAACGTGAATGGTGGAGCCTTGGAGGGGACCCGGCCCGAGACACGCTAACGGGGCACCCACGAGAAGGTGGAGAGCGAGTGGCCCCGCCGGGTCTGCTTGCGACCGGGGACCTCAACACTCGGGCTGCGGCGCATCCTGCCTGATGTAAGCGGGAGTCGGACCAGAGAGGCCAGCCAACCCGCCCAATGAACACGGGGTAAGGAGAAGGTGGGAGGGGGGTCCTAGCTGCTATCACCAGCACCACATAGTAGATTAGCGCCCCCCGCACCCCTTGTCATTAGCGCCCCAGCTTGTGGCACTACACACCCACAGGGACCACTGGGACCACGAACTGCACCCGGCCCGGTGGGACATGGGTCCCGGGCTGGCGCCAGCAGCTAGCCGCTCCCCGCGGCAGCAACAGAAGACCCAGCCTAGGGGTGCCCACGCCGGGGAGAGGTGCCCATTTCAATCAGTGGCCAGATCGTGGGCCAGCTGACTGTGGACCCTCGGGCGCCGCTTCTGCCCGGGGCGCAAGCGTACATGAGCCTGGGGGCGCTGAGGCGAGCCTGACGCCCCCCTCCTGCGCTGATGTCAAGTGGTTCTGCACCCATAGTCCCAAGGGGTCACAGCCAACACATTCTATTAGTCTCACCCACAGCACGGTACCGCAGATAGCCTCGCAGTGGCCCGCCTGGTCAGTTAGAAATGTCATCAAGAGGCAACAAAAGTAAACAGCGGCAAACAACCATGGAGCCAGCCTTGACACCTGCACCACCAATACAATAGCACAGCAGGATAAGACCCAGGAACCAGCAAACTCACAGCTACTGGAGGCCATTAAGGCCCTACAGAAGACCATGGAGACCAAAATCGACGCTGTAGCAATTGACCTGAACCTGTTGAGACAGGATGTCCACGCTATAGCTAATCGAACGGGAGCACTGGAGTCCCAGGTCCGCGAGAACACGGAGGCGAAAACCCAGATACTCAATGACGTGGACGCTTTGGTGCAAAAGGTAAAAAACCTAGAGGACAGAGCTGATGAAGCTGAAGGGCAGGCGCGCCAAAACAACGTAAGACTCCTCAGACTTCCTGAGGGTATTGAAGGGAGCGACCCCACGAATTACGTAGAGAACCTTCTACTACAGGAAATTGGGGCCGGTAAGCTGTCGCAGGGCTTTACCATTGAGCGTGCACACCGTTCCCTCATCAAACGGCCCCCCCCGGGCGCCCCACCCAGGCCGATAATAGCCAAGGTGCTCAATTACAGAGACAGGGAGGTGATCCTCGCATTCTCCAGATTGGGTGGCAGCATACAACGCGACTCAGCCAAAGTGGCCATATACCCGGACTACACATTCCAAGTCCAGATGGCGAGGGCACAATTTATCTCCACCAAGGCACGACTAAAAAACGCAGGCCTACGCTACATGCTTCTCTACCCGGCCAGGCTGAAAGTGCTACACAACAGCAAAGTGCTACTGTTCGATACACCAGCGGAAGCCAGCGAGTGGTTGGCCCAAAGTCGCCGGAACCCTTTACAGACTTACCCCAGGCGCAAGCCCGGAACATCAGGCCACCAAATTCACATGGCTGACAAAATTAGAATCATGACATGGAATGTCAGAGGGATGAACAGCTACGTCAAACAGCGTAGAATTCACTCATTCTTGAAACGTAGCAAGGTCGGAATCGCTTTCCTGCAGGAAACACACCTGAACGCTCCAAAGTTGGCGGCGCTGGCCCGGATCTGGAAAGGAACGACGATAGGCATCACGTTTTCTACATATGCCAGGGGTGTCCTTATATGGATAGCCCCCACCATCCCTATACATCTAATCCACACGAAAGCAGACGACGAGGGAAGAATGGCCCTGATACATGGAACCATAGAAAGGAGGGAGGTCTGCCTGATCACCTCTTATGCCCCCAACCATGATGCCACAGTTTTGTTCCGTTCCCTATACACTAGGATGGGCCCATACAGAGACTGTATCTTGATATGGGGGGAGACCACAATTGCACCCTAGATCCCCGCATGGACAGGTCTGATAGCAAGCACTCCCGCCCCTCCCCGCCGGCTAAAATTCTGAAAGATCTGACACAACAGTACGCACTAGTAGACCTCTGGCGGGAGCATCACCCTGAAGCGAGAGGATACTCCTTTTACTCGCCCCCGCACGCAGTGTATACTAGAATAGACTACTTACTAGTGAGCGAAGAACACCAGGCCTCATTTGAAGACACACAATATCAGGCTAGAGCCTTCTGACCATTCCCCACTCACAGCCACCTGGACAGTGCTAGCGCCCCGACCTCCCGCACCCAAGTGGAGGCTCAGGAGTGAGGCTCTACTTGATGGAGCCTTCAGCGAACAGATCCGCAGCTGCACGTTGGACTACTGGCAAATTAACGAGAACAGTGTCCAACACATCCGCACGGCATGGGAGGCGTACAAGGCAGTGATGAGGGGGGAGATGACAGCTGCCACAGGGGGTGCTGAGAAATCCATATCGACCCTGCTAGGTCGAGACGAAGGCGAGCTGCGAGAACTCGAAGCCGAGTCCTCACCTGACCCTGCCCACATAAAGAAGATTCAGGACCTCAAACAGGCATGTCTAGTCCACTGGGAAAGACTGGGGAGACTTAGCTATGCAAAACACATAGAAAGGAAGCATGCCATGGGTGACAAACCGGGGAAACTACTAGCGTGGCTTTATAAACGGGAAACCCCTAGGAGGCCCATTTGCCGCATACACAGACCTGATGGAACATCAAAGCAAATGCAGACCGAGATAAACTCGGTATTCACGAAATACTACCAGGCACTTTATGCCGAGCCCCCATCGGCTGCCGACACTGATATCGAGGACGTTCTAGATATTATCAGACTGCCCACACTAGAACAGCAGCTTATCGAGGCCCTAGACGACCCCATTACCCCCGAAGAGGTGGTAGCCGCTATCAGATCACTCCCCTCCGGTAAGACACCCAGCTCCGATGGACTCCCTGGGGAGTTTTATAAAATTTATGAGGGCACATTAGCCCCCTTATTGGCCCAGGTTTATCAGGAAGCTTACGACGCAGGTACCCTACCGGACACCATGTGCGAAGCTGTGATTATACCTCTCTTGAAACCGGGCAAAGAGGGGGACAATTGCAGCTCGTACAGGCCCCTGTCCATGCTAAATGTAGACAACAAGATCTTGACGACACTGTTGGCCAGGAGGTTGAGAAGAGCGATCCCACAGCTGATCCATCAGGAGCAGACGGGATATGTACCTGGGCGTTCCATCACAGAGAATATACGCAGACTACACCACGTCATTCATAGCACAGAAGGCAGGTCAAGCAAATGCGCAGTGGCATCCCTAGACGCCACTAAGGCGTTTGGTTCCGTCAGGTGGGATTGGCTTCCCGCCACTATGGCCAAAATGGGAATAGGGCCGGCCTTCCGAAGATGGGTTAAGCTAATCTATACAGACCCCACAGCCAGAGTGCGCACTAATAGCACCTACTCCGAGAAATGGCATCTCCACAGAGGCACGAGGCAAGGCTGTCCCCTCTCCCCCATGCTATACATCATAGCTGCTGAGCCTATTGCAGAATACCTAAGACAAGAATACGAGGATGGGGGCATTGAGATTGATGGGGTAACCCACTTAGTCTCTATGTACGCTGACGATATGCTCCTTTACTTAAGTAACCCTAAACACTTACTGCCGTACATTCTCGAAACCTTAGTGGGGTTCCACAGAGTCACTGGGATTCAAATCAACCATGACAAATCCTTCCTCTTCCCCCTGGCGGCCCTGAGCGGGGTCGAAGTGGCGAACCTCCCTAAGCTGGCATTTAAGTGGGAGACATCCTCCTTCAGATACCTAGGTGTCTCTATCCACTGAGATCCCAAGACCGAACATGCTCTGAACACAGTGAAAGCCAGAGACAGCCTAGAAAAAGCAATGAACCTCTGGGGCAGGCTACCGCTCTCAGTGGCCGGTAGAGCGGGACTACTCAAAATGGTAGCACTCCCCCGTCTCCTACATTATTTCACAAACATCCCATACTACATCCCGCAGCAATTCTTCAGAGAACTGAATAAGCTTTGCAGGAGTTTCCTATGGCAGGGGGGATGGCACAGAGTGGCACTGGAGGTAATGCAGAGGCCCTATGACAAGGGAGGCTTGAAAATCCCCAATTTCAAATTATACTACCTAGCAGGCCAATTAAAGCATGTGATCCAATGGATGGCAGACGAAACGACAACAGATACCCGACTCCTACAGCCGGCGGTCTCCCACGGGCTCCTTAGAGACCTTCTCTGGGCCATACCAAAAACAAAGCAGAACCACCCATACCTAATCAACCTCAGGATCCAGATTTGGAAGCGAGCCTGCAGAGCCGTGAATGCAAAAGACCCTACTCACCTCAGATTCCGCTGGCAGCCACAATGACCGCCAGACCTGATGGTCCGACGATAATCAGGAACATATGGGAGCCTATGGGATTGCCACCCTGGGCGACCTGGCGAACAAACAGGGCATCCTACCATTTGAGGAGTTGCATGAAACCACAGGACTACCTACAGGTCAGTTCCTGTTGCACGGAGCCGTAATAAGTGTCCTCAAAACTCGATGGCCTGAGGTTGATGACCTAGAAGCTGGGACAGAGGTCGTGGAAAACATGCTGAATGCGGCTGAGTGGGGACATGAAACCTCAAGGATTTACGAGTCGCTGCTCGACGGCGCAACCAGACAAGACCTTAAGTGTAAAGGAAAATGGGAGCAGGAATTGGGCCTACAGTTCGAGGACAAAGAATGGCAAGTCATGATACACTACCACAAGAAAGTGTCCAGAAACGCCCGATTACAGCTCATACAATTCTACATCATTAATAGAGCCTACCTTACCCCAGAGGTCATTTCTAAATTTAAAGGTGCAGGAGTCACAGAATGCCCTAAATGCAGAGAACCCCGTGCTGGCATGACCCATATGTTCTGGGGTTGCCCGGCACTTCAAACCTACTGGAAGCAAATAGAGACAAAAGTGATGGAAGCAGACATAACCTTGGACATACAGTCTCCAAAGGCGTGCATACTGGGCAAATACAAGAAAAACAAGAAGAACAGACCACTCAACAAGATGAAAGATCTGATGTACATTCTGGCCAAAAGGCGCATCGCAATGGAGTGGAAGAGCCCTAGGATTCCAAGCATAACACAGTGGTGGGAGGACCTCCGTAAATGGTCGACTGCGGAAACAGGGGCCTGGGAGAATGCCCAGCGGGAACAGAAACAGGACATTAGTGAAGACCTGCAACAATGGGTGTCGCTGACGGTGACACTATTTCGCCCCCGAGAGGAAATCTCCTCTAACGAAGAAGCATGCAGCTCATAAGGGCTCTCCAACTAAGACGAACAATAGGGAACATGGATTGGACCTGGGGAAGTGGGAAGGGTGGGAGGGGAGGGGTTTCACAAATGTTATGTTGTTTTTTGTATGTTACGATAAAATAATAAAATAAATTTAAAAAAAGAAAATTAGTTGGAATGGATTCTGAAAAAGTACCAGTGGGGGCTCCACAAAAAGAGCTTTTGATTCCAAACCGGCCCCCTTCCAGATTGAGTTTGACACCTCAGAGCTAGAGCTTGGAGGGAGCAGGTGCTGAATGAAAGAAAGACAATGGCCCTCATGGCTGAGCCAGTACGAAAAAAATGCCTGGAATAATGCTGGTACTACCCACTCCAGCATTTATTCTGAACCAGGTCTCTCTGAATATGCCGGTAGGGACAATGAACTACCAGTAGGCCTGACCTGCCAGGAGTTCAGGCCCTTACCAGCATTGAAGGGCCCCTATCACCTGCGCCGGTACCAGTGGTGCCGGTGAAAGGCGCTAATCCATGAAAGGGGATTTACTGCCGTTGCTGGCACCCGTAATATCCCGGTAATACCGGTATATCAGGTGCCGGTAACTGCAAAGCAAGTTTACCAGTAACCCACCGGTAGCAATGGTGAGTTACCAGCAAACTCGTAATGATGGAGCCTCTTTACGTGTTGGGTGGTATCCCGGTGGTAAATCTGCTGGAATACCGCCCATCTGAAATACCTTTACTGCTACTTGGTCTGTCAGAATTACCGCCGGGATACGGCCGGGCGGTGGTGGTGTAATTCCCCTTATTTTTTAGTCCATTGGACTCAATTGGCAGAATTACTGCAGAAGAATTTCGGAATTCAGCCGAGTCTGCCGATTTTTCAGAGGTGAGTGGCAATATTTACCTCCAGGATTTTCCTGGAGGTAAATCTTCTACTCCATGGGCCAATTTCATAATATGGCGTAGTGGTAAAATTGGCGGTAACTATGTTACCGCCAATTTTCTGCTTATCGCCATACTCGTAATGAGGACTTCCTTCCTCATGGTGGAGTAATTTAGCCCCACCCCTTTCATGGACTTTAAGGTGATTGTTATTGTGCTTTATGCTCCATTCTGCAATTGAGAGAATACAGTCTGCAAACTGGTGTCACTGGCATCAGTGTACACTATAATGTCCCATTTGCAAATGGATTGGAGTAACAACCGTGCTTGTACAATCTACAATTTTCCTTTTTGCATCTTGAACTCCCTTTCGCAATTGTTCACCAAAACATATATAGGGCCTCATTGCAAGTTTGCCGGTCCGGAACAAATGGTACTGGTAACCTTGCCGGTACCGTTGTTTCCGTACCGGCAAACTACGAGTTCTGTGAGTGGGTGCCTTTCAGCCCGCCAGGTCTGACCTGGCGGGCGGAACGGCACCCGCTCACAGACCTTGACGGATGCACCGGCACCATTCATAAATGGTGCCGGTGCATCCGTCCTCCCCATTCCCATTGAGTCCATAATATCCAGTAATATTTTCCGGCACCCGGGAATGCCCCGGTAATTGCCCATTCCCAGGCGCCCCGGAAAATGAATGACTCTGGCAGCAGCCGTGCCAGTATTTACCGGCACGGCTACCGCCAACATCGAAATGACCCCCATAGCGTCATTTTTGTTGAATACCCTCATCCCCCTCTCTTACAATGAGGAAAATGCTCAATGAATTTTGCATAGCAGTTCAGCACACACATAGTGAACATGATTTCCTGTCTATTGGTAGGGGATTTATATGATCTGGATGGCTCCAATATGATCATGTTTGGGTTTTATGGATTCCAGGGACAGCCCATCTTCGAAATACTCTGTAGATGATCGAGGGAATCAACATTTTCCCAGTCTCAAAGTCAGGCCGGCCTCTGCCAACACACACAAAATACTCCTCAACCTGTCATCATGCTCTCACTGGTCTTTCCCATGCACCAACACACCATTGTGGTAGCAAATGGCCTCCTTCAGACCCCCCCCCCCCAATTGGTGAAACACAGCCTTCTGAAACACAATGGCAATTGAAACAAGTCCAAATGGCATCCTACGGAACCAAAATAGCCCAAAGGGCATTATGAATGTTGAAAGCTCCATGGACCCGGGATGCAGTTGCACCTGATGATATGCAGAATCAAATCTATTGTGGAAAAGACTGCCCTCACCTGGGACTTGCAATAATTCTTCAATGCTGTGCATTGGAAACCTCTCCTCTAATACCTGATCACTCAATCATGTTAGGTTTGTAGAGGGATGTAGGAGTGCTGTTAATGTGTATATTAAGTTAGGATTTCATTTGCGTATATTGAGTATAGATTTGCTGTTGCTGCACCCTTTTGTGCATTGGTACTGTCCAATTGCCCCCTGCCCCCACATCAACTTGGTCTGTCCCTTTGATTATTTTAGCTCAAACCCCTGGGCATGGGTGTGTTTTTTTTTTCCCTGGATACCTTCTGGAGTAACTCCCAGTGAGCAAGCGCTCTGTTTCACGCCTGCCTGAGACCTCTCCCCCTGCTGCTGGAAGCCTTTCCGCTCGAGGTGGTCAAGGAGGGTCCCCTTTATTGCAAGGGATTAATGTTGTGCACACCAAACTGATAGCAGGAGGGGGATGACAGCAAAACTGGGATAGTGTTACAAATTAAAATTGCAAATGCAACGCAAACTCATACAGGGTTGTACTTTTTTACACAGGGATACTAAAGTTGCAGGGACATTCTTGACAGGAAATTGAATAAGTTACTTAGTAATAAGGTTGTATGAACAGGGCATGGTTCACAGTCCTTGCAAGGGAACAGATGTTATCTAGCCCTGTGTATTAAAATCTTTAGAGGGGATTAGTCATTTGGTCGGTGGTAGTGAACATAAGGCTCGAGGCCAGGGTCCGAGGGTTAAGGATTTTTCCAGGTCATCAGAGGGTGCATGTGGCCGCATAAATTAGATTAAGGTGCCAGGAGTCTGTGCTGCCTTGCCGTTGTCCATCCTGCCATTGCTGGGACCTTTGCAGGTGCTGTGGTCCCTGACTTCACGTAAGTACCCTGCTTCATATTCCAGCAATCTATTCCGGTAGGTAACCTTCAGGCCATGGGCAGATTCCCTTCTTTGCAGCCCCCGCTGGGTTGTCTGCTGCTTAGCCTTGTTTTTCCCCTTGCGAATCCCGCTCGTCAAGTGTGTTGAAGTTGAGGTTGATCCTCGAAATTATGATTCCCCATTGCAGTGCGATTGTGTACGTTAAAGCTGAATTTGCCCTTTTCGGGTACATTTGCTTAGGTTTTGATTTGTGTGCTTTTTAAAATCCTGGTGCAGTAAACTTTGCCATTAATAGATGACGGTGCACTCACTTTTCCATTGACTATTATTGTGTGATTTTTTTTTAATGTGATCTAATTTAAGTGCAGTGTCTCTAAACAAATCTAGCGGTCCCTTCCTTTTGCCATTGAATTTACATATGCCTGTGTTTCTGATGTTCTGATCACTGTTTGGTTATTTTAGACAGTTTTCTTGGGGTTTGGAACTGTTTGTACTGTATTTCAGCAGTGTTAATGTCAAGACATATATGTAAAAAGTGTTCATAAGTAAAGATAGAATAAAAAAGTTGAACAATGAGGACCTGATTCACAGAAGCGTTTTAGAATGGCGCAATCCCATGGGAAAACGTTCTGTGAATCAGGCTCTGAATGTGCTAAATAAAACAACCCGGAGTGTTTATTTTGTGTGTAAAATGGACATTGAACTGTAAAATACAAGTGAAAACCACTTACTGTTTGGTATCCCTGCTCTGCTGATACTTGTAAATCTAGCCACTCGGTTGCAGTGTTATCACGTGTGCTGTTTTGTGCCAACCTGTCAATAAAGTTTGTGCCGATTTACCTCAAAAGTGTCATGTTTGTCTTTTTGGAGTCCAGTATTCATTTTTGCATTCACTTTGATTTGCCTGCAATGTGCTTCTCCATTCCCTGCTGCCTGTCTATGCCAGACTGTGGATAACCTTTTTTTTTCCTCAAGAACTCAGGTAGTGGATCACAGGTAACCCTTATATCACTTTCCCCACCACATAGTTTGTCGAGGCATGCCACCACCATTATTCCCTAAACCTCTGGCTGTTGCATTCCAGAGCTTCCAGTCCCCACAAGGATGCAAAGGAGGAATGCTGGGGTCTCTTTGGGCTGAGATAAGAATCTGCGGCCCCATCCGCCATTGCTGTTGAGGTGCACGCATGTCTGGTCGGGGCTAGAAGGTCGGCAGAAAGTTCATGCTTTGTTAGTTACTTCACAAATTGTGCAGCATTTCCTAGACAGCCCCATCTGTTGAATGTACTTTCTGAGGCGCCATGGAAGAGGGAGACAGAAGGCCAGGCGAGGAAGAAGCGAGGAAGACAGAAGGCCTGGCGAGGCATTCTCATTAGGATGGTGAGCTGCAGAGAATTGCTGCGAGTGAAGAGCAGAGAGAATCGAGGCAAAGACGAGCATAGGAAACTGTGGGAAAACCAAGTCCCAGCCAGCATTACATACAAATGACAGCCCACTTACAACAGGGACATGTTGGGAGAACCAAGGCCTGCAGATTGGTGTATCTGCATGTCTGGAAAACGACGGGCTCCCGCGCCCTACGAAGGAGGGCCCCTCGGCGGGGGACCACCCTTAGTGACGACTGCCTCAAAAGGCACGGTGGCGTCGAGGGGTCGGGGGGGTGCGAGGGGGGGTTTGTGCGCCAGGCATCACTCCACCCGGGTGAGGGGGTGGAGGGGTGGGGTGACGTCATCACCCGCGCGCCCGTTTGGGGGTTTAAATACACCCGGTCGGAGACGCGGGGTCTCTCTCTGCCTGGCTGCCCTCCTACGTTGTCGCCTACGTTGCGGTTGCTGTGGTTCGGTTGCCGACGTGCTTGAAGGAGGTTCCAGCGTTCGGGTGGCCGGTGCATTCTTGTTCCTGGAGGAGGGCCGTGCGAGCTCGTGGAGGAAAGCCTAGGTCGCATAGTGGAAGTTTGAATTCAGGTACGGTTCAATTTGGCAGCGCAGCAAAGGCGTATAGAGTTCGTAGCCGTGCGAGGTGGGCATGGGGGCGGCCTAGGGAGGAAAGGAAGGGGGAGCGTTGTTCGATACGAAGGGGGTACAAGGGGCGGTCGCACAGTACGGGGAGGCAGATAGGGAGGGGGGCCACGATGCGTTTCGGCAGCGTTCCTCCCTGGCGGGGGGGGGGGGAGGACGGTCGAAGGGGAAGGAGGGGGTGGGAAGCGTTTGGACGGAGTGCGGCAGCCCCGCAAAGGGAACACCAAGGGGGACGGCTTGGAAAGGGAGGCGTTATATTGAATGTCCCCGTAGATGTGAACTGAGGTTTTGGTTTGACGATGACCCGTTTGTTAGGAAAATGGTTATTTCGCCACTCGCTTTTCCTTTCCCCCTCTGATATGGTCGCGGAAACCAGTGGGCGAGCAGTAACGTCTGACATCGCGTGTTATATAGCGCTTCGTGTCAGAGGCGACCTGATTCTGAGCGCGCTCGTAGTATGGGCTATTACCACCAGATCACTAATGTTTCTCCTTTCCGAGTGTTAATTATCCGTGTTGCGTGCGGCCATGCTCCAGCGGGTGTAGGCGGTGCGCGCCCGTTCCCCCTCGGGGCCCCGTTGTTGTCTAAAAAAAAAAAAGAAAAAAAAAAAAAAACACATTACTTGCAAGTTGAAAGGCGGTGCTCCGCCATCACCAACCCTTCCCCAAACCCGGCGTCCTTTTATACTGTACATCTACTGTCCTAGCCCAGTGTCCGCTGGTGTCGGGGGGCCAGGCAAAACGTCAATAATATGCCCCCCCTCTCCAGTTGTATACCGGAAAATTACAAAAGTAGTCGCTAAAATAATGCCGCTTTATCTACTGCACCCTGCGGAAACGTGTAGAAAGAAGGGGTACACACAGACGTGATAAGTACGGTTTGATTGATTTGTTAATATGAATTGTTGAGCCCAGTGATAGATGGTCTACTGGCGGGGTATTAGATAAGTTCGCCGTTGTATATGCAATGAAGGTCCTGATGTCAATATATATTGGACGTTGGTACAAAATATATAAATACGCGTTTAAAAAAAAAAAAAAAAAAGCTAGTATTACTAAATGACATTCATTACGACTCAAGGAACTGCATGCGTTATGCTTTAGGACCTGGGTGGGGGACGGGGATCTCAAAGAGAGATCAAAAATGAGGAATAGACCTGCATGCTGAGATAATTGGTGTCGGGGTTTGGAAACGGGATGTGGAGCAGCATGCTTGTGCAGCAACGAGGATGAGAATAGTCAGAGTGGACCCATGCGGTGAAGGGTTAGGCGCACGAAAGGATCAATGTCGTGTTGCAATGGAGAGGGTATATGGGGAGGGGGATCGCTGGGAGACAAAGAAGTGGCAGGCAGGATGCAGCAAAGGAAAAGGATGGGCCCGCACGCCGGGCAATGCATACAGAACTGCTTACAAGCAATTTCTTTTCAATAGACAAACGCCTATCATGGGTGATGGGGGAAAGGCATGCGCGCAGGCTTATTACAAACGCGCCTTGATGGCACAATTCACGGCACTTGGTTGCCAGTGCTCTTCAGTAGTAGGTCCCACATACGGCTATCGGAATAGGGTCCGAGGGAAGGGGGGTAAGCCAGGGTTAGGGGCGGGGACTCGAGGTAATGGTAGGCGTCCCAGGTCGCTTTGGTAGTCGGGCAGGTGGGGGGGGAGTAGGCCTTTCCCTGCTGGATGCACGTGGTTGGTAGGCAGTGCAACAAAGTTTTAGGACTGACTTCTATGGGTCAGCCGTTTTCGTGAATGCCCCTTCCAGGTAGAAGGCTCTCTTGTCACGACTAATGTGGGCAGGTTGGAATCGCATGGCTAAGTACAGCTTCGGTGCAGCTTAGTTTCTGCAGGCTCGGAAGCGAGATATTTTGGAAACAGCGCGCTCTTGGCAGCCAATAATTGAGTTTGATGTGGCATCGGTGTAACTAGGCCGCCTCTGTTAAAATACATGCCAAGCTAGCCGTTCATCCTTCTGAGGTCAATAAATGAGTGCCAATTTCGGTTTGGGCGATATTGCATGTAAATATGTGCTCCGCAAAGCGCTTTGAAACAAGGCGCTATATAAATAACACATCCTTAGGGTGGGGAATAATGGGCGGAAGCTGCTAATTTTGAATCGATTTACCATGGCACTTCTAAGGGAAGCGGAGGTTTGCAACTTTCGGAGGTAGTAATCAGGCTTCTAGGGGCGGTGAGGGAGCAGGTTAGAGGGGTCCCGTTACGGGAATTGGTAGCCACACCACTCATGCGGAGGTTGGAATGAAGCGGTGGGAGGGTGTCGGTTTTGGTCACGGCATCAAGGAGGCAGCGGTTAAGGGGGACGACTTGGCGCGCTTACGGGGCACAAAGGGGGTCAGGCGTTAGTGGTGGTTTGGCTGCTATTATCGCTATTTATACGGCCAGGTACGAATTTTATAATTTAACAATCGTGCAGTTTCGGGTTTATTTGATGCTTGCGAGGTATTCCGCAGTGGTTTTGCATGGGGCATGTATGGTTGCAAGGCTGCATTTTCCATTTGCGATTATGGTTTGGGTATGGTTGAAACAACGTCCTTGCAGCCGCATGCACGGGAGCAGTGCGAGGCGGGGAACAATACGGGTGCTTAGGATGGGGGCGCTGACTACTGCTTCCCTTTGGGCTCACTCGCACCGCGTGGGGTCGGGCATGGAGGCCTTTAAATGGTTGTTTACTGCGGTGCCAAGAAGGGGTGTTGTAAAACCGGCACTGTGTATGGGTCAAGATTCATGGGCAACGGAGTGTCCTCGGCGGGACATGACGGACATTTGTCGCGCTTATAAGTTCTTGGTGGGGGTGTGGTGTTATGCATGGTTCGAATTGGGCGAGAACGGGATGGTTTCGGGTATTTTGCATCAATGGGGGTTTGTGGGGAGCAGTGCTGGCCAGTAAGGGGCATAGACTAATATGTCCAGTGGTGTGGGTTGCACGAAGCCAGTTGCTTTAAGGATTAGAGTGTCGGGGAAGGCGCGTTGCAATTGGGGGGGGGGGGGAATGACGTGGAAATGGAGACTAGTGGCATGGACGGCACGGGGTGTGTCTTCATTGAAGTTCATGCCAAGTGCGGACGGGGGTTCATATGTTACGTTATCAGGTATATTGTGGCTACACGAGGTTATACAGTTAGCCCCAGTGAATTGATTGCCCGCTCCAAGCATGATCGGGAATTCAGGGCGCTACGTAGGGGTGACATAAGCATATCAGAGGGAGCACTGAGGGTGACGATAAGGAGTTCTAAAACCGACCAGCGGGGCACCGGAAGGAGCCTGGTGCTGGGGTGTTCGGGGGTGGCGGATTACTGCCCGGTCATGACCATGGGGGCGTTCTTGGGGGCCAGGAATGGGGGCCAGGGATACTTGTTCATACACGAGGACGGCTCCCCCCTCACGCAATTTCAATTTAGGAAGGTAATGGCTTTGGCTCTCGCCGGCATCAGGGGTATCAGCGGGCTCTTCACGCCTCACTCTTTTCGAATAGGGGCAGCGACAACAGCATTTCAGGAGGGACTGGGGGAAGAGAGCATAAAGAGGATTGGGAGGTGGCAATCCGACAAGTACAAACTTTACATAAGGCCGGAAGGTTTATAGGTGGGGTCGCATCGTGGGGGGTAGGGGGTAGGGGGGGGAAGCCTTGGGAGCAGGGGCGACATGGGGACGCGACATTTACCAACCCGGAACATTATCTCTCCACAGATCGCAGGTCGGTGTGGGTTATCGGCCACTCATTTGTGGCCCGAGCAGCAAAGGGCGCGGAGAAGGAATATCAAGACACGCATATGGGTTTCGCGCGGACCCAAGTACACTGGGCATACAAAGGGGGGATGAGATGGGATGATGTGTGGGGGGTGTTGGTTGGTTGCAGACGACGTCATGGACGCCCGGACATAATAGTGATACACTTGGGGGGTAATGACCTAGTGGACAGGGGGCGAAGAGGGTTGCTGGCGGGGATGAGGGCCGGCCTCACCCAAATTGGAAACAGTTTCCGGGGCACGACATTGGCATGGTCGGAGATCATACCCAGGCGGATTTGGAGGGGGGCATATTCCCAGGGGAGCATCGAGGAATCCAGGCGGAAATTGAATATGAAACTAGGAAAATTCCTGATCAGCAGGGGCTTCGGTTGGGTCAAGCACGCCTTGATCAGTTTGAAAACTCCGGGTTGTTTTGCCAATGACAAAGTCCACGTATCAGAAGTGAGGGTAAGGGTGATGGTGTACAACTTCAAAGATGCCCTGGAAGGAATGGGCTGCTTATGAGTGCAGGCGGGGGCCATTCGGGGGGGGGGGGGCAAAACGATAGCAGGCCTTTAAAGGGTCCGAAACGCTCCCTCCCTAACCATGGCTGGGGGGGGGGCCCCCGTTAAGGGAACGGAACGGTCAAGGGAAGACCTCAGTCGGCATCATCACGCCACCGGTTCTTGCCGGAGGGCCAGCGCGTCTGTTTCGGTTGGAATGAATGGTGTGGTGAAGGAGCGTGTGGCTAGGACAACTGGGGACTAGGGTACTAAGGCGACCAGGTGCATGAGGGGGAACTCACTGCGGCCGGTGGCCCGCTGTGAGTCGTGGCGGTGACACCGGTCGCAGCGACCGGTCTCTTGCAGACAAGCCCAGTGGATGTTACCTGGTGTTCCCGTTAGAAAGTACTGGCGGATACCACAAGGGGAACTGCACAGCCATCAGTTTATTAAGAACGGCGCCCAGGAGTATTAGACTCAGGGGAGGCCCACATTAATGGGGAGGGTTAGGGGGGTTTGGAAGACCTTTCCAACTCCAAAAGTGGGTGGGGGAAATGGGAAGTGCATCTTTGGAAATTGAAAATGGCAAAGCAACATTGAAGTCAGCAAGGGGGGGGTGAATTGAAAAATTGGCACTGTAAACGGGGCTCCGGCAAGTACGTTGGTAACTGAGGGGAAGGGGGGCCCATGGGAGATTGGGGGACGATAGGTGGGGCTCAAGAGAAGGGGGCCCTTTGGGATTGGCAGCTTAAGGAGATCAAAAGAAACCAGGGGGGGGGGCCTGGGAGTGCGGGGGCTAGGGGCCTGGGGTGACGCAGGGGAAGAGGAGGGGGATGAGAAGGACGTTGGGGCTCTGGGGGATAGGTATGCGCGTGATGGATGGGGCTCTCTAGATCAGGAGGGCGCAATGGGGGCCGGGGGGGATGGGACAACGAAGGCGGCGGGGAGAGTCAGGGCTGATCGGGGTCTTGGCTGAAAGGGGGAGAGGGGCTCCCTGGCAGGATGGGCTGGAGGAAGACCCGTTTGGGGAGAGAAAGAACTAGGATTAATAAGCCAACCCGGGAAAACGGGGAAGAGGGAACCCAGGGAAAAGGGAGCAAGAAGGGGAAAGGAGACCGGAACACATCCTTTAGAAGGAACCTAAGCGGTAATGAACAATGAAGAAGGTAAAGCACGGAACAAAGAATTGCACTTAAATAGCGTTGGGGAAAGAAATTGAAAAGAAAAAATTGCAAAAGAAAGAAATGGCCAAGGGGTAGAGAGGGACTGCTGAGGAAGGGACTGGGCGCCCGCGTCGGGTCCCCCAAGGACCCGAGGGGGCGGGGGGGGAAAGTTGCTTGCACTCAGAGTAGAAAATCCTGAGCGTGAACGGAACACCTGTAAGCTAACTCCTGACTTTATGTGTAATAAAGTTTGCTGTGGCAATTTTTTCTCCCACTCATCCTACTGGTCTCTGCCTATCCTTTGGGTGGACGGGGGTTGGGTTACTTTGGGAGGAGGGTAGTTGGGAATGAGTGAGAGTCGGAATGTGGAATGAGGGAATGTGGAATGAGAGCTGGGGGGTGGGGGAGGGGGGTTATTGGGAGCGGCATGGGGGGGCCACCGTGCCACCCCACTGAGGGTGTCGGCGCTACGACGGGCTCCCGCGCCCTACGAAGGAGGGCCCCTCGGCGGGGGACCACCCTTAGTGACGACTGCCTCAAAAGGCACGGTGGCGTCGAGGGGTCGGGGGGGGGTGCGAGGGGGGGTTTGTGCGCCAGGCATCACTCCACCCGGGTGAGGGGGTGGAGGGGTGGGGTGACGTCATCACCCGCGCGCCCGTTTGGGGGTTTAAATACACCCGGTCGGAGACGCGGGGTCTCTCTCTGCCTGGCTGCCCTCCTACGTTGCCCTCCCACCCTCCCTCTTTACAATGTTGTACTGATGTGTGATGTTTTTCTTACAGACAAGCCCAGCGGATGTTACCTGGTGTTCCCGTTAGAAAGTACTGGCGGATACCACAAGGGGAACTGCACAGCCATCAGTTTATTAAGAACGGCGCCCAGGAGTATTAGACTCAGGGGAGGCCCACATTAATGGGGAGGGTTAGGGGGGTTTGGAAGACCTTTCCAACTCCAAAAGTGGGTGGGGGAAATGGGAAGTGCATCTTTGGAAATTGAAAATGGCAAAGCAACATTGAAGTCAGCAAGGGGGGGGTGAATTGAAAAATTGGCACTGTAAACGGGGCTCCGGCAAGTACGTTGGTAACTGAGGGGAAGGGGGGCCCATGGGAGATTGGGGGACGATAGGTGGGGCTCAAGAGAAGGGGGCCCTTTGGGATTGGCAGCTTAAGGAGATCAAAAGAAACCAGGGGGGGGGGGGCCTGGGAGTGCGGGGGCTAGGGGCCTGGGGTGACGCAGGGGAAGAGGAGGGGGATGAGAAGGACGTTGGGGCTCTGGGGGATAGGTATGCGCGTGATGGATGGGGCTCTCTAGATCAGGAGGGCGCAATGGGGGCCGGGGGGGATGGGACAACGAAGGCGGCGGGGAGAGTCAGGGCTGATCGGGGTCTTGGCTGAAAGGGGGAGAGGGGCTCCCTGGCAGGATGGGCTGGAGGAAGACCCGTTTGGGGAGAGAAAGAACTAGGATTAATAAGCCAACCCGGGAAAACGGGGAAGAGGGAACCCAGGGAAAAGGGAGCAAGAAGGGGAAAGGAGACCGGAACACATCCTTTAGAAGGAACCTAAGCGGTAATGAACAATGAAGAAGGTAAAGCACGGAACAAAGAATTGCACTTAAATAGCGTTGGGGAAAGAAATTGAAAAGAAAAAATTGCAAAAGAAAGAAATGGCCAAGGGGTAGAGAGGGACTGCTGAGGAAGGGACTGGGCGCCCGCGTCGGGTCCCCCAAGGACCCGAGGGGGCGGGGGGGGAAAGTTGCTTGCACTCAGAGTAGAAAATCCTGAGCGTGAACGGAACACCTGTAAGCTAACTCCTGACTTTATGTGTAATAAAGTTTGCTGTGGCAATTTTTTCTCCCACTCATCCTACTGGTCTCTGCCTATCCTTTGGGTGGACGGGGGTTGGGTTACTTTGGGAGGAGGGTAGTTGGGAATGAGTGAGAGTCGGAATGTGGAATGAGGGAATGTGGAATGAGAGCTGGGGGGTGGGGGAGGGGGGTTATTGGGAGCGGCATGGGGGGGCCACCGTGCCACCCCACTGAGGGTGTCGGCGCTAAGTAAGCATTGAAGAGGCTGCAGAGCGATATGTATCTACTATAGGCGAATACGAGGAATGGCTTAGAGCCCCACTCGGACGCGGCCCAGTTCACAAAGTGCCGGCCTGATTTGACGGATTTGAATTAAAAAAGGAGGTCTCTCACTTTGGCTCCCAGTGTATTTGAAGCACCCAGCACAAGTTGTGTGGTTTTTCTTTTTCTTGTTTTTACAAAACCAATGCCAAGTCCGTCACAGCCGGGAGAAGATACTTAAAGGATGCACTTTGAAATAAGGATGGGCCTGTTACAGAAGTGAAGGACCTTACCGTTGTACCGTTGGTACACAAGGGGAGCCACAATAACATAACAAAAAAAAGACAAAATGCTGTCTGAATTAGAAGAGAGTACTCATTTACAGTAGTCAGAAAATAGGGCCGAGGCTTTGTTACATAATATCGGCTAAGTGAAACGACAAGTTATATGATATAACAGAGTTAGACAAATGTACTTAATTATAAATACACTCTAGATACTGTAGTCATGTGTTTGTGGACTCCCAGTGTATACCCTGCAAAGAAGGTAACATTATATCTTTAAACCCTGTAATCCTACTACTGATAGGAAGGTAAAGGAAGAAGAAAAAGAGAAAAGGAAGCAGGAAGAGGGAACCTAACACGAGTCACCTACGGCCTAGCTCTGCTACTGTGACTTGGAGGAACGTCTGCAGAATGAGAGTGTGTTACAGTTATAATGTGGCTATGCCACGTTAGCTTTTAATGAAGAGACACAGGTATGCATGCAATGTAACTTGATTGGCAGCAAGGGGGGGGCGGTGGGATCCCAGCCAGAGGAGTGTTCAAACGTTGACCAGTGCCCTTGAAAATATATGCTATGTGGCGAGGTCAGGGGGTGCCTAGCCCCAACTATTACCAGGTTTGATTTGATTTAAGGGGGGTTGCGCACTTCGGGAGTTGTTTGCTGCAAGCGAAATTGGGAGGGAGCTCGTTGATATAATTCTCCAGGGGAGTCCACATCTCTGAGAACCTTAATGTTGAATTTGTATCCCCACAGAATATTTGTTCGAATCTGTGAGACAAGCATCTGGAGTTCCACCAAACTCTATGAATTGGCAGGTTTTGGTTTTTCCAGTTTGCAGTAATACACTGAATGGCTGCTGCTCGTAGGGTTTTTAGTAGAATTCTCTGTTTTGTATTTAGGATTTCATCTCTGCCATGTATAACAAAAGTATTGCTGCAAAGATCTTTTAGTGATAAATTTGGGCTAAATTGAGGAATAAGATTTTTTTTGTAATCTCAGCCCAGAATTTGTACAATTGAGGACACAAGAAAAGCATTTACTCTAGTGAGCACACACACACACCCTTTCAAGCGACCACAGTCCTTAGGGTTGGAGGTGAGAGGGGGCTATACTCTAGTGAGCACACACACACACACCCTTTCAAGCGACCACAGTCCTTAGGGTTGGAGGTGAGAGGGGGCTATACTCTAGTGAGCACACACACACACACCCTTTCAAGCGACCACAGTCCTTAGGGTTGGAGGTGAGAGGGGGCTATACTCTAGTGAGCACACACACACACACCCTTTCAAGCGACCACAGTCCTTAGGGCTGGAGGTGAGAGGGGGCTATACTCTAGTGAGCACACACACACACACCCTTTCAAGCGACCACAGTCCTTAGGGCTGGAGGTGAGAGGGGGCTATACTCTAGTGAGCACACACACACACACCCTTTCAAGCGACCACAGTCCTTAGGGCTGGAGGTGAGAGGGGGCTATACTCTAGTGAGCACACACACACACACCCTTTCAAGCGACCACAGTCCTTAGGGCTGGAGGTGAGAGGGGGCATATACTCTAGTGAGCACACACACACACACCCTTTCAAGCGACCACAGTCCTTAGGGTTGGAGGTGAGAGGGGACTATACTCTAGTGAGCACACACACACACACCCTTTCAAGCGACCACAGTCCTTAGGGCTGGAGGTGAGAGGGGGCTATACTCTAGTGAGCACACACACACACCCTTTCAAGCGACCACAGTCCTTAGGGCTGGAGGTGAGAGGGGGCTATACTCTAGTGAGCACACACACACACACCCTTTCAAGCGACCACAGTCCTTAGGGTTGGAGGTGAGAGGGGGCTATACTCTAGTGAGCACACACACACACACCCTTTCAAGCGACCACAGTCCTTAGGGCTGGAGGTGAGAGGGGGCTATACTCTAGTGAGCACACACACACACACCCTTTCAAGCGACCACAGTCCTTAGGGCTGGAGGTGAGAGGGGGCTATTTTTCTGGAACTTTTATCAATCAGGTGCATAGTTTGTTGAATGAATTTGCACCCATGCTAGATACATTTAGGTGCAGTAATTGTATGTAGGTTTTATGTACAAGGTATATTTCTGTTTTTAAAATATATTCATCTGTTTCATTGAACATGGCTACATGTAAAGCTAGTATAACTTTATCACCTCCAAAAGTCCCAAAAAAGAAACATACTACGATGATGGCCCTAATTAGTGAGGCAAATGCCCTATAAAGACAGGGCCTCCTTACGACACTGCTGCTTCGGTAACAACGGTGCCAGTAGACTCACCGGCACTGTTGTTACCGGACCGGCAGAGTACAATTCTGCGAGCCGGATGTCCTCCCACCCGCCAGGTCTGACCTGGTGGCCGGAACGGCACCTGCTCACAAACTGTGACGGAAGCACCGGCACCGTTGCACACAGTGCCAGTGCTTCGGTCCTCCCCATTCCCATTGAGTCCTATGGGATTTTCATTATAGGATTTAAATTATCATTATCTAGTCCTATGGGACTCAAAGGGATTGGGGAGTTACATTTTCTGGCTCCTGGCTTCACGGCTGTAATGCCCCGGTGATGACCTAAAGCCAGGCGCCGGAAAAAACCACAACTCCAGCGGCAGCCTGCCGTCTTTACCGGCACGGCTACCGCCGGAGTTATAAGGAGGCCCATAGAGACTCCTCTGACCTTGCTCGACAAAACAAAGAACACTGATCCATGTTTAAGGTCTCTTTGATATGATATGATATGATATGGCATTTGCAACGCGCATCTACACAAGTGTTTCAAGGCGCGACGAGTCAAGGAAGGGGGAACAGAGGGTGGACAGAGACAACGATCTTACTAGGCCAAATGACATTGAGATCGCGCAAGTGCACGGGGGGTTGGGCAGGGAGTGCCAGAGGAAAGGGGAGGAGGGCAGTGCTGTACATGGGATCGAAACAATAACAAGAAGTGCGGCCACTAGGTGACAGGTGCAAGGGTAAGTACAGACAGCAGGTGTCCAAAAGTGCAGGTAGGGGGACTGTAGGGTTCCAGATACAGACTCAAGTGCAAGGGTTGACGGGAGGCAGTGCAGGTGTGCAATTCGGCGGGCAGGGATCTGGGCCCGAAATCAGAGGGTAGCCAAGTGACCAGTGCAGTATCAGACAGGAAATCAGCAGGGGAGAGAAAGAGAGAAGGCAGAAGCAAAGAGGAAGGTCTTGATGTGCTTCCGGAACCAGAGATGGTTCTCCTCAAGTTTCAGAGACGCAGGGAGTCTGTTCCAGGGGTAGGCCCCAGCCGAAGAAAGAGATCACCACCAACTCGTTGCTTTTAGAAGCGACTGACCCTGAGGGAGTTGGAGGTGGAGGAGCGAAGAGCTTGAGTAGGAAGGTATTTAGAAAGAGAGAGTTGGCGGTATTGAGGACACATGCCCCAGAAGGCATTGTGGACAATGCAGAGGGTCTTGAACTTAATCCTTGTAGCCACTGGGAGCCAATGCAGAGATTTCAGTGCTGGGGAGATACGATTCCTGGGCTTGAGGCTAAGGACAAGTCTCGCAGTCCTGTTCTGGATGAGTTGCAGAGGGCGAAGAGTAAAGGCAGACAGATTTAGATAGAGGCTGTTGCAGTAGTCCAGCATAGAGAGAGCCAGAGCTCCAGAGACAGTGAGCTTCTGGGGGAAGGAGAGGAAAGGAAGAATACCTCTGAGGAGGTGCAGTTGTCAGTTTGACTTCTTAGAGACGTCAGAGATGTGAGGAGAAAAGGAGAGTGTGGAGTCAAAGATGACCCCGAGGTTCTTAGCCTCACAGGTGGGAGCAGGAAGAGGACCAAAGGAGGTTTCCCTGCCTCAACTAATGAACTAAGGATTCTGTCAGAATGTCCAAGTAAATGGAAAGAGTCCACTGCAGTGTGTTAAACTCCCTCACACTTGTAACTTATACTAAAGAGGTAAAGGATCTTCTTGGTCCAGAAGAATTGCTCCCTTCATCTGGACAATGGACTATAGTTCCAATTGGAGGTGGGAACCTCGCCTGAGAGAATGACTCCCTTCCCCAGGTCTCAGTTCCTTTCCAAGATGCAAACAAAGTTCAAGCTTGTGATGCTGTAAAGTTCTCAGTACCAATTCAAAAAGTAAAGTTCCAATTCAAACCTCATTCCTTATTGCCCATAGTTTTCTTTAATATTGGGTTCTTGCTCTGAACACTTTCATAGTTCCAGGGGAATTACTTCCTTCTTCGGGCCTTCTCCTTTTTGGCTTCACGGTACACAATACCAGGGGGTATGGCTTACTTCCCCGATCTTTCTTAGCTTGCACTTTCACTGTAGTAGGGGGAATGTCTCCCTTCCCCACCCCTTTGCAGGTTCTTTATCAAAGTTCTTCTCCACCAGAGGGGAATGCTTCTCTTCCTCTGGTCTTCCGTTCACCTTGTTTTATCAGCAGGTAGATGTGGGTCCCAGACCTGTAGGATTCAGCTGCTTTCCTTTAGCAGACCTGGATGACTTTCCTGAGAGGTACTGCACTGTAGAAGAGAATTTGTGCTGCTCTCCACAATTGGGTGCAGGGCCCAGACCCGTACTTCTTTTTCTAATTGCTCTGGCCAGCCCGGTTCTCTGGCTGTTTTGGCAGTCCTGGCTCAGCTGGCTCATGCCTCTGCAGGGTACTGTGCCAACGAAGAGGATTCATGATGCTCTTCTCAATTGGGCATGGGTCCCAGACCTGTGTTTCATATCTTTGAACCCTTCCATGCCCCACCAAGCATCCCAGCCACTGTGGTACCTGAGAGGGCCTTGCCTACACTCTAAGGGTGGTGTGTGGCTTTGTCCTGGCTGGGTTACTGCAGGCTTTGGTTGCCTCTCTGCATGTATCGGCAGCTCCACAGCACGCTGCTCTTCGCTGGCAGCATGGCTGCCTGTGACTGTGACGTGCAAGATGTCTTTGTCATCTGGAGTTTGGCTACTGTAGTCAATCGGGCCAGCCGACCTCCGCGAATGGCGAGTGAGCAGGTCGGTAAGCGTCCCAGACGCCGTCTTCGAGTTCCTCTGCTTTCCGGCTATCACGATCCCAGTACCTCCTGGGACGACTACTCTCTGGGTTCCACCAGGGAGGGCCGAAATCTGTTTCGAGTCCCTCCTCACTTTTTATGCTCATACAGTGTCCACATTAACTGGAACGCTTACTTTGGTCCCGCAGGGCATTCCTCATGGCTCTGCACTTCTTCTTCATCCCAGTATCGACATGGTCAATCTCTACTGAGTTAGTTATATTCTTCCTCATCGCAGTCTCCCATTGTACTTCAGGTGGATAGTCCCTACTGTTCCTTGTCTCAGTGTTTCTCATGAGGGTTGTGTTATCTACCCTACACAAATACATGGAAGTGTGGGGAACTAGTGTGCCCTGTAAAGGGTAGGACGATGAGGGAGTTTGTGGTGTAGTGTGGACATACCGCATTCTCTCTGGATATTTGTCCCATAGAGAGAATCCCTCAACATGTGATCCACCCGGCTGAGTACCACCCCCAGGGGGACTAATGAGTAGCGGCCTCACCTCCCTGGCTCCATAGGAAGGGGCTTCCCCTAGGGGAGAAGGGACAACATCCAAGGAATCATCACAGGACCCACTGGTTATTTCAAACCCTCTCAGAGCAGCCCTTTAGTGGAAAGAAAATCCTACAGTCCCCGGAGCATCACTCATCTACCTTACCTGGTACCTTAATAGATCTTTAAAGATCAGTAGTACTTGAGATACCAAGATTGTCAATGCAGTAGGGAGGCTGTAATTACAATATCCCATCAGAGGTTAATATGAGGCACGCCATTAAGAGTAATGTTACTTCCCTATCTGAGAAAGGGGCAGGGATTCAAACAAAGCCCCCCACTGATTGCTGTTGCTGAGGATAGAAATGAGGGAGAAGAACATTTAATTCCCTTGACAAGGGGCAATCAAGCTCTACACGATTATCTGCACACTGTCCTGCACACAGCTTCCGCTGAGCCGATTGTGAAAGATGATCACCTAAATGAGTATACTATGGCAGGAGAAACTGTTGAGGGAAGATAGATAGATTGTGGCATGTATGTGGGTAAAGTACAGGTTCACAGGTACACTTTAGAAAAAATTGGTAAGAGAATTATTCAACACTATTGCCCGATCTGAGCCAACCAGAGTGCATTGGATGCAGGAAAATGCTGTACAAGATGGTATCCTTGAGAAGTTTGCTGGAGGATTTTGAATTATACTTGAGAGCTCAAACTAAGATTCTGTTCCAACAGCACTCTAACAGATAGCTGATAAACGTAGCGTAGAGAAGTTGTCTGGGCTAAATCCACCTCAATTTTCTAGAAGCTGTACTCAACTGTCATTGCTTCCAAACTTACACTCTAACTTTGAATGATCTGCAACAATTAATACGGTGTTAAACAATCACTCTCCTCAAACACCCCAACCTTTGTCTGTTATACAAAAGTCTAAAACAACTCATGGGACTTGGGACAGGACTCGTACAGAGGTTTTCAGAGATGAGGGGAAGAAGGTAATTCCCAAAACATGTGGAAAGATGATGATGTTTAGATGGTGACGGTCCCTAAACTGAAAATGTATGCCAAGCAGCAGGGTACGTTGTTTTAAACACATGTATACACTGGATCCAGCAACAAAACAGCTGATGTGCAATAATAGGACATATCATGGTTGATCAACTGACAACATCCCAGGGAACCATCTATATGATTTGATTTGTATTAAATTGGTGGATAAAGATCTGGTGAGCGGTTTACTATCAACTGAAATTAGGATCTTCCCACGGATGCAGTATTCCAATACGAGCAAGGCCTGCTTCTCCTATGTTGAGCAACGCACAGTTTGTGGGCCAGAATCCCCATCTAAGTACTAATAGAGACAGTCATTACCAGCTCAAAGAGCATGACAGTGCAAGACTTACAATTATTAACACAACTGCTCCTAGGAAGAGGGGACGGTCCCTGCAAACCCCATCTTGTGTGTAAGTCTCAGAAAAGGAAGGTACACACTCAGTGTTAGAAAGGAATGATTGGCATACCTGTCTCATTGGAAGGTAGATCTTAAGAATTGATGGACCCATCTGATTTAAGTGACAAGAAAGATCTGGGGATAATTTCCTGGCCTATACCAGGAGTCTGTAAACATTTGATTTAGTTAGATTTTATACTGTTACCTGCCTTCAGGATACATGCTCTTTATGCCCAATTAATTTAGTTGCTTATATTAAGTTCCACGTCCCAGCCCTGAAAGGTGCTTGTGGCAGGCCAAGTGTGGGGATAATGGCCTGAGTGAATACATAGGTGGACATTGTACCAACAGGTCTTGGTAGCATCCATAGAGATTGTGACAAGACACATAAACTTATTTTATTGGATATACATAATGGGCCATCTGGGGAGGATGGAATGAACACTGTGGCAGGAGTGGAAAAACATTTGGAAAGCTGTAGGTGTGACCTTGATATGATATGATATGGCATTTATAACGCGCCTATACACAAGTGTTTCAAGTAGCCAAAGGTAGCAATTTCGATATTGTTATGGGAGATCCTAATTTACAATATGAAACCATAGACCTATTTAAGGATCAGATGAAGGATCTGGTATAGTCCACACCCAAAAACAATAATATAAATATGCATTTGCCACTGCCCAGTTATGGCTGAATGCAGGGTTTAGACCTTGCAATGTTGCAGATAATGAGGGGCAGAGTGGCAACACAGAGTTTCGTGAAAGGGGAGAAACAATGTCTTATTGGCTATTTCCTAATTAAGTTTGAGGAATGGAACAGGATTAAGAATGTTGCTGTATTAACCAGACCTGGAAGAGATCACAACCTACTCATGGGCATGCTTGAATTTAGATGAGGCAAAGGATTTTCGGAGGCAATTGGTTTTGGTGGGGCACAGAGATTGCTACTAACAATATGAAAGCTGTTAGATGAAGTGCCCTCAATTTGGAGGCTATGGCCATGAAATATATGCTAACCTCCTCCAGATACTTGAAACAATATTGTGTGTTCCTTGCCCTAAATCCTTGGATGTCAAGATTATCTAGGAAGATATTGCTGACATTACTCAGCCTTTGTTACAAAGTCCCATAGAGTGGTGAAGGCAAAAGCTGTATAGAATGGAACTTGGTATGATACTGACCGCAGGGAGGTCAAAGGGAAATTATTATCTATAGTCAAGTAATCTAAATATGGATCTACTTCAGACGAGGAGAAAATATCATATATAGTTAGAACCAAGAAAAGGGTAATGACTAAGAACAGAAGGGATTTCTGGAAATTGTAATCACTGGCAATCAGACAGAAAATTGTATACATTCTTGGAATATAGCCAAGGCTAATTGGTTTAATTACTTTAAGACCTTTATGCTGAAGGAAAGGTAATTTTAAAGAAATATCAAAGAAAAGCAAAATTATAGAGCATAGATTGAACTTTAGCAAAGCCACTGATTGTATCATTGGTCAAAGTGATGGCGGTAATTAGTTATTAAAAATTGAATGAGGTGCTAGGCCCTGATACAATCCTGGCTGACATATTCAAGGAAAAACCTAATGTTTAGGCCCCATATTTCTGGCTCTGCCTTGATGCTACTGCTGCTTCAAGACAGGTACCTGAGTCATGGTCTATGGCTGAAATAGTGCCCTTATCTAAGAAAGGACCAAGAGTTAACCTAGAAAATTCTCAACCCATATTGGTATTAGATGGTTTTAGGTAGACATGTGGACGGGTGGCTTTAGCTCTTCTAGAGGCTTGGATGGAGGAGAATAAAGTGATAAGCAACCTTCAGGCAGGATTTCAGAGGAGAACTAGTACAATGAGTCAGGGGTTCAGATTGTATTTACTGATGCAAAAATATGTTGTCCTGAAAAAAGTGTGCCTCTACCAATCTTTTTAGATTTAAAGGCAGAGTGTGATGTGGTTCCAAGAGATGCATTATGGGAAATGTTGACCTCTTTAAGAATCCCAGTTTCACTATTAAGAGATATAGTTGACCTATATACGAATAACTCAGCAAAAGTCAGATGGGGTCTTGGAGGAGAAACCAAATATTACTTCCCAGTTCAAAAAGGGGTAAGACTGGGATGTATCCTGGCCCTTGCCCTTTTCTGCTTATACATAAACAACATTAGTGTTAAAAAAACTGAAGTGCAAGTGGATGTTTCTTGTGTACATTTTGTAAATATTGGCATCCACCTTTTCGCAGATGATGCCATCTTTCTCTCAAAGACCCTATCAGAGCAACGGAAACAAACTGCCCCTGTTTAGTGAGCTATGTGACGCAAAGTGCTATGAATGTAGAAATCAGACAAAAGGATTCAGGAGTCGTATTTGAAATGGACAAAGCAAGACTACGTTTATTGCCTGGTTGGAACCATTAGAAACAGACAGCATCTTATCAACCCACTGCCAAAACGAATAACACAACCAGCCCCAGTGCACCTTCTCTTATAATCCCTCACAGTCTTATCTCCTTACATTGGTCATATATCCATTTAAGTAACCCACCCTTTTATAACAATAGAACACATTATAAACAATCATAGTCCTTCGGTTTCCATCTATCCTCCTGGGACCGTGTGGTTCTTCACTTCTTGGTCCATATCTCAAATCTGACGATGTCCCATGTCATCCTCCTCAGGTGAGAGGTGTGGGGACGATGCTCTGTGATATACATCCGGTCGCGAATAGTGCCCAATTCTACAACATGGTTGAGGAGAGTACAATCCAAGTTGGAGATACAGGTGGCCTTCCCCCAGTACACCAAAGAGCTTTTAAAAGCGCTGCCTCTGCAATCTTTAGCACATGTCTGTTTTAGTAGAAGCGCTCAGTGCAAGCATTACAAAAAGCCAATAGGTGGGAGTGTTCCTATCCAATGTCTATTTAAAAAAAGAAAAATATCAAACTCTTGGGTGCATAAATAATTATAATACTGTTGGTATTAAATATTGTTCCTGGACTCCTCCCATATCATGGTTTATTTTACCCATCATGATCATACCCCACCAATAGCCTTTATGGCAACATTTTACAGAACAAATCATATTCCCCCTCCTTCGGGGGCTATCAGAGTTAACAGACCCCCCATTTGCTCTTGCTGCGCAACTAACTTAGCTGATATAATTAACCCTATAATAGCCCCAATTCACCTGTTTTTCGTTTGCACATGGATTTCTATTCTAAACCTGGCCCTTTCCTGCTTTCTGTTTGTGCAGGAGAACCATCTACTTTTCCACACTATGTCAACAGTATATACAGTCATCATCATGATTTTGTAACAATTTCTCCAGCTCATGATGCATTAACATACTTTCTTGCTGCATTTCTATCAGAAAAAAAGAGGGGTGGGAATCGGGGACAGAGCGAAGAGAAGACGAGCTGGAGGGTGGTTTCTGTATGACCACAGCTTTTGAATGGCAACAACACTGCATGCAGCACCGACCCCTGCCAATAGAAGAAAAAACGCTGTGAGATATAGTATGGTGGTAATACAAGGTTGTTCAAATATTTCCTTGTTTACAGCGCCTGAGATATCTCCCTCCATACAAATTGTGGCTGTGCAATTAGCCACTTCAAATGCCTTTTCTTTTCCTTTCTGTCTTCAACACCTGCAAGCTTTTTGTCATATCTGTCACATTTTCTCCAACTTGGACTTTACCATTGCTTTGAAAGGACATTATCGCCTTAATCAATGGGACTATAGCCATTGGTCCTGAATCAATGTTCACCCATGTCAGCAGTTTAGAGTTCTTGGCCCATGACTTTAGGCACTTGTCATTCACTTTCTGCACCTCTTGCACTGGTTCCTTCCTCAGTAGATGAGCTGCACAGAACCTCATCCCATCTTCCAATTCTTTGGTCGTAATCACTCGTCCATAAATCAACAGCTGTGAGCACTACCAGTATCCAGGCATTCCAGTTCTTTCAGTTTTGTCAGAGCAATTCATCTCTTAATTTCTTCAACTATTACTTTGTCTTGCCCCATAGATGTTACGCTCACCTGGCTCCCGCAGGGGCGTCGATCGGACCCAGACAGCTGCGGACTCCACCAACGTAATGCGTAGTGCAGAGATGACAGACTGGACTGGACCTCCTAATCTCGTCTGCTTGATCCGTAGAAGTATTCTCCTGCAAGTGGAGAGAGGAGTTTAACCACCCGTGGATTCTATCGATGGCAACCCACTGTTCTCCCCACCAATCACCTCCGAAATTCCCTTTCAGTAATGTCACCTTATATTCTTGAAAGATGAGCTCTCCATCCTGCGTGGATTGCAGGGGCACGTAGATACCAGTTACTTCACTGGTTCGAAGGGGTTGGGAGAGTTCAGGATGAGTATTGACTCTGAGGTTACTGGCAAGGACCAGTAAGTATACAGTTCATAGAGTTCAATATGTCCGATGTTCACTCTTGTCCCATTCCTATCTGATCTTGCAGCTGAGTCCGAGAGAAGTTGGTCTCATGGCAGCTGATGGCGTGCAGGTAAGAGTCTGTACTACCCGACGCTGTCCGGTAAAATGATGCCTGTATTTGACGTGTTGTTTTCTCTCCGTTTACAGGTGCGGCGTATGAGGATGTGGAGAGTTAAAGAATAATGCCTCCGGTGGTAAATCAGGTAAGTCTATAGTGGCAAAAGAGATTGTATTTGTTGGCTCTCTCGGCTCACCTTGTTGTTTTCTTTTGTCCCCTAGGTGCCGGAGTTTGGCGAAGAAATGATGGAGGCAGCGCCGAATCGAAAGATGCTGTGAGGACTGGTGAGTATGGCGCGGCTCTGCAGCTGGCGATGCGACGCGTGCAGAAATAACTTCCTTTCCACGTTCAGAGACGTGATGGATCCGGAATCAGGTGAGGAACTGAATAATGTTCGTTTTCTAACCTTGCCTCTTCTTTCCTCTTCTTCTAGGAGCTCCGGATTCAAGACGGGCGTGGCTGGATGCTGACTTGCAGGCACGGTGAGCGTTACGCTGCTGAGTGCAGAATAACGCGAAGCGTGTGCTGCTGTTCGGGCATGGTTTAAATAGCCTCCAAAGTAGTCCCAGGTAAGAAGTTCCCCAGAACCACATCCGAGTAAAAAATAGTCCCTGTAGTAAAATAGTCCCATCCAGGCCTCTCGTTGGCTTGGATTCATTTGCAGCATGGTCTGCATGAGGTAACTAATGTCTATAAGCCTGGTGCCTATGGCGCCAGGACTGAATTCTATTATGAGCCTGGTGCCTAAGGCACCAGGACTGAACCCAGACAGCCCCCAGCCGGGGCTGCTGGGGTTTTAATAAATATCTGGATGCCTGCTCTCAGGGCTGATGGGCTTGATCCTGAGGCCCGGGGGTAGGCATCATGACAATAGACTGATACACGAGCATCTTGTCTGTCCATCCAGGCTCCATTGCCATTTGTGTTGTTTTGATATAATCATACCGGTATGGGAATGACTGTCTTGACCGGCATCGGAGGGTTGTCCAGCACCTTTGGAAGTGTGCTCTGGTAGTACATGCAGCTAGGTGGCTGAGGCACTTTGCATCATGTATCGACATCTCTTTTGAAATTAATGTTCTTACTGTACTCATGGCATAGGGGATGAGAGAGCAGACCTATCAGCTCTCATCAAATGCTCTCTCCCCCACCTTTTTCATATGTTGGTAACATATATTATTTCCCAAGTGAGCCGAATTATCAAGATAGGTATTTATACCCTGGTTATCTTATTCTGCATCCCTCCCTTGGCGTCTGAAATGACCAAAAAGTTCATAGGAATTATCCTAATTTGTACTTATACCGGGAAAGATCAGAGGTGTCGTGTTTTCAATTAAACCATCTTACTGATAAAGACTTAGAAATGTAAGATACAGAAACAAAAAGAGAAAGCACATGCATATGTATATCAGGCATATGAGTCTAGAAAAACATTTTATGTGCCACACCATTTTTCTTTGAATTACTAGTCTTCCTGCAACTGCATTTTCTTCTTCCTGAATCATGTTTACTACAATTACTCCAATCACATTTGTAGTTGCACAACATGCTCAATTATTGCAATTAAAAGCTTTCTTATAACTGGGCTCTCCTTCAGATCGTGGAGAAAAGTGAGAATATTGACATCTCTCTTAACGAGGGTAGAATATGACTGCAGTATAAACACATAAACTGCAACTATGAGCCTATGTGTGTCTCTATCGGCTGGTGTCATATGTTATTACTAAAATAGATATGCTCCCAAAAAGAATCTTGGTATTGAGCTCTCTAATGACGATTTGGCGCTTGATGATTTTACTTTTTCAAAGAATCTTTAAAAAGTATGTTTAAGCTCTGGAATTCTCCGCAAGTCCATGCACTTCCTGGTAATATTGTGAAGCAGTGTTCAATGAACTCCAGTCCAAAAGAAATGTTTTAGTCGCACACCGTTTTATCGTCCTTCTTCCTGGTCATTGAACGAGTCTGCACACACGTAAATTCTTCTTCTTGTCTTGGGTTTCGCCTTTATAGATCTTTACATCGCCCAAATGTAACCAAGCTCTTCTTCCAGCCACCCTAACTGCATTAGGGGAAACTTCCTGTACCTGAAAAGGTTTGTTAAAACATGGCTCATGCCATCGACGGGTAACATTTTTGATAAGCACTTGATCCCCAACATACAACTTTGGTGGTGGCAATAATTTGCTTGGATTAGTTACTGTGCCGTCCTCTTCCGTGTTTCTCAGCCCCTCCCTCTGATGCTTAACTTGAACTGAAATGAAAGAAACACTGGAAGTCATACATGTCTAATAATCGTGCCTCCTGACTCTAGATGGGGGTGTAAGGGGCGTCCTCATAGTGGGCCCTGTCACTAGTTCATGGGGTATAAGGGCATGGTCCGAACCTGGCTGATTTCGAAGAGCATACAAAGCTAGGGGTAGGTAATATAGCCATACCTTTTTAAAAGTCAATATGATTTTTGCTATTCTTTCCTTTAGGAGGCCTTGAGCCTCTCACATATCCCGTCTGCTTGCGGTTGATAAGCAGAAGAAAATGTATGCTTTATGCTCAATAAAAGCCCTATTTGTTCAAACAGCTCATTGACAAAGTGTTGCCCATTATTGGACCTTAATACTTTGCACACACCCCATCTTGGAAATGCTTCGAGCACTAGGAACTTCACTGCGCATGTGGCATCAGGGTGTGTACAAGGACCTGCTACGATCTATCCAGAAAAGTGACACACCCCCAGTAATAGATACCTATATCCAGTACATATCTGCAGCATATCAACATAGTCAATATGTAAATGCTGAAACAGCCCATTTGGATGGTGTATTACTCCTCTGATTGTTCTTAGTGTATGCCCAGGTGTAAACATCTGACACACAATGCAATTCACAATGAACTGTGGAACGTGTTCCAATAAATGGGGAACAAACAGTCTTCTGAAATGGTGGCAGCAAGACTTTCTCCGGTTATATGCAAGGGTTAATGCAGCTGCTCAAGTGTGACTTTCAGTAATGCTGCTGGCATCACTGGCTTTCCAGTGCTTTCCTGTGTCCATTGTGCTTGCGTGGAGGATAATTAACACCCTCTACATCTCTATAGCTCTTGTTCTTTCGGTGGAGCTCTACCTTTTATCTTTATTAGTTGCATAATTGACAGCATATTAAACCCCTCGCGTACCAGCATGCTACTACTCAGTACTTCTTTAATATTTTTTCTGATTCGAAACTTGAAAATTCTGAGGAATACGCAACCGTTTTGGCTTCTAAGTCTGCGGCTTCGTTTCGGCGAAAGATAAAGTCTGTTTGTTTAGTATGTGCTCTGCATCTTTTATCACCAATATAGCTACTGGGAGTTGCAGTGCTTTAATGAGCCTGTCCAATAAAGATGCAAGTTGCACTGGAGTGCTGTATACGCAGAGATAACCCCTCCTTTTCCAGCATGATAGCCCTGAATGTACGGTTGATGTCACATAGGCAAAGTCACTGTTCACCATCACTATCTGATCCTTGTGTTTCTCGAGCACAACAATAAGCGCTATCAATTCTGCCGCATGTGCTGAAAAATGGGATGGTAGTTTTGCACTTGTCACTACCTCTAATTGACCACTAGGTTGGTCGATTTTTGAAGAACCATCAGTTAAGAGAATCTCCCCTCCTGCTAAATTATTTTCCTTCACACGTGGTATATCATCATAAAATTCAACATAATTAGCGCAGTCATGCACATGATCATCTTCTTTTACAGGTTCAGCTATAAACATGGATGGGTTCACTATTTTACACCTTACATTTTTAATCGCTGAATTGGAGACCATTACTTTGTAAGCTGAAGCTCTTTGTGTTGTCAATGTACCTTTGTGGACTTCTCAATTGCAAATGCATCAGCAGCCAAAGATTGTTTGCATGGAAAATGTCCTCTCATGACAGGATCTAAAATCCCACTATAATACACCAAAGGTTTATACCCCAGTGTTGTTGTTTGTGTGAGTACTGCTGTCATTACTGACCCATTAGTATGGGAAAACAAATACAATTCTTCACTATAATTGGGGATTTCCAAAACCGGCGCTGTACAAATTGCTCTTTTTAATTCCTGAAATCCTTCCTCCATTTCTTCAGTCCATTCAATCTTTTCCTTACCAACTTGCGCTTTCTTAAGTGCTTGCAACAGCGGTTTTGTGTATGTGCTGTAGTCGAACACCCAGGCCCTGCAATAATTGCATAAGACCAGAAATGGCTGCATTTGCCTCACTCTATTTGGCTTGGGTGTCTTCATGATAGCTTCAGCTCTCTAAGGTGTCACTTTCTTTCCTTCATGCGATATTAACTGGCCTATTTGCAACCCCTCTGCCTGGCAATACTGTAAATTCTCCTTATATACCTTGTATCCTTTGTTTGCCAATATAGTCATTAACTGAATAGAATCCTGCCTACATTCATCCTCTGTTTCACTACAGATTAATATGTCATCTATGTATTGAATTACTGCACTCTTGAGCTCAATGTACCTACATCCATCTGTAGGACCCTAATAAAGAACAACAGGGACTCACAATATCCTTGAGGTAAACATGTATGTTTTAGTCTATTTTGTCTAAACATAAAGGAAGTAAGGTCTTGTGAGTCGTTGTGCAATGGGATCGAGAAAATTGCATTTTTCAAATCGATCAGCATGAAGTACTTAGCTTCAACTGGGATGCTACACAGTATTGTCGCAGGATTCAGAACAAATGGAAACTCTGCCTCTACAATCTGATTAAGAGGGGGCAAGTCCTGGATAAATCTTTGCAAACCCCCCTTTACATTTTTTAATGGGATACACTGCAGTATTGCATGGGGACTCATATGGCACTAAGATTCCCTGATTCATCAACCCTGAAATAGTCTGGAATATACCTTCATAAGCTTCTCGAGACATGGGATATTATTTGCTCGGGGTAAAGTTGCTTCTGGCTTAAGTGTGATTTTAACCTCCCACATTGCCTTCAATAGGTCTACGTCATATGGACCTGTAGTCCAAAGGACACTTGGCACCTTTTCTATATCTTTTTGAAAGATCGCTGGTCTTTACTGCATCAGCGCCATTTGCTGCGCGACTTCCCTTTTCTCAATCTTTATCCAGTATGTAATGCTTATAAAAAACACTACTTCATCATCTATACATTAATCTCTGAACATATCTTCATCTGTTATGTCAGTTAATCTGTATCCTTCTTCAAGAGCAATCACTGTTCTCCATGATCTGCCTTCATCAGCTACCCCTTCAAGCATTGCTATTTCCCCTTGTACTATAGCTGCTTTCAGTTCCATAGGAATAGTCAGCCCTTCTTCCTCATCCAGAGGTACTTGTAGTCTAAATAAAAATTAATCAGGTATCCTCACAATTTTCCCTACTAATCCAGGTAGCCATGTTAATAAAATTCTCACCCTTTACATGAAAGCTTCCGGATCTCCTCGTAGAGATACTTTTCCTGTAAATGTCACTATAAACTCCTCTATCTTTGAACAGTGTATTTCTGGAGTGGAGCACACTATTCCTTGATCAGTAAATGAAATTGTCATGTTAAGTTTTGTCATCAAATCTTTTCCCAGAATTTTAATGGGTGTTTGTCGCGAATATAACAAGGGGACAGACATGTCACATTCCCCTATAGAAACAGGTAATTTATCTGTAAAATGAACTAAATTCGTAGCTCCAGACACCCCTTGAGCATTCATGGCAATATCGGACATTGGTATTTTCCATCCCTTATACAAGAGCGAGTCGCCCTAGTGTCTACAAGAAAAGAAAAAGATTTGCCACCTATCGTCACCTCGACCCTTGGTTCCTCTTGGTGGTCTGGTGTTACTGATAGTACTGAACACATCAAGTCACCCTGTGAGCTGTCCTATTGAGGTTACAAATTCATCCCTTTCCCCGTAAAAGGGTTCCCTCATACCACAGTGACACCCCCTATCCTAGGTGTTAGTATTTGTCCTGTGTTCGCATTCTGGTGTGTCTGCATAGGTGCTTGTTGTGATTGCCCTTGCAGTAGGTACATTTGCACTGACCCATGCTGCTGTGCCTACTGTGCATGCAGCGCTTGTGTCTGATAGGATATGTGGGACGGGTAGGCCCAGACGTGGGTCCCGTGGCTGCTGTGCCTAGAGACCCAAGGTACTTCTCACTGATGAGGCCCAAGAAGGCCAAATCATGTTTGGGGATGCTTGTGGTCTCGTGCAGAAGGGATGTACCTAGCAGTTCGAGTTGGACTGCCCCTTTTGCAGTGGGACAAAGCCTGATTTGCATATGACCTTTCCCCTTCTGTAATGGCCTGGCAGGCGAAGAACGATGGTCTGGAGGGTTGCCCAGAGCAATGCCAGTGGTTAAGATTCATTCTGATCATTCCATACATCACCTCTTTGTTTTTGCTTTGTCCTCCTGAGTGGGACGGGTATGCCCAGATGTAGGTCCCGTGCCTGCTGGGCGTAGAGACTAAAGCTACTCCTCAATGATGAGGCCCAACAAGGCTGAAACATGTTTGGAGATGCTTGTGGTCTCATGCAGAAGGGATGTACCTAGCAGTTCGGGCTGGACTGCTCCTTTTGGGCTGGGACCAAGCCTGATTTGCATATGGTATTTCCCCTTCTATAATGGCTTGGCAGGCAAAGAACGATGGTCTGGAGGGTTGCCCAGAGCAATGCCAGTGGTTAAGATTAATTCTAAACCTTCCAGCCATCACCTCTTTGTTTTTTCTTTGTCACCCCGAGTGGGATGGGTATGCCCAAACTTGGGTCCTGTGCCTGCTGGGCCGCCAGACCCAAGCTATTCCTCACTGATGAGGCCCAAGAAGGCCGAAACATGTTTGGGGATGCTTGTGGTCTCGTACAGAAGGGATGTACCTAGCAGTTCGGGTTGGACTGCCCCTTTTGCAGTGCGACAAAGCCTGATTTGCATATGATCTTTCCCCTTCTGTAATGGCCTGGCAGGCGAAGAGCGATGGTCTGGGGGATTGCCCAGAGCAATGCCAGTGGTTAAGATTCATTCTAAACCTTCCAGCCATCACCTCTTTGTTTTTTCTTTGTCAACCCGAGTGGGATGGGTATGCCCAAACTTGGGTCCTGTGCCTGCTGGGCCGCCAGACCCAAGCTATTCCTCACTGAGGAGGCCCAACAAGGCTGAAACATGTTTGTGGATGCTTGCGGTCTTGTGCAGAAGGAATGTACCTAGCAGTTTGGGCTGGACTGCCCCTTTTGGGGTGAGACCAAGCCTGATTTGCATATGGTCTTTCCCGTTCTGTAATAGCTTGGCAGGTGAAGAAAGATGGTCTGGAGGGTTGCCCAGAGCAATGTCAGTGGTTAAGATTCATTCTAAACCTTCCAGCCGTCACCTCTTTGTTTTTGATAGGATGTGTGATCCTGAGCATAGGCCTTTTGTGTTTGTGTGGATGACCTGTCCCGCCTCTTAATTGTGTCCATTTGGTTGCTTACTTCCTCTGCTTCCACATACATGTGCAATATGCCCTGTTATCCCACAATTCCAACACACTTGGGGTGGCCCTCTGGCCAACCCTCCATTATATCCTCCCTGAGAAACCTGACTTCCACCCTCAGTATTTTGAAATTCACCTTTGGGCATTCTGAAATCCACCTCCTCGTCATCTGAAGCCTCTGGAACCCCTTCCCCGTGGCCAAAACCCATACCTACTTTGGTCCACTGGGTGTGCACTATTCACCTGTGATGCATCTGTTATTTCTTGCATTCCTCCTCCTTCTCCACTTGTCAAGACTGCCCCTTCTATAGCAAATGTTGACAATTTCTTCTAAACTAACTTGGCTTCCTCAATCCTCCTGTTTTCATCTTTCTTTCTATTATTTTCTTGTAATAATCGACAATGATGCACAACAGTCAACGGTATCTCAGCCCACGGCTTTGCTTCCATCCCTACTTGTTTTTTCATTTGTCTCTGTACTTGTTCTGGCAATCTCTGACACAAAATATGATAGAATAGCGCCACTGTTTTTTCCCAAGGTTCACGCGTCTCTAGCTGCCATTTTTCTTGAATGTACTGAATATAAGCAAGCAATAGGGACTTCATCTTCTTTCATTTTACGTGTCATAATTTCCCCCATATCTGATGTATCAGGATACTGGACCCTGAGAGCCCTCCAAACATCCGCCCAACAATTATTAAATGGCGTTCCACCATGCGCTGTGTTTGGTGCTGTAACACCGCATATCCCGCTGGTCTCCAAATGTCGCCATCTCTCTTTCCAAGAATAGCTGCCAATAGACCTCAGTAGATGAGCTTCTCAGGACATCATCCCGTCTTCCCATCCTTTGGTCATAATCACTCGTTCATAAATCAACAGCTGTGAGCACTCCAAGCATCCAGTGATTTCAGTTCTTTCCGTTTTGTCAGAGCAATTTATCTCTTCATTTCTTCAACTATTACTTTGTCTTGTCCCATGGACGGACACACAAGCATCTTGTCTGTCCATCCAGGCTCCTTTTCCATTTGTGGTGTCTTGATATATAGTTATCCCGGTATGGGAATGACTGTTAGATCGCCATCGCACAGGGTTCCACAGCTCCTTTGGAATTGTCCTCTGGTAGGACATGCAGCTAGGTGGCTGAGGCACTTCGCATCATGTACCGACATATCTTTTGAAATTAATGTTCTTACTGTACTCATGGCATAGGGGATGAGAGAGCAGACATAGCAGCTCTCATCAGAAGCTCTCTTACCCACCTTTTTCATGTGCTGGTACCACATATTATTCCCCAAGTGAGCCGAATTATCAAGATATGTATTTCTGCCTTGGTTATCTTCTTCTGCATCCCTCCTATGTCGTCTGAAATGCCCAAACAGGTCAAAGAAATTATAATAATTTGTACTTACAATGGGAAAGATCAGAGGTGTCGTCTTTTCTATTAAACCATCATACTGATAAGACCTTTAAATGTAAGATACAGAAATCTATGTATCTCAGGCATAAGAGTCTAGAAAAACATTGTATGAGCCACGCCAGTTCTCTTTGAATTACTAGTCTTCCTGCAACTGCATTTTCGTCTTCCTGAATCATGTTTACTACAATTACTCCAATCACATTCGTAGTTGCACAATCTGCTCAATTATTGTAATTAAAAGCCTTCTTATAACTTGGCCATTCTTCGATCATGTAGAAAAGTGAGAATATTGACAACTCTCCCACCGAGGGTAGGGTATGACTCTAGTATAAACACACAAACTGCAACTAGGAGCCTACGTCTGTCTCTATTGGCTGGTGTTGTATGTTATTCTTAAAATAAATATGCTCCCAAAAATGAATCTGGGTATTGAGCTCTCTTCCGATTTCTAATGATGAATTGGCGCTTAGGCATAGTGTCGATATGATTTTACTTTTTCAAAGAATCTTTAAAAAGTATGTTTAAGCTCTGAAATTCTCTGCAAGTCCATGCACTTCCTGCTAATATTGTTAAGGAGTGTTCAATGAATTCCAGTCCAAAAGAAATGTTTTAGTCGTACACAATTTTATCGTCCTTTTTCCTAGTCATCAAGTCTGCACACGCAGCAATTCTTCTTCTTGTCTTGCTTCCCAGTCTGCGGGTACTACAGAGAGGGTCTCGCCTTTGTAGATCTTTACATCGCTCAAATGTAACCAAGCTCTTCTTCCAGCCACCCTAACTGCTGTAGGGGAAACTTCCTCTACCTGAAAAGGTTAGTTAAACCTTGGCTCATGCCATCTACGGGTCAACATTTTGACAAACAATTGATCGCCAACATACAACTTTGGTGGTGGCAATAATTTGCTTGGATTAGTTACTGTGCCATCCTCTTCTGTGTTCCTCAACCCCTCCCTCTGATGCTTCACTTCATCTTAAATGAAAGAAATACTGGAAGTCATACATGTCTAATAATCGTGCCTCCTGACTCTAGATGGGGGCGTCCTTAAGCAGCGCCCTGTCACTAGTGCATGGGGCACAAGGTGATGACCCGAACTTGCCTGATTTTGAAGGGCATGCAAAGCTAGGGGTAGGTAATATAGCAATCCCTTTTTCAAAGTCAATCTGGAGATGCTTTGCGCACTAGGATTTCGCTCCGCAGGTGGCATCAGGGTGTGTACAAGGACCTGCTTCGAACTATTGAGAAAAGGGACACACAACCACTAATATAATAGATACCTATATCCATTACATATCTACAGCATATCTACATAGTCAATATACGAATGGTGAAACAGGCCATTTGGACGGGGTATTACTCCTCTGATTGTTCTTCGTGTATGCCCAGCTGTAAACATCTGACACACGATGCAATTCACAATGAACTGTGCAACGTGTTCCAATAAATTGGGAACAAACCAGTCTTCGGCAACAGTGGCAACAAGACTTTCTCCGGTTATATGCAAGGGGTAATGCAGCTGCTCAAGTGCGACTTTCAGTAACGCTGCTGGCATCACTGGCTTTCAGGTACTTTCCTGTCTCCATGGTGCTTCCGTGGAGGATAATGAACACCCTCTACATCTCCATAGCTCTTGTTCTTCTGGTGGTGCTCGACCTTGTATCTCTATTAGTTGCGTAATTGACAGCATATTAAACCCCTCTCATACCAGCATGCTTCTACTCAATACTTCTTTAATATTTTCTGTTTCGAAACTTAAAATTTCAGAGGAATACGCAACCCTTTTGGCTTCTAAGTTTGCAGCTTTGTTTCCGCGAGAGATAAAGTCTGTTTGCTTAGTATGTGCTGCGCATTTTATGACTGCTATGGCTACTGTGACTTGCAGTGCCTTAATGAGCCTGTCCAATAAAGACACATGTTGCAGTGGCATGCCGTCTGCGTGGAGATTACCCCTCCTTTTCCAGCACGATAGCCCTGCATGAACGGTTGATGTCACATAGGCTGAGTCACTGTTCACCGTCACTTCCTGATCCTTGTGTTTCTCCAGCGCAACAATGAGCGCTACCAATTCTGCTGCATGTGCTGAAAAATTGGATGGTAGTTTTGCACTCACCACTACCTTTAATTCACCATTTAATCTGTGTTTTACAATGGCAGTTCCTGAATGCCTCCCCCTACTAGTTTGGTCAATTTTTGAAGAACCATCAATAAAGAGAATCTCCCCTCCCACTAAAGCATTTTCCTTCACACAGGGTATATCATCATAAAATTCAACATAATTAGCGCAGTCATGCACATGATCACCTTCTTTTACAGGTTCAGCCAATAACGTGGATGGGTTCACTATTTTACACCTTACAATTTTATTAGCTGGATTGGAGATAATTACTTCGTAAACTGAAGCTGTTCGCGTTGTAAATGTACCTTTGGGTGTCTCTGAAATAGCAAATAAGGAGTGCTCCACATATAGCGTCATTGCACAGCCCATGGTAATACTTGTGGACATCTCAATTGCAAATGCGGCAGCAGCTAAAGATTTTTCGCATGGAAAGTGTCCTCTCATGACTGGATCTAAAATCCCACTATAATACGCCAAAGGTTTATACCCCAGTGTTGTTCTTTGTATGAGTACTCCTGTCAATACTGACCCATTAGCATGAAAAAACAAATACAATTCTTCATTATAATTGGGGATTTCCCAAAACTGGTGCTGTACAAATTGCTCTTTTTAATTCCTGAAATCCTTCCTCCATTTCTTCAGTCCATTTCATCTTTTCCTTACCAACTTGCACTTTCATAAGTGCTTGCAACAGCGGTTTTGTGTATGTGCTGTAGTCAAACACCCAGGCACTGCAATAACTCCATAAACCCAGACATTTCTGCATTTGTCTCACTGTATTTGGCATGTGTGTCTTCATAATAGCCTCAGCTCTCCAAGGTGTTACTTTCTTTCCTTCATGTGATATTAACTGCCCTATGTTGAACAACTCTTCCTGGCAATACTGTAATTTCTCCTTATCTAACTTGTATCCTTTGTTTGCCAATATAGTCATTGTGAACTCCACTAACATTCCCTGATTCATCAACAGTGAAATAGTCTTGAATATACCTTCATCAGTTTCTCGAGACATGGGTACTGTTTCATGCGGGGTAAAATTGCTCTTGGCTTAAGTCTTATTTTAACCTCCCCTATTCCCTTCAATAGGCCTACGTCATATGGGCCGGCAGAGCAAAGGACACTTGCCACCTTTTCTATATCTATTTGAAAAAACGCTGGTCTTTGCTGCATCAGTGCCATTCTCTGCAGGACTTCCCTATTCTCAATCTTCATCCAGTAAGTAATGCTTATAAAAAAACACTACATCATCTATACGTTCATCTCTGAACATATCTTCATCTGTTATGTCAGTTAATCTGTATCCTTCTTCAAGAGCTATCACTGTTCTCCATGATCTGCCTTCATCATCTACCCCTTCAAGCATTGCTATTTCCTCTCGTACTATAGCTGCTTTCAGTTCTATGGGAATAGTCTGCTCTTCTTCCACATCCAGAGGTACTTGTTATCTAAATAAAAATTCATCAGTTATCCTCACAATTTTCCCTACTAATCCAGGTAGTCATGTTTATAAAATTCTCACCCCATACATGAAAACATCCGGATCTACTGGAAATCCTCATAGAGCCACTTGTCGTGTAAATGCCAGTATAAACTCTCCCACATTTAAATAGTGTATTCCTCGATTGGAGCGCACTATTCCTTGATCAGTAGATGAAATCGTCATGTTAAGTTTTGTCATCAACTTCCCAGAATCTTAACTGCCGTTTGTCGCAAATATAACAAGGGCACAGACATGTCACATTCCCCTATAGAAACAGGTAATTTATCAGTAAAATGAACTAAATTCGTAGCTCTAGAGAACACTTGAGCATTCATGGAAATATCTGACATATTTTCCCTCCCTTATACAAGTGTGAGTCGCTCTAGTGTCTACAAGAAAAGATAAATAGTTGCCTCCTATTGTCACCTCGTCGCTTGATTCATCTTGCGGGTCTGGTGTTAGTACTGAACACATCAAGTCACCTTGTCGCTTGATTCATCTTGCGGGTCTGGTGTTAGTACTGAACACATCAAGTCACCCTGTGCTGTGAGCTGTCCTATTAAGGGTACAAATTCACCGCTGTCCCCGTAAAAGGTTTTCCTCATACCACAGTGACACCCCTTATCCTAGGTGTTAGTATTTGTCCTCTGTTTGCATTCTGTTGTGTCTGCATAGGTGCTGTTGTGACTGCCCTTGCAATAGGTACACTTGCACTGACCCCTGCTGCTGTGCATGCCGTGCTTGCAGCACTTGTGTCTGATAGGATGTGTGATCCTGGGCATAGTGCCCTTGTGTTTGTGTGCTATATGGTGGTGGATGACCTGTCCCTCCACTTGAATTCTGTCGATTCGGTTGCATACTTCCTCAGCTTCTACATACATGCGGAATATGCCACGTTATCCCACAATCCTAACACACTGGGGGTGGCCCTCTGGCCAACCATCCATTATATCCTCTGAGTATTCTGACTTCCACCCTGGGCATTTTGAAATTCACCTTGGTTGTTCTGAAATCCACCTCCTCTTCATCTGAAGCCTCTGGAACCCCTTCCCCGTGGCCAAAACCCATTCCTTTTTTGATCCACTGGCTGTGCATTATTCACCTGTGATGCATCTGTTATTTCTTGCATTCCTCCTCCTTATCCACTTGTCAAGACTGCCCCTTTTATAGCACATTTTGACATTTTTTTCTGAACTGACTTGACTTCCTCAATCCCCGTTTTCATCTTTCTTTCGTTTTCATCTTTTCTTGTAATAATCAACAATGATGCACGATAGTCAACTGTATCTCAGCCCACGGCTTTGCTTCCATTCCTACTTGTTTTTTCATTTGTCTCTGTACTTGTTCTGGCAATCTCTGACACAAAACATGATAGACTAGATTTTTTCCCAAGGTTCACACGTCTCAAGCTGCCATTTCTCTTGAATAACCTGAATTTAAGTAATAGGGTCTTCATCTTCTTTCATTTTACGTGTAATAATTGCACCCATATGTGATGTTTCAGGATGCTGGACCCTGAGAGCCCTCTAAACATCCGCCCAACAATTATTAAATGGCGTTCCATTATGCGCTGTGTTTTGTGCTGTCACACCCTCATATCCCGCTTGTCTCCAAATGTCGCCAGCTCACTCTCGCTGAGAATAGCTGCCAATAGACCTTTTATGTCCTCTATGTTTGTTTGTTTGTTTGTTTTATTTTCTTATATAGCGCGCCGAACCCACGGGTATCTGGGTGCTTTACTTTGGTACAGTGTTACAGAAATATACAGATAGAAAAGTGAAATACAATACATGATACAATAAAATATAGAGTATGTACATAATTATATATATACAATATGCAGAGAATATACAAGATCTACAATTTCAGGACATAGTAGAGGTGGCAGCTAGCAGCAGGCCTAGTAGGCCTAAGGACAACAGGTACCTAGACTATGGGCAGAGTTAGTGGGGAGGCTGGGTCGAAGTCACGTTATAGAGCAGGGATCTTTAATTAGATCGTGCGAACAGCCATGTTTTTAGTTTGTGTCAGAATGAGAGGAAGGTAAGATCAGGCCTTACTGCGGTAGGTAGCTTGTTCCAAGTCTTGGCCACAATCACCAGGGAGCTAGAACCTCCTACTTTACTGAGTTTGTAATTTGAGATGTTTAGGCAGTGGGTGTAGTTAGTTCTGGTGGGTCTAGTGGATTCCTTTCTGGTGAATTTGTTCATCAAATACTTAGGGGCTGAGTTGTTGGGGCACTTGTGTGTGATCATGAGAGTTCTGAAAGTGATTCTGTCTTGGATAGGGAGCCAGTTGGTGTTTCATCGGGTCTGTGAGATGTGTTTATCTCGAGGAATATTGAGAGCACATCTGAGCACATTATTTTGCAAGACTTGTAACTTGTGGAGATTCCTCTGGCTGGTGCCCAGATAGAGGGTATAACAATAGTCTAATTTGGACAGTATAAGAGCTCTTGCAAGGGTGATGCAGCTGCTGGGAGTCAAGAAAGGTCTACAGGCATTTATCGATTTTGCTCTGTAGGCAGTTGAGGATGAGGTGGCATTGATTTGCCGTTGCAGGGTTAAGGCAGACTCTAGGTAAAAGCCTAGGGGTTTATCTTCTTTGGCGACTACAATGAGGTTGCCATCAATGTTAAATGAGGAATATTTTGGGCCTAGTTTATTGAGTCTTAACTTCGAACCGATGAGTCGGAGTTCGGTTTTGTCGTCGTTAAGACAAAGGCCATGATTGGCCATGCAAGTCTGTATTTTGCTGAACATTTTCATTTAGGTGGCTGGAATCTGATTGGCAGTCACCTGATACAGTGATCAATATTTGTGTGTCGTCCACGTAATTTGTATGTGATATGCCTAACTCATCTAGATGGTCGAATAGGAGCTTAGTGAATATATTGTAGAGGGTAGGGGATACACAAGAGCCCTATGGGACTCAGCATGTGATAGGGGAGGGGGCAGCTGCAGCAGTAGGAGAGAAGACCCTCATTAATCTGTCTGCCAAGAAGGAGTTAACTCAGGCTGCAGCTTTACTAGAGAAGGAGACAGCTGTGGTAAGGTGGTTCGTTAAGATGTTATGGTCGTATAAATCGAACGCTGCCGATAAACCCAGAAGTAAGAGTAGAGCAGGTTTTCCATTGTCCCTAGCCTCATCCATATGGATTTGCAGGTCCAAGAGGGCTGTTTTTGTTCCATGCTGTGGTCTGAAACCCGATTGTCTGAGGCCCAAGAGGTTGTTAGTCTCAAGATGGTTTTGAATTTGGATATATGCGGCTTTATCCAACATTTTTAGTAGAAAAGGCACGGTGGTAATTGGCCTGAAATTGGTGGGGATATTTGGATCAAAGTTAGGATTTTTGATAAGGGGCATGACCCACGCGCCTTTGAGGTATTTATGGACAGTGCAGGAGGCAAAGGAGACATTTATAAAGGAGGTGATAAAAGGGGCAAACTCTTTCGCTTCTTCCTTTATGATGGAAGCTGGGCAAATGTTACCTTGGCATCTAGATGGTTTAAGACTTCTGATAATCGCTTCCACTTCTAGTACGGTGACAGGGGTAAATTCGGATTCTTTGATATGTTTGGAGGGTGAAGATGTTTGGGAACTCGGATCGGTCTGAATATGGTTTGAATTACAAGTTTTGGCAGTGGTTGATAAGCTAGTTCTTTTAGCTTCGATTTTTGATTGCAATAATGTGATTTTGTTAACTAAGGCTGTTTGGATGCTGGCGCACCAGAGCGTATCCTTTTTGCAGGAGTCAGGCAAGGTGCAGTCAGATTCCAGTTGTTTAAGGATGGTGAAAAGTTCCTTTGTGCTAGATTTAGCATTGGAGATTCTAGCATTGTAGTTTATTCTTTTTGTTTCCAGGATGGACGTTTTATAGATAGTGTAGGCAGTTATGAATTTATCTTTGTTCAGCATGGAGGTTTTTTCCCAGGACATCTCTGCGTCTCTTTTGGCTTTGAAAAGTGTTTTTAGTTCTGACTTGAACCATTTATTAAGGTATGCTAGGGGTTTAGCTTTCCTTAATTGGAGTGGGGCAAGTTGGTCAAGGGCCTTCAGTAGAATTTGATTGTATAGTTCTACCATAGAGGCAGGGTGTGAGTTGGGAAGTACCTGTTGGTGGGTGATGGATTGCAGAACGGGGAGCATGCTTTCTAATGTGCTTAGTTGATTATTCCTAGTTAGAGTGGGCAGGGCTAGTAGGTCCTTAAGGGACACTTGTTTGGTGTCAATGATTTCAAAGGATATTACATTATGGTCTGACCAAGCAAATTAAGAGTTTGCTAGGATTTTGGTATTGCAGTTAAAGTCTGCTACCCAGTCTAGAATTCTGCCTTTGCAGTGTGTAGGGTCGGCAATCCATATGGCTAACGTATTTCCCCCTGTCATTTTCTCTAATTCGTATATCCACTTCCCAGCTCCCGAAGTCAAACAAAGGTAACTTGCATTTTAAGTTATCCTTATCAATCTGAGGCCATGGAATATATTACAGACTTGCTTCCCCCTTCTCTAGCAAGGGTAACTGTGAGAGCCCCATCCTATAACTAGACCCCATTATTTGTTTACTCAATGCAGGGGTAATCATCCCTATTCGTCTTTGTGCTGGTTACAAACTTAACCTACTCCCATAAGGTGGAGATTCTCCTCTCTCACTACACAATCGTCTTTGGGGATGTTCGGGATATGGTGTAGGATCTGGTGTTCTTTCCTTAGGGTGTTCCAAATCTGACCATCTTATCTCCTTATCCTGGTTTTGGCTTCCCAAAAGGGTGCATGTATCCTCCCCTCCTATCTCACGAGCGTACTCCCTTTCTTCGTCTGACATTGCTCTACCCCAACTGGTATGACTAGTATCCTCCTCTTCCCTATCTAAATTTAATCTACTCAAACACAATGCTCTTTGCTCATCACCAACATGTTTTCCTCCTCATCCCGTGGTTTTAGTATCTGGGATCATCTGCCACTCCCTAAAGTCCCATACTCGCTATTCTGCCTTAATTGCTGATGTATTTTATCGATCCTCTCTCCAATACTTTCTGCATCATATATTTCCTCTTCTTGTGCTACTTTAGGTATTTCTTGAGTTATTTCTCTTATTGGGAAAACTTTGCTTGCTGTTTCCCATTGCCCCTGTATTTTGTCGCTTGGTCTTATTCGTTCTTCAAGAATGAGGCTGGCATCACGATCTCCTTGCCGTCTCTTCTGTTTTATTTCTTCTTCCACTTCCCTTCGCTTTCTCGCATCCCTTCTTGCACTCTCTTCTTCTTGCTTTCATGCTTCTCTTCTTACTTCTTGTCTTCATTCTTCTTCCCTTCGTTCTTCATCTTTCCTTCTCTGTAATCTTTTTTCCTTCAATCTTTGTGCCTCTTCTTCTTCTCTCTTCTTTTCTTCTATTTCTTTCTTCCAACTATCATATTTCCTTTGTTAATCTGCTCGCTTTGTGTCTTTCTTTTGTTCTTCTCTATATATCTTTTCCTGTTGTTCCCTGCTTTTCCTTCCTTGCTCATCCTTCCTCAACTGCTTTTCTCATTCCCTATCCTTCTTTTCTTGCTCGTCTTTGTCATCCTTTTGCCTAACTTCCTCGATTCTTTTCCCATCTAACTTAAGTAATATGTGTCCTCCCATCTATTTGTTCTGTACAAGCATTACCTCATCAGCCCTATCCTTCTCTCCTTTCCATCTGTTGATTTCTCTGTCTATATCTGTTGATATAGTCGATCTCCCGCCTCGTTTCTCTATCTCGTATGATCCTACACGCATCTTCCTTATTTTTGCTCTCTAATATAAGGGGGGGTGCATATGTCAGGTTACTATACCCCGCTGCTGCTTTTAATTCCTTGAAAGGATAAAATCCTGTCTCCTCTGCATCTATATTTTTAGTTTCAAGTGTGGTAAGAGGAGCTCAGGGCTCAATGCCCTCCCCTTTATGCTGATTAAGCATCCACTCCTCCGGTGGTTGGCCCCTTTTTCCTCTTGATACATTTTCCAAAGGTCTAAAACTGGCAGTCTTTTCTTGAATTTCTTTCCTGTGTACACAGCGTGCACATATATGGCCATGTGTTGTAATACTTCCTTTGACAATGATCCCCATTGTGGCCATGACATGAACATTTGATCAGCTCTGTGTAACGCTCACCTGATTCCCGTAGAGGCGCCGGTCTTGACTGGGCGTATACCGTATCTTCAAAGGTGATGTGTAACACACGGCTGGCTCTTTGGGCTGGACCTCTGTGCACTGTATGTCTGACTCGAAGGTAAGATGTCTGCAGATAGAAAATATGGGATTAAGGAACTGGGTTATTGAATGTCTCTCTCTTCTTCCCTTTCTCTTCTCCTGTAGAACCCCAAAGGTTAACGCTCTCACCTTAGGTAAGTGAACGCCGTGCTCTCCATCTGCCTCGGGGCAGGGTGCTGTAACCAGTTTCTTCACTGGATAAGGGGAGCAGGCCTCTTGACTTCAGAGGACTGCTGTCCGTCGTTTACTGCACGAACGGTAAGTTTCGAGTAATTCTAATGTCTTTAAAGTCTTTAGTAATGATGTTTCTTGTTTTGCAGGGTTCCGGCGATGGCGGACGACGGGCTGAAGTGAGTTGAAGATGGAGCCCGTGTGATGAATTGAAGCGCCTGGAAGCACGTAAGTAAGCGCTTGTTGCCTGCTTCACGATGCGCTCTAACTGTCTTTTTATTTTGCAGGTACAAGTTCGGAGCGGCTGCAGGGTGCCGGAATACCCACTGGGTTAGATGTGGAAAAGAGTAATGGCACGTGAGTATTAAAGTTCCCCAATGTCTTTAAACGCACCTTGTTTTGTCTTTCAGATGCGGGATGCAGCGCCGAAGGCCTCCGGAGCGTGCGAATAGTTGGTAAGCTTTTGTCTTTCAGATGCCGGAATGCAGTGTGAAGACCTCCGGACCGCACGAAGAGTAGGTAATCCTTTGTCTTTCAGATGCCGGAATGCAGCGCGAGGCGTTAGTGACAGCCGATGGACCAGGTAAGTGAAGAGCTGTCACTGAAGACCGTAATGCTAACCTGTTCTTTCTTGTCTTTATAGGTGTTGCTGAAGACTGGATTCAGGATGGTAAGCCTTTTTCCTTAGGCCCAGGATCAGATGCAGAAGACACGATGAGCGTTCTGCTGCAGAGGATGCAGAATAACGCAAAGCAAGATTCATCCATCGGGTGTGGTTTAAATAGCCTCCTGTAGTGCTTAGGTGTCTCCTTCCACAGCCACGCCTAGGTAAGAAAAGAGTTCCTGCTTTCCAGAAGAGTTCCAGTGTTCTGAATCTAGGGAGTGGCTCCTGCCCCACCCAACAGGAAAAGTAGTTCCAAATAGAAGAGGATCAGAGGCTCAACTGGCAGGCAAGTAAGCAGCATGGTCTGCTGCAGGTAAGTCCACCCAAGCATTATGAGCCCGGCGCTTCCAGCGCTGGGACTGGGCATATTTATGAGCCTGGTGCCACTGGCGCCAGGACTGGGTCCAAAAGGTCCCAATTGGGACTGGTTGGCACTCGGAACCTGGGTTATGGATCTGCTTCCAAGGGAGTTGGGAAAACCCTGACCTTTTGGAAGCAGAGATCATGACACTCTGCCCTTTACCCACTCTGCACTGTACTGTTTGAGCTTATGTGCATGTCGTGGTAATGTTTTACAAAGGTGCATAAAATGAGTGTCCTCCATAATGACAAGTCACAATTAACTGTCAATACTTACCAGATCGTGACCTTGTTTATATTCAATACATCTCTACCTATCTCAAGGCTTATTGGTCACCACTTTTAATCTTAAAAACAATAAATATGACCAAGCACCATGAATCGCCACTCAATCCACTTTTGTCTCAACAACCTATTTGTCTACTGACTGGTGGCAATCGTTTACTACACTTTCACTCAAAACAGCTTCACTTCTAACTTTCATAATTTATCACTTTTCAAAACTTCATGAATCAAATACAAATCTCAATAACACAATACACATTAAGAGCAAACCCTGCGATCACCTTCTCTGTTCCCTATGATCATTTATAGTAAGAGATATTCTTTCTTCGCCTCCAATTATATTACCCTGTACGGAGTTTAAGACATCACCTTACACGGTCCTGACTGTGTGTATTCTCTCTCTTAATATTCTGACTGGAATTTGAGACATCTTCTTCCATCTACCTTGAAAAAGGATTACCTAGGCGTTCCTTTAGTCACACAAACGTTCACATTACCCAGTTATTTTCATAAAATATCACAATCCCACCTCTTTCCTCTTTATATTGCCATTTCCCTTAGTTTACTTACATCTGTTAAATCAACTTGAGGCCTTTGGTATCGACTCCTACTCCAATCCGACCACTTCACCTTCTGTCTGCGTAACGCCTGTGGAAACCGAGCAGGAATTTCTTCAAATAGGTACATGCCCACCATCTCAATTCTTCTTGCAATTTTATTTCTATCGGCCACTCTCCACTGGAAACTCCACATGCTTCTAGCTAATGGCTTAGGATGTCCGATCGTCTGAAACTCTGAAGTCAAACTAGTTTAGATCTGAAACCATCTGCGCCGCTACCACATGAGCTTATGTCCTTGGAACGTGCATCTATGGCTGGATGAGATTACACCAGAGTAATCCTGTGTCCAAATAACCAGATAAACTCAAGAAGATGGCAAGTTGCTGTTTTATTAGCAATTATCTAAAACAGGGAGTGGACAACGAACATCAATGGACGCAAGCTCATTATCTCAGCGATTTCTGTAAAAAAGAATTATATACTTTTTATGTGCCAGAATGATGTCATGCTACATGGCAATAATTAAAAACCTATCAAGGATTGGGATTGGTTAAGGGACACATCTAGATATACAATCGAATAGGAGCTAGGTTTGTCATTGGCTATCAAATATCAGGTAGATAACTTATGCCTACCTCTTCATACGTGTCATTTTAAAAAAATCAGTTACACAGTGTTTCATTGGTTCCTTAAGCTATAAGGTCCTTCGTTAGGCAGACTAAAACAATTGGTGTGGCACAATTGTGCCATGTATGGAACATTTGGTTCAATTAGCAGCATGTAAGCCAAGACCTAGGTGCAAGCAGATAGGACATGAGACTGCCCTACCACCCAATTAGCCCAGCATCTCTCATCACCCATGCCTTTTGCCATGAAATTCTATTTGAACTTGGCCATGCAGAGTATTCTCATCTTGGGAATGCAATGGGAGTGAGGGCATTTACTATCTTATCTGGAACTCCAAATTCAAGCCCTGTTCCCATACTTGCCTCACGTGACAAGAGACCATGATAGCCCTGCATGAACGGTTGATGTCACATAGGCTGAGTCACTGTTCACCGTCACTTCCTGATCCTTGTGTTTCTCCAGCGCAACAATGAGCGCTACCAATTCTGCTGCATGTGCTGAAGAATTGGATGGTAGTTTTGCACTCACCACTACCTTTAATTCACCATTTAATCTGTGTTTTACAACGGCAGATCCTAAATGCCTCCCCCCACTAGTTTGGTCAATTTTTGAAGAACCATCAATAAAGTGAATCTCCCCTCCCACTAAAGCATTTTCCTTCACACAGGGTATATCATCATAAAATTCAACATAATTAGCAGAGTCATGCACATGATCACCTTTTCTTTTACAGGTTCAGCTATGAACGTGGATGGGTTCACTATTTTACACCTTACAATTTTATTAGCTGGATTGGAGATAATTACTTCGTAAACTGAAGCTGTTCGTGTTGTAAATGTACCTTTGGGTGTCTCTGAAATAGCAAATAAGGAGTGCTCCACATATAGCGTCATTGCACAGCCCATGGTTATACTTGTGGACTTCTCAATTGCAAATGCGGCAGCAGCTAAAGATTTTTCGCATGGAAAATGTCCTCTCATGACTGGATCTAAAATCCCACTATACTACGCCAAAGGTTTATACCCCAGTGTTGTTCTTTGTATGAGTACTCCTGTCAATACTGACCCATTAGCATGAAAAAAAATACAATTCTTCATTATAATTGGGGATTTCCCAAAACTGGTGCTGTACAAATTGCTCTTTTTAATTCCTGAAATCCTTCCTCCATTTCTTCAGTCCATTTCATCTTTTCCTTACCAACTTGCACTTTCATAAGTGCTTGCAACAGCGGTTTTGTGTATGTGCTGTAGTCAAACACCCAGGCACTGCAATAATTCCATAAACCCAGACATTTCTGCATTTGTCTCACTGTATTTGGCATGTGTGTCTTCATAATAGCCTCAGCTCTCCAAGGTGTTACTTTCTTTCCTTCATGTGATATTAACTGCCCTATGTTGAACAACTCTTCCTGGCAATACTGTAATTTCTCCTTATCTAACTTGTATCCTTTGTTTGCCAATATAGTCATTGTGAACTCCAATAACATTCCCTGATTCATCAACAGTGAAATAGTCTTGAATATACCTTCATCAGTTTCTCGAGACATGGGTACTGTTTCATGCGGGGTAAAATTGCTCTTGGCTTAAGTCTTATTTTAACCTCCCCTATTCCCTTCAATAGGCCTACGTCATATGAGCCGGCAGAGCAAAGGACACTTGCCACCTTTTCTATATCTATTTGAAAAAACATTGGTCTTTGCTGCATCAGTGCCATTCTCTGCAGGACTTCCGTATTCTCAATCTTTATCCAGTAAGTAATGCTTATAAAAAAACACTACATCATCTATACGTTCATCTCTGAACATATCTTCATCTGTTATGTCAGTTAATCTGTATCCTTCTTCAAGAGCTATCACTGTTCTCCATGGTCTGCCTTCATCATCTACCCCTTCAAGCATTGCTATTTCCTCTTGTACTATAGCTGCTTTCAATTCTATGGGAATAGTCTGCTCTTCTTCCACATCCAGAGGTACTTGTTGTCTAAATAAAAATTCATCAGGTATCCTCACAATTTTCCCTACTAATCCAGTTAGTCATGTTTATAAAATTCTCACCCCATACATGAAAACATTCGGATCTACTGGAAATCCTCATAGAGCCACTTGTCGTGTAAATGCCAGTATAAACTCTCCCACATTTAAATAGTGTATTCCTCGATTGGAGCACACTATTCCTTGATCAGTAGATGAAATCGTCATGTTAAGTTTTGTCATCAACTTCCCAGAATCTTAACTGCCGTTTGTCGCGAATATAACAAGGGCACAGACATGTCACATTCCCCTATAGAAACAGGTAATTTATCAGTAAAATGAACTAAATTCGTAGCTCTAGAGAACCCTTGAGCATTCATGGAAATATCTGACATATTTTCCCTCCCTTATACAAGTGTGAGTCGCTCTAGTGTCTACAAGAAAAGATAAATAGTTGCCTCCTATTGTCACCTCGTCCCTTGATTCATCTTGCGAGTCTGGTGTTAGTACTGAACACATCAAGTCACCCTGTGCTGTGAGCTGTCCTATGAAGGCTACAAATTCACCCCTGTCCCCGTAAAAGGTTTTCCTCATACCACAGTGACACCCCCTATCCTAGGTGTTAGTATTTGTCCTCTGTTTGCATTCTGTTGTGTCTGCATAGGTGCTGTTGTGACTGCCCTTGCAATAGGTACATTTGCACTGACCCCTGCTGCTGTGCATGCCGTGCTTGCAGCACTTGTGTCTGATAGGATGTGTGATCCTGAGCATACTGCTCTTGTGTTTGTGTGCTATATGGTGGTGGATGACCTGTCCCTCCACTTGAATTCTGTCCATTCGGTTACATACTTCCTCAGCTTCTACATACACGCGCAATATGCCACATTATCCCACAATCCCAACACACTGGGGGTGGCCCTCTGGCCAACCGTCCATTATATCCTCCCTGAGTATTCTGACTTCCACCCTGGGCATTTTGAAATTCACCTTGGCTGTTCTGAAATCCACCTCCTCTTCATCTGAAGCCTCTAGAACCCCTTCCCCGTGGCCAAAACCCGTTCCTTTTTTGATCCACTGGCTGTGCATTATTCACCTGTGATGCATCTGTTATTTCTTGCATTCCTCCTCCTTATCCACTTGTCAAGACTGCCCCTTCTATAGCACATTTTGACAATTTTTTCTTAACTAACTTGACTTCCTCAATCCCCGTTTTCATCTTTCTTTCGTTCTGATCTTTTCTTGTAATAATCGACAATGATGCACGATAGTCAACTGTATCTCAGCCCACGGCTTTGCTTCCATTCCTACTTGTTTTTTCATTTGTCTCTGTACTTGTTCTGGCAATCTCTGACACAAAATATGATAGACTAGATTTTTTCCCAAGGTTCACATGTCTCAAGCTGCCATTTCTCTTGAATAACCTGAATTTAAGCAATAGGGTCTTCATCTTCTTTCATTTTATGTGTAATAATTGCCCCCATATGTGATGTTTCAGGATGCTGGACCCTGAGAGCCCTCCAAACATCCGCCCAACAATTATTAAATGGTGTTCCATCATGCGCTGTGTTTTGTGCTGTCACACCCTCATATCCTGCTTGTCTCCAAATGTCGCCAGCTCACTCTCGCTGAGAATAGCTGCCAATAGACCTTTTATGTCCTCTATGTTTGTTTGTTTGTTCGATTTATTTTCTTATATAGCGCGCCGAACCCACGGGTATCTGGGTGCTTTACTTCGGTACAGTGTTACAGAAATATACAAATAGAAAAGTGAAATACAATACATGATACAATAAAATATAGAGTATGCACATAATTATATATATACAATATGCAGAGACTATACAAGATCTACAATTTCAGGACATAGTAGAGGGGGCAGCTAGCAGCAGGCCTAGGAGGCCTAAGGACAACAGGTACCTAGACTATGGACAGAGTTAGTGGGGAGGCTGGGTCGAAGTCACGTTATAGAGCAGGAATCTTTAATTAGATTGTGCGAACAGCCATGTTTTTAATTTGTGTCAGAATGAGAGGAAGGTAGGATCAGGCCTTACTGCGGTAGGTGGCTTGTTCCAAGTCTTGGCCACAATCACCAGGAAGCTAGAACCTCCTACTTTACTGAGTTTGTAATTTGAGATGTTTAGGCAGTGGGTGTAGTTAGTTCTGGTGGGTCTAGTGGATTCCTTTCTGGTGAATTTGTTCATCAAATACTTAGGGGCTGAGTTGTTGAGGCACTTGTGGGTGATCATGTGAGTTCTGAAAGTGATTCTGTCTTGGATCAGGAGCCAGTTGGTGTTTCGTCGGGTCTGTGAGATGTGGTTATCTCGAGGGATATTGAGAGCACATCTGAGCACATTATTTTGCAAGACTTGTAACTTGTGGAGATTCCTCTGGCTGGTGCCCAGATAGAGGGTATAACAATAGTCTAATTTGGACAGTATAAGAGCTCTTGCAAGGGTGATGAAGCTGCTGGGAGTCAAGAAAGGTCTACAGGCATTTATCGATTTTGCTGTGTAGGCAGTTGAGGATGAGGTGGCATTGATTTGCCTTTGCAGGGTTAAGGCAGAGTCTAGGTAAAAGCCTAGGGGTTTATCTTCTTTGGCGACTACAATGAGGTTGCCGTCAATGTTAAATGAGGAAAATTTTGGGCCTAGTTTATTGAGTCTTAACTTCGAACCGATGAGTCGGAGTTCGGTTTTGTCGTCGTTAAGACAAAGGCCATGATTGGCCATGCAAGTCTGTATTTTGCTGAACATTTTCATTTAGGTGGCTGAAATCTGATTGGCAGTCACCTGATACAGTGATCAATATTTGTGTGTTGTCCACGTAATTTGTATATGATATGCCTAACTCATCTAGATGGTCGACTAGGAGCTTAGTGAATATATTGTAGAGGGTAGGGGATACACAAGAGCCCTGTGGGACTCAGCATGTGATAGGGGAGGGGGCAGCTGCAGCAGTAGGAGAGAAGACCCTCATTGATCTGTCTGCCAAGAAGGAGTTAACTCAGGCTACAGCTTTACTAGAGAAGGAGACAGCTGTGGTAAGGTGGTTCGTTAAGATGTTAGGGTCGTATAAATCGAACGCTGCCGATAAACCCAGAAGTAAGAGTAGAGCAGGTTTTCCATTGTCCCTAGCCTCATCCATATGGATTTGCAGGTCCAAGAGGGCTGTTTTTGTTCCATGCTGTGGTCTGAAACCCGATTGTCTGAGGCCCAAGAGGTTGTTAGTCTCAAGATGGTTTTGAATTTGGATATATGCGGCTTTATCCAACATTTTTAGTAGAAAAGGCACGGTGGTAATTGGCCTGAAATTGGTGGGGATATTTGGATCAAAGTTAGGTTTTTTGATAAGGGGCATGACCCACGCGCCTTTGAGGTATTTATGGACAGTGCAGGAGGCAAAGGAGACATTTATAAAGGAGGTGATAAAAGGGGCAAACTCTTTCGCTTCTTCCTTTATGATGGAAGCTGGGCAAATGTTACCTTGGCATCTAGATGGTTTAAGACTTCTGATGATCGCTTCCACTTCTAGTACGGTGACAGGGGTGAATTCAGATTCTTTGATATGTTTGGAGGGTGAAGCTGTTTGGGAACTCGGATCGGTCTGAATAGGGTTTGAATTACAAGTTTTGGCAGTGGTTGATAAGCTAGTTCTTTTAGCTTCGATTTTTGATTGCAATAATGTGATTTTGTTAACTAAGGCTGTTTGGATGCTGGTGCACCAGAGCGTATCCAGTTCTTTAAGGATGGTGAAAAGTTCCTTTGTGCTAGATTTAGCGTTGGAGATTCTAGTATTGTAGTTTATTCTTTTTGTTTCCAGGATGGACGTTTTATAGATAGTGTAGGCAGTTATGAATTTATCTTTGTTCAGCATGGAGGTTTTTTTCCCAGGACATCTCTGTGTCTCTTTTGGCTTCGAAAAGGGTTTTTAGTTCTGACTTGAACCATTTATTAAGGTATGCTAGGGGTTTAGCTTTCCTTAATTGGAGTGGGGCAAGTTGGTCAAGGGCCTTCAGTAGAATTTGATTGTATAGTTCTACCATAGAGGCAGGGTCTGAGTTGGGAAGTACCTGTTGGTGGGTGATGGATTGCAGAACGGGGAGCATGCTTTCTAATGTGCTTAGTTTATTATTCCTAGTTAGAGCGGGCAAGGCTAGTAGTTCCTTAAGGGACACTTGTTTGGTGTCAATGATTTCAAAGGATATTACATTATGGTCTGACCAAGCAAATTAAGAGTTTGCTAGGATTTTGGTATTGCAGTTAAAGTCTGCTACCCAGTCTAGAATTCTGCCTTTGCAGTGTGTAGGGTCGGCAATCCATATGGCTAACGTATTTCCCCCTGTCATTTTCTCTAATTCGTATATCCACTTCCCAGCTCCCGAAGTCAAACAAAGGTAACTTGCATTTTAAGTTATCCTTATCAATCTGAGGCCAAGAAATATATTACAGACTTGCTTCCCCCTTCTCTAGCAAGGATAACTGTGAGAGCCTCATCCTATAACTAGACCCCATTATTTGTTTACTCAATGCAGGGGTAATCATCCCTATTCGTCTTTGTGCTGGTTCCAAACTTAACCTACTCCCATAAGGTGGAGAGTCTCCTCTATCACTACACAATCGTCTTTGGGGATGTTCGGGATATGGTGTAGGATCTGGTGTTCTTTCCTTAGGGTGTTCCAAATCTGACCATCTTATCTCCTTATCCTGGTTTTGGCTTCCCAAAAGGGTGCATATATCCTCCCCTCCTATCTCACGAGCGCACTCCCTTTCTTCGTCTGACATTGCTCTACCCCAACTGGTATGACTAGTATCCTCCTCTTCCCTATCTAAATTTAATCTACTCAAACACAATGCTCTTTGCTCATCAACAACATGTTTTCCTCCTCATCCCGTGGTTTTAGTATCTGGGATCATCTGCCACTCCCTAAAGTCCCATACTCGCTATTCTGCCTTAATTGCTGATGTATTTTATCGATCCTCTCTCCAATACTTTCTGCATCATATATTTCCTCTTCTTGTGCTACTTTAGGTATTTATTGAGTTATTTCTCTTATTGGGAAAACTTTGCTTGCCGTTTCCCATTGCCCCTGTATTTTGTCGCTTGGTCTTATTCGTTCTTCAAGAATGAGGCTGGCATCACAATCTCCTTGCAGTCTCTTCTGTTTTATTTCTTCTTCCACTTCCCTTCGCTTTCTCGCATCCCTTCTTGCACTCTCTTCTTCTTGCTTTCATGCTTCTCTTCTTACTTCTTGTCTTCATTTTTCTTCCCTTCGTTCTTCTTCTTTCCTTCTCTGTAATCTTTTTTCCTTCAATCTTTGTGCCTCTTCTTCTTCTCTCTTCTTTTCTTCTATTTCTTTCTTCCAACTATCATATTTCCTTTGTTACTCTGCTCGCTTTTTGTCTTTCTTTTGTTCTTCTCTATATATCTTTTCCCGTTGTTCCCTGCTTTTCCTTCTTTGCTCATCCTCCCTCAACCGCTTTTCTCATTCCCTATCCTTCTTTTCTTGCTCGTCTTTGTCATCCTTTTGCCTAACTTCCTCGATTCTTTTCCCATCTAACTTAAGTAATATGTGTCCTCCCATCTATTTGTTCTGTACAAGCATTACCTCATCAGCCCTATCCTTCTCTCCTTTCCATCTGTTGATTTCTCTGTCTATATCTGTTGATATATTCGATCTCCCGCCTCGTTTCTCTATCTCGTATGATCCTACACGCGTCTTCCTTATTTTTGCTCTCTAATATAAGCGGGGGTGCATATGTCAGGTTACTATACCCCGCTGCTGCTTTTAATTCCTTTAAAGGATAAAATCCTGTCTCTTCTGCATCTATATTCTTAGTTTCAGGTGTGGTAAGAGGAGCTCAGGGCTCAATGCCCTCCCCTTTATGCTGATTAAGCATCCACTCCTCCGGTGGTTGGCCCCTTTTTCCTCTTGATACATTTTCCAAAGTTCTAAAACTGGCAGTCTTTTCTTTAATTTCTTTCCTGTGTACACAGCGTGCACATATACGGCCATGTGTTGTAATACTTCCTTTGACAATGATCCCCATTGTGGCCATGACATGAACATTTGATCAGCTCTGCCCTTTACCCACTCTGCACTGTACTGTTTGAGCTTATGTCATGTCGTGGTAATGTTTTACAAAGGTGCATAAAATGAGTGTCCTCCATAATGACAAGTCACAATTAACTGTCGATACTTACCAGATTGTTACCTCGTTTATATTCAATACATCTCTACCTATCTCATGGCTTATTGCTCACCACTTTTAATCTTAAAAACAATAAATATGACCAAGCACCATGAATCGCCACTCAATCCACTTTTGTCTCAACAACCTATTTGTCTTCTGACTGGTGGCAATCGTTAACTACACTTTCACTCAAAACAGATTCACTTCTAACTTTCATAATTTATCACTTTTCAAAACTTCATAAATCAAATACAAATCTCAATAACACAATACACATTAACAGCAAACCCTGTGATCACCTTCTCTGTTCCCTATGATCATTTATAGTAAGAGATATTCTTTCTTCGCCTCCAATTATATTACCCTGTACAGAGTTTAAGACATCACCTTACACGGTCCTGACTGTGTATTCTCTCTCTTAATATTCTGACTGGAATTTGAGACGTCTTCTTCCATCTACCTTGAAAAAGGATTACCTAGGCGTTCCTTAGTCACACAAACGTTCACGTTACCCAGTTATTTTCATAAAATATCACAATCCCACCTCTTTATATTGCCATTTCCCTTAGTTTACTTACATCTGTTAAATCAACTTAAGGCCTTTGGTATTGACTCCTACTCCAATCCGACCACTTCACCTTCTGTCTGCATAACGCCTGTGGAAACCGAGCGGGAATTTCTTCAAAGAGGGACCTGCCCACCATCTCAATTCTTCTTGCAATTTTATTTCTATCGGCCACTCTCCACAGGAAACTCCACATGCTTCTAGCTAATGGCTGAGGATGTCCGATCGTCCGAAACTCTGAAGTCAAACTAGTTTAGATCTGAAACCATCTCCACCGCTACCACATGCGCTTATGTCCTTGGAACGTGCATCTATGGCTGGATGAGATTACACCAGAGTAATTCTGTGTCCAAATAACCAGACAAACTCAAGAAGATGGCAAGTTGCTGTTTTATTAGCAATTATCTAAAACAGGGATTGGACAACGAACATCAATGGACGCAAGCTCATTATCTCAGCGATTTCTGTAAAAAAGAATTATATACTTTTTATGTGCCAGAATGATGTCATGCTACATGGCAATAATTAAAAACCTATCAAGGATTGGGATTGGTTAAGGGACACATCTAGATATACAATCGAATAGGAGCTAGGTTTGTTATTGGCTATCAAATATCAGGTAGATAACGTATGCCTACCTCTTCATACGTGTCATTTAAAAAAAATCAGTTACACAGTGTTTCATTGGTTTCTTAAGCTATAAGGTCCTTCGTTAGGCAGACTAAAACAATTGGTGTGGCACAATTGTGCTATGTCTGGAACATTTGGTTCAATTAGCAGCATGTAAACCAAGACCTAGGTGCAAGCAGATAGGACATGAGACTGCCCTACCACCCAATTAGCCCAGCATCTCTCATCACCCATGGCTTTTGCCATGAAATTCTATTTGAACTTGGCCATGCAGAGTATTCTCATCTTGGGAATGCAATGGGAGTGAGGGCATTTACTATCTTATCTGGAACTCCAAATTCAAGCCCTATTCCCATCCTTGACTCACGTGACAAGAGACCACGATTCTGCTCAATCTGCAAGCTTTTAAAAGTATTACATGAATTAAAACTTGGCATCCTTTGTGTTCTTTCTTGCACCTTAACATGAGATGATTCATCCTCTGCACACACATTCCTTTTAAACGTGGATAACTGACCTTGACTTCTCAGTTCGTGACTTCAGGCCCAACAGCCTCCCAATGCAGCTCCAATAACCTGCTATTCTACTGCGACACATTCTTTCATTCTTTCTCCATAACTCTTTAACTTATTATTTCATTGATACTAATGTCCAGCTTCTGTAAAATGGCGGCTCCTCCTGCATTCTATTTACTACTTATAGCTAGCCTGCACTATGACGTGATCTATCTTTCATATCAGCATATGTACATTCTTCATGCTTCTGACTTCTGCAGCACTTTTTACCGTGTAATCTTCTTCTTTTACACCTTAAGGTCCACGTGATTCTTTACTTCACAATTTCTCCTATAGGATCCATACATCATGTCCATTCAGTATTTACGGACGTTGTGCACTGTTTCTCATAATGTCATCAGTCAATTTTCTTAACTGTTTTTCATATTCCTTCAGGGAGTTTCTCCTGTAGGCTCTCATCAACTCGATGGTATATTCAATATAGTCGACATTTGGAGGTCCAAGCAGCATCTATGCTGAAACCAAAATAGATTACTTTCATTGAAGGAACAATGGGAACATTATCCTCCCTCCAAGTATATCCCAAAGGACTTCTTTTGTTTGGAGTAAACAGCATCACTGTGGTTTTACTAGGATTCCTTTTAAGCTCATTTATTTGGGCATATCTGCTTGCCACCTCTATAAAATATTGCAGACTTCGATCAAAAAGGACCCCGTCATTAGCATACGGCATCCAAACTATCAGTAATTTACTCATTCTTGGTTTCGCAAAAGCAGCTGCAATCAGAGTCTCTTCCAGATCTGCAAGGTACAGATTGAACAGGCAGGGAGCGAGGACACAGCCCTGACAAAGTACTCTATGAACGTCACACCTATCTGTTCAATAATAATAATAATAAATAATAATTTGGCACTTATATAGCGCTACGAACCCTCAGGTATCTGAGCGCTGCTTATTATTACCCACGGTGTGTGGTGCTCATTTATCAACCTCGGAAGGATGAAAGGCTGAGTTTGGCCCCGCGTTAGCAGGCTCTGCACGAATGTCAAAGCAAGCGCTCTACCCGCTGTGCCACTTGACCGTAAAGGGATTATCAAACTACCTGCATGTTCAGTCTCACCCTGCCTGTTCAGTCTCACCCACAGATAAGTGTCTTCATGCAAATGCATAGAAATTACTAAAAGGTACTCCGGAATATCCCAGGATTTTAGCTTTTTCCAGAAAAGGGCATGGTTCACTATGTCTAAAGCCTGGGAGAAATCATTTGAAGCTTTGTATACTGACACACCAGCCCTCACCCAGGCATTTTCCTGCAAACAATTTACAAGGAAACCACTGCGTAAAGTCCCCATTCCCTTTCTAAAGCCTACTTCATATTTACTTAGCCTTCCTGTATCCCTGGCCCAGATTTCCAGATACCGCTAAAAGAAAGAGGGAAAAACTTTGCTCTCAGCATCAATAAGGGCTATCGGGTGATAATGGAGTGGATTAGGATGGTTCCCTTTATTGTAGATTGCAATAATTATTGAGCTTTCCAGCTAATCAGGTTGTTTTTAGTTTCTATAATATCGCCAGTAATCTGGCCCAGAGGGATGGGCCAGCCTTAAAGATGTAATTACTAAGGTCATTCTGCTCACAGGCACTCAAGATGGATAGTTTTTAATACAACTTTCTATCTGGTCGACACCACTTTTTAGCGACAACTCTGTGAAAGTAAAGGGATTACAAATTCCTATTTCAGAGAATCAATATAAATTTTAAACTTGAACCTTCCAAACATCCTCTGATATTGGATTGCATTGGGTGTCAGTACCACTCTTTAAAACATTGTTAGTCAATACCCAATAATTAGGAGAATATTTTCTGCATAATAATCTGAAGCATAAATTCACTGTCTTCAGGCAGTTTTTGTAATATTGTCACAGTTGGTATACTTTTTTCTTTCTCTCCTCTATTTTGAGTTACTGATTCTTCAGTAACCGTATATTCCTCCTTGATTGAGCTTTCTTTTTTTGCACTATTTCATCAAAACAATGAACGCTTTGCCTTTGAGAGTAAGTATCTCTTGTACCAGAGGAATTTCCCTCAGTACTAAAGTTTAAAAAAAAACCTATGTCGTCAATGTAGATAATTCCTATTTGTACGTGGATTTCTCAAAGGTTTGGGCTAGCTTAGCATTAAGAATTTGGGAACTTGTCACTCTCCTGGCAATCCGATTCCCCCCGGCATTAATCAAGTTTTCTAAGTTCACAATTCTTTCACTCACTGTCACTAGATCAAAATTAGCACTTGACATATTATGGTCATTTATAACATTTTCGGCCACCAAGAACTTTGTAAATAATATTAAATAAACCCAGTGACAATATCAAATAGGCAATACATGTAGGTATAGTAATGTTTTTTCATGTGCATTTTTATGGGATATCCCTGTTAACGCTACCATTCCCTACATATAATGACCAATCATCACTATTAGAGATCTGCATTGTAACACTATCTCAACCATCTAAGCTCCTACAGTCAGAGTTAAAGTCCACACCTATCAAAAGATATTTGCCATCACCCTTCTCCAAAAAATGTGAGAATATTTCATTAAACTGGTCCTGGAACTCTGATAATATGCATACCGCTGGGTTCCAATATAAGATAAGTAGTAATATAGGCGAGTAGGTTGATTTCCCTTTGGAAAAAATCTTAATGGCTAATAAACCTTAGTAAACATTAGAACAGATTTCATATTTTTCTATGGCATCTGACTTAATAGCTGTTATTAATCCACACCAAAGCCTCGCACTGTTCGATGCCCTAGCATCCTGCTGTATGACAGTATATCCAACTAAGATAAGTGCCTACTTCAATGATGTTCCGTGTAGTAAGACCACTGTATGTGTGTTAAGGATTTTTGCAATGTTATTGTTGTTTAGGAAGCTATTAAAGCCTCTCGAATTCCAGGAGAGAAGTGAAACTGCCTTCATCATATGACCTAGGTTCAAGACACATTCCTGCTTCGCCTAGCCTCTTAAAGCCTTTAGTCAAGGTACTCCAGAGCCAGGAACAGTCCTTTTGGGTGCAGGATGTATATTTCTGGAGCACCCACCCATTCCACTATCCAACCCCCAGAAGAATCGCCCATGAGTTTAATTTTTATTAATTCACCACTACCTTTGTTACTAGATTGCAGGTGCTGTGATTTTAGAGTGGCCCTTTTCTGGAACAATAGGTCATCATAAAATGTTATTTCATAGCCCATTTGGCTTATTGTGCCCAATTCCCCCTTCAGCATAGATGAGCCAATTTTTGATTTAATAGGCAATCCGACAATATCAGTTCTCACATCATCTGGAAAATGAACTTGTTCTATATCTCCAGAAAATAAAAGGCGCACAGAAGGAATTTCATGAAAAAGCACCAATACATTTACTCTATTCAATACAATCTTCTGGTCAGTATCAAGTAAAAACTCCAGTAAAATGTGCTGTATACCATTCTGATTAATAATATTTTGATCAAAGTTGGAAAGACCCAATAAAATGTTGTGATGGTTATTTCAATGATTTGATTTCTGGTGCGATACAATTTCAGATTAAAATATCCTTTTCTCGCCCATCATTCAGGTTTCATTGGAGACAGACAATGACCCTGACTGATTTCCTGGGTGTTCCATCTCTAATCGTTTTATTTGGGACCACATCAAAGTAGTGTTGGAACAGGTTGGAACTTGAATATCATTCAGCTCCAGAACAATCTGTGTTTTAGTGGCTTTATGCACAGTTTTATCCACGGCAAGTATGTCAAATTCTTGAAACTCACTGCTCGTTTCCAATGGCATATCTGGCAAGGCGTCTATGGACAGCAACTTTGCAAATACCACCTTTGTCTTTTTGCGGGCCCCTAGCAAGGTATGAATTACATTCAAGCTAGCTCTGTCACTGAGAGCAGGGTGAGCAGCCTTGCTCTCTTTGGCTGCTACCTCTTCCGATATGTGAATATATCTTTAAAATGTTCTTGAGCTGTGGGTATTATTTCTAATCTTTTTCCTATTTTTAGATTTCTTAATAGCTTCTATGGGCATCTCACTAGATTCTTGAGGTGGAAGCTCAAGACTCCTTATTACTTTACAACTGAGCAGACCCATTATTAAAAGTATGAATTTCACTTGATGGCTTTAAATGTTCCCTGTCGTCATATTTACCTTTGCACAAATCCAGCTTAAGTGAAGTTTCCAGCGCTTCCAATTTGATGTTTATATCGCTAAGAATAAAAGCAAGCACCTTCAGCTACAGTTTTATATTCTCATAGACCAATAAACAAAAGAACTCAAAACCATGTTTAGCAGAGCTATAGAGGGAGAGGACAACTTGGTATTATTGTTCAAACTCCCAATGTATGATGTAAAACATTCGACTATGCAGAGCTTACAGACGAGAGTGAGTCTAACTCACCGCGACCTCGTGTTTGATCAAAAAGAAAGGGGTCTTGTTGTAATTTATAGAATAAGACTGAGCCATATTAGCAACCATCCTTTTTTCTGGCATTACCACATTTTCTATGTAAGAGGTATCAATATCATTTGCATGCGCAAGGTCCAATAGGCTGACGTAATTTATAAAGTTAGATTTCTCTTGTGTTACTGACTTTCCCTCTGCTCTGTGCCTGAGGTCGGTGCTGGTTACCGCTTTTGGGTAGAAGTCAGTAATCATTTTACAAGACACACCAAATTTTGGGGTTTCGGTCTTTGATCCCTCAATTTGAGTGACCTTACCCTCCTCAACTGGCACTGGGTAGTGACCCACTGATTTAGATGAAAGTCTCTGCGAAACAGCCAAAGGCATTAATGCTGCAGGGTCTGCCCTCTTCTCTCATGATGGCTGGATAGGACTCTTTTGAGCCAAATACTCAGCAGTTTCAACTGCCTCCTTTTTAAGTATGTCTTCTGCTTTAACGTCCGTCTGCTCATTACTAGTGATCAGGTGTCAAATATCAGACATAGCAGAAGCGTCTGGAGTAGATTTGCTTTGTAAATTATACATCGTAAATATTCTATGAACAGGTGGACACACACAGACAAGCTGATCTTCCTGTGCCGTTTCTGCCAGCTGTTCAAGTTGTGGTACAGTAACAAGGACACCAACTCCTCCAACTGCCTCTATCTGCGTCTCCCACTCTTCTCACCGCACAAAGCTCCGTTCGGGAGCAGGGTTGTTGAAACAGCTGATGTTGCAGTGAAATCAGCACTCCATGGAGCAGCAATGGTGAGAAGAAAATGTTCCGCTGTGCACAAGCAGAGTGCCAGTAATAATGCTGCCTCTAACTGCGCCTCCCACTCTGCTTACTCCACAACGCTACGCTCAGGAGAAGGGTTTTTGAATCAGCCGGTGTTGCAGTGAAATCAGCACTCCGTGGAACAGCTACAGTGAGAAGAAAATGTTCTGCTCTGCACAAGCAGTGTGCCAGTAATAATGCTGCCTCTAACTGCGTCTCCCACTCTGCTTACTCCATGACAAGCTTTCCCAGGCATGAAGAAAGAAAGCCTCTGAGTCTGGGTTTGACTTCATCTTGTAAAAGGACCCCAGTGCCAAACAGGCTAATCCACTAATTCTAACAGGAGAATGAGACACCAGGAACCAGGCTGACAAACAAATGCTATCACCAGGTTTAGGCCAGTAAAACTAGCTTTCCATGGGTCACCATATCTGAAACCAGATATGGCTTTAGGTTTGTATTTTACCAATTAAATCTGCCACCAGACACATGAGATTGACGGTTATATAGTTGAAAGCTGAATGTTCACTTCCAAAGGGATTTGCGTTTTCATTCCAAAAAGGGCCAATGCAAATTTTTGAATAACATTTGTTCCATACATGCCAATATGAAATCCCTTGGTGGGCATCTTCATGAAGAAGTCCTACATTTTCCCAACAAATTGTAGACGTTTACCATTTTTATCGGAGGCTAGCTGGGGTACCAGGCGTTTCCATGTCCTGATCGAGTGGCGTCTCATGTGCCCTATAGGATGTTGCTCTTGTTCTCTTGTCGGCAAGTCTTGCTTCAGTTTGCTCTGGTGTCTCATGTGCCCTGGAGGATGTTGCTCTTGTCCTCATGTCAGCAAGTCTTGCTTCAGTTTTCTCTGGCATCTCATTTGCCCTGGAGAAAGTTGCTCTTGTCCTCTGGTCGGCAAGTCGTGTTGCTGTTGTTTGTTGTGTTTCAGAAGCTCTTGATATTAATTTTCGCTTTGCATCAGATGGAGGTTTTCCATGTGATGTTCGTTTTTTGTGCGGAATGTTTCAGTCACTTAATGGCTTCAACACATTTGAGAAAATATCCAAGAAAGATTGATTGATTGATTGATTGATTGAGCTCTCTTGATGTGAATGAAATTAACTAAACTGTAACCTTGCCATTTCCCCTATTTGGAGTGGTGTGATAAAAAAACTATTTTTTTAAATTTCCTTTAACAATGCTTTAATAAACACTTTCGAACTCTATACAGTAGTAATACATTTTAAAGGAATACCCAACACATCAAACATGTTGCTTCAGACACTTTTTTAAATGTTGCCTTCTTCTAGTACCTAGTGTAGTGAATAGGGATGAGCATCAGTAAATGGGGTACCTACAGAGTGAATTACTTTGCATCCAAACATAGACTACAATCTTCCCCTATACAAATGAGGAATCTATGTAAAATTTGGTAGCAGTGGGTTCAACAGTGTGGATTTGTATAGCCAGACAAACATACACATACCTGCAACATTTTTTTTGCATATAAGATTTTTGCATCCAAACATAGACTATGATCCTGCACCAGACAAAAGTGGAATCCATGCAAAATTTGGTAGACGTGGGTTCAAGGGTGTGGATTTGTGTCGCCGGACAAACATGCACATACCTCCAACGTTATTTTTGCATGTAAGATTTTTGCATCCAAACATAGACTATGATCCTGCACCAGACAAAAGTGGAATCCATGCAAAATTTGGTAGACGTGGGTTCAACGGTGTGGATTTGTGTCGCCGGACAAACATGCACATCCTTCCAACGTTATTTTTGCATGTAAGATTTTTGCATCCAAACATAGACTATGATCTTGCCCCAGACAAAAGTGGAATCCATGCAAAATTTGGTAGACGTTGGTTCAACAGTGTGGACTTAAATAGCCGAACAAACATACACACATACATACATTCAGCTTTATATATAAAGATTTGGCAACCAAAATTGAGTTACACTCTTAAGTGAACAATTTGAATAAGCACTTTTTGTCACTGCAGTGCTGCTAACACTGAACTTAATGTTGGCAGACAGTTTGTATTTCCACACCACACATTCCCTGACCCTTTGATAATGGATTAATAAGGTCATCTGTATCATTCTTCTTTAGTAAAGGAAAACCAACATGAGAAACTGTTTTTCAGTTTCTCCATGGGCCCATTTTCGATGGTGCATAATGTTATGTTAGGCGCTGTGGGGCTTAAGCAACCGCTAGAATGCCAATGGCTGATGCCCAGCAGAAAGTATGCATGTGATGTGTGATGTGTGAATGTTGGTAAGCTTGCCCATCTGACTACAAACCCACCAACGCCAGTTTTTAAAACACAGAGCTATGTTTGAACGTGAGACTATATAGCCGATATAACTTCAATAGCTGAATCCTTTCACTAGAGCTCCTAGCAAATCTGGGCGATTGCCCCTAGCAGATGGAAATCCGTCACTGTATCGCCCTGTTGGGATCACACCAAAGTCAGCCCATGGGTGAAGTGGACTATCACGTGTTTGTAAAATCTAAAATGGTAGCTATGCTCACATGTTTTTTTAACAGGAAAATAATTATTTCTAAAATCAGTTAATGTATACATACAGAGCATATGAAGGGTTACATAAACACTGTAAAATACACTAAATTAATTTCAGCATAAACCAAGAGCGTGGCATTTGCATTGTAGATGGAATAAAGTGGAATAAAGTGACAAAATATGTTTAGATCTTCATTATACATTGAAATGGAAAACGTGATGCCATAAAATAAATTTACTACCAACGAGCAACATCTCCTAGTGAGCCCTAACCACGAGAAAGCATGTTTGCGGTTGATCAACATCTTTGAGAAATGCACGGCCCTCACGCAAGCATTATTCCAAGCAAATCTGTTTTTCCCAATGAAGGTTGTCAACAGAAAGAAAATGAAGCCCTTTCTATCCCACCCATTTTGGCATCCTCATTGCTACAGCCAAACCCAAACCGTGGGCAGAGTACCAGAAGTTCTACTTTCACACTTCACCTGCTGCATATGACAACTCCATTTTACGTTAAATCACTTTCTTCTCAATGCACATACTGACACAGGCAAACACTGCTCCCCCATTACCTTCAGAATAAATAGCCTGGCCTGCCCATTGGGGGTCAGGATTCCAACTGGCACTTGGAGCCTAATCTTGTTGACGCCAATAGTTGGCCATCAGTATTTTCCATAAACCTGCAACCTAAACTCATGCTACGCACATCCACGCAGGCATGCATACCCAAATATTCAGTGAGGAATTTATTTGCTATTCCTATTTCTCTAACATTTATGGCGAACATTAGACAGTGTCTGAACAAGGCACTTGGCAGGTCCTCCTGGCGCATGACTCTTATCTGTAAATGGCATTAAGACAAATTTTGGGCTTCATTATGAGGTTGGCGGTAACCCTGTAACACCGAATCTGGCGTCTGACTTCCCGGTGCCAATGGGACATTACAAGTCCTGGCGGCGCGGGAAATCAGGCACCCAATTTTGTAAGTCCCCATTCTCCTGGAGTCCTGGCACTGTTGCTAATGGTGCCGGTGCCTCTGTGACAACTCTGTCTACCGGGGCCAATGCACCCGGCAGGGTCAGACCTGTCGGTCGCTGCAGCCCCGGCAGGCAGACTCATAGTGTGACGGTCCGGAAACAAGGGTGCCGGTACGTTTACCACCACCCTTGTTACCGGACTGCCATACTTATAATGAGGCCCAATGTTGGACAAATCAGACTTTTTGCCTTAAACAAACCTTTTATAACAGCTAAAGCCTCAGCCATGAGAGCCTAGAAATCCCCTGTCACTTGCACAGGTACCAACTAGGAAAGGTATTGGGAGGAGATAAGCACCCAGGAAGTGTCTGTTGGAAGGTGTTGCAGGCAGAGCACGCCTTTGCACCGAACTAACAGCCTGAAAACTACACAACTTTTGTTTTGAGCACTCGAAAGGAATGCAAGAGGCACAATAGGGATTGTGGAATGTTTCTGTGTTAAGTGGCAAGATGGTCACATTTGCATCCCAATGGCAAAACCTCATACAGGCCCAGTTACTGTAAACCCTGCGGGCTGGATTTCTGACAGATTTTCAGGATATCCCTCATGAATACGCATGAGAAAAAATTGCATAGATCTAGAATCTGATATATTTCTGGCCCTCGAAGCCTGGAGTTGGACAACCCTGCTGTAAACTGTTTATGCTTCCAAGAAAGTAGCAGATGCACTTAGTAACTGCCCTTCAGAAAACGTTATGCAAAATTAACTTTTGAAATTGGCGTACAAATTAACACTATATTGAAAAATGCTACAAAGTGAAGAATAGCAGATATCAATTTATTTATTTATTTTAATATTTATATAGCGCCGGTAGCTCGCGAGCCTCGGGGAGCTGAAACAAGAACACGAAAGACAGACAGACAAGTGGTAGGACAGATAGGATGGGACGAACACAAGAAATTACTCTGAATGGGAGTTGGAAAGGGTGGCAGATTATTTGAATATGTGGGTTTTTACCATTTTGCGAAAGCAGGTGTAGTTGGGTTCCAGTCTTAGATGGTCTGGAAGGTTGTTCCAAAGACTGGCAGCAAGGGTCGGGGAGGCTCTGTCTAGGCCGCTTTTAAGTTTGTGTGGGGCCATAGCAATTTTGCCGAGTTGGGACGATCTCAGTGTTCTATTTGGGACGTATGGTTTGATCCTCATTTTTAGGTACGTTGGTGCCTTTCCGTGAATGCATCTATGAACAATGGTTAATGTCTTAAAGTGCACCCTATCTTCAATTTTCAGCCAGTGAAGCTCCCTTCTGGAGTTGCTGATATGATCTGTTCTAGATTTAAGCTTGACAACTCTTACAGCGTTGTTCTGTACAACTTGGTAGCTTTGTAAGCACTGCTTGGAGGCACCCAGGACTAAGGCGCTGCCATAGTCGAGGCGCGACAAGATGGTGGCTCTTGCTATGGTTGCGCAGTTGTCCTCTGATATAAAGGGTCTGATGGCTTTTATTAGTCGGAGGTGGTAGGCACAGTTTTTTTTAATGTATTGTGCTTGGGCTTCCGCCACCAAGGATGCTTCCAGCAGCATACCGAGGGTTTTAGCCTTGCCTAAGATCGGTATGGATGTATCTTTGATATGAAAGGATGTGTAGGATGCAGATAACTTAGCTTGGGCGGAGGATGAACCGAAAATCATGAGCTATACCGTTTTTTTCCCGTTAAGGCACATCCAATTGGAGTCCATCCATTGCTCCACGTGGTTGTATATTGTGGTAAGCTGCTCACTGTCTTTCTGATAATTGCCACTTAGTTCAAATACAAGCTGCGTATCATCAGCGTAGTTAGTGAAATAGGTGTTGATATGGTCGAGAACAAGGCATAGGTACCTCAAGTAGAGATTAAACATCAGTGGTGACATGCTAGCCCCTTGGGGGACTCCACAAAGGATTTATTTTTCCAAGGAGAACTTGTCCCCCCATCAATCAGACCATTGCTCCCCTAACAAAGTTCGAAATTGCGTGGAGCTATTTAGCACCTGCATAGGGCCCAAAGGAGCCTGTTAGCTTGACACCAACAGCTACCAGGAGGTACATTTGGCTTCCCAAGCCAATTTACCAGACAAGTATGCCTATCTGACATTAGGTATGTGTCTGGGAATTTCCATAAAGGTTGCAATGTGTTATATTATTTGAAATATATACCTTTATTAATATATCAACTGCCTTGCTACCAACATCCACCCCCCAACATTCCATATATTCCGATTCCAATTGCTCTGCAGTTCTTTATTCTATATTCCACAGCACCAGGACCATTCATATGCAACAACATTTATATATACTATTTTACCCACAACACAATGATATACTTCTTGTAGACATGCAAAGCATTAATGGACACAGTGAATATATGTGTACTGGACACAGTTATACTTTCATCTCTTTTGGTAGTAATATATTTTGCGTACTGCATATTAGCTCCACCTTCTACAGGGTCAGCAGAAAGAAAAAAGTGAGTGTGGTTGTATCACAAAAACAGAGGTGGCAGCAGAGATAAAAATGTTAAGAGGCAGAAACAGAATAATGAAGTGACAGATGTAGTGGCAGAGGTATGAAATAGCGGCAAAGATTGGTAAGGACTAAATTAGGATTATAAGCAAGAAGGAAGAACTTACAGAAAAGAAATGTAAAAAAATAAAAGGGAACGCAATTTAAAGAGAACAGAAAAATTGAAGACATTTAAGGCAACATGGCAAAAAGCAAAGGATTCACCAGACACAGATAGAAATAGAGTTCAAGACATAGCAACACAGCACTAGGAAGAGGAGTTCAAGGAATGTGAATTTTTAAGTCCATGCCACGGTTGCACAAAAAAAAGGAAGTTGCGCCATCTTTCAGGCACTCCATTCATAAGGCAGAACTTTAATAGCTCCTGGGTCACGATGAGTAACACCTGGTAACCCTAGCAACCAGGAGTTACTTCCAACTCCTACTCTATGACACAGCATTAGGTTGGAGGTTAGCTTCTGTTTACGGTGTATGTAGCTCAACTTCTATAGCACTAAGAAGTGACCTAAGTTGCTGTGCGGCACATTGCAAAACTCTATAAATAAATGAGTAAAGCGATTTTCTTAAACCATCTTACGGCTGTTGTTTTTTAAAAAACTCTTTATTGATTTTCAATAGTAAAGGAACAAGTCACAACCCCCCCTCAATCTTACAAAACTTTACCAGTTACTCTCCCCTCCCTTCCCAGTGCCCCCCCCACCCCCGCCGCAGGCAACTACACTCATTCAACCTGAATGAAAGGTAGGAGAAGCACAACAAGCAGCTTAACATAGGTCTAGCAGTTTCAAACACTGAGGGCACCATTGGGTTCTAAAGTCTTGCTTGAAGAAAGGCAAGGGTTTGTCCCCAGTCTGTAGCGAAGCGTACTACATTACTGTTCATCGCATACGTTGCCCACTCAAGTGCCACAAACTCCCAAATTTCTCGTAGCCGGTCTTGCATTGTAGGGATTATCTGCCCCCTTCTAACGGTGCGCTATAAGAAGCAAGCATTGTCGCCAAACTGAGCACTGCTCTGGCCTTCCTCTGACCCCTGGGTTCTTCCCCCTGTATCACACCATCCACCCCTGGTATCACTTCCTCTGGGGGCACCCTCCCAGCCTCCCTGAAGATTACCTCCTGGGCCTCCCTCACTTCTCTGCAAAATGGTTCAATTTTTGGGCATCTCCACCAAATGTAAGACCAGGAGCCATCCCCCCTGCTTCCCCACCAGCACGCCTTCGAAGACTCTGGGTATATGCTTTGGAGATGGACCGGTGTGTAGTGCCAACTGAAAATCAGTTCAAACCAACACTCCTGTAGTTGAGTTGCATTAACCACTTTGGGCACCAATGACCACAGCCTTTCCCAATCACTTCTAACTAGCTCCCTCCAGATCGTCCTCTCCCAACGCACCATATATGGCCACATCTGCCTGGGGGTAGCCACTATCATGATCTTCTAAAGACCTGATATAAGGTCCCTTTCGCCGTCATGTGTCATAAGGTATTTTAAAAACTGAGTGAACAGGCAAGTTGCTGCCTTCTTGGTTGCTGGGTCTAGCAGCCAAGGACTCATCTGGAAATAACACAGACTTTCATTTACCCACTTCCCCAGAACATTGCTTACACTTGTGGAAGGGTATTTTAGTGGGGTCCCGAAACAATATCCCGAATTATGTGTCATCCCCCTTTTTACCATTGCACAAAAAAACAAAAGCCCCCGGTTCCAATCCCAGTGAGAAGTCTACATTGTTATTTAGCCGAGTAAACGAGGACGGAAACATTGTGATCTGATACTTTTTGGCTAAGTTGTCCATGTGTTGGCCATAAGCATTGTTATAGTGCTTAGATACAGGGGTTGAGGCCTATGTTGGCAGGGGTGCCACAGAATCTCTTTCAGGTCCCTTCTCAGCACTGCTTAGTCAATTGCTACTCATAGTTTCCCCCAGCTTCCTTCCAGAGAGCCACTCCCTTATGATGCAGATCTGGTACGCCTCATAGTATTGCAGAAAATTAGGAAGTGCCAGGCCTCCCACTCCCATCTAGGGGACATCAGAAGGCCCCGGTCAAGCCACTTTCCTTCCCAGATGAACTGACCAGTAATTTTACCCAGGTACAGAAAAAAGGTGTTGGGCACAGCCAAATGCAGAGCCTGTAAGAGATAATTCAATCGAAGCAGCGTGAACATCTTGACTGCTAGAATTCTGCCTAACCAATAAATTCTTAAGTTTTGCCATTTATTAAGGTCTGCTTTTATGGAGGCCAGCATGGATGGGTAGTTGGCCAGATACCATCCCGGGAGTTAAAATGTTAAATGAATCCCCAATTAACTGATCCCCCTCCTGGGCTGCAAATGAATGGTGAGGAAGACTTCAGTTCCTCCACCTCTCTCCCCTTCACTGTGAGGTTGAGCAATTTGGACTTGGACACATTGATTTTCAGACCTGAGACCGTCCAAACTCCAATAACGCACCCCTACAAGCCCCCACCGAATCCCCAGGCTTTGTAAGTAATACGTTGTCGGCAAAGGCTGCAGCTTTATGTTGAACTGCTCCGAAAGGTATCCCGCGCACCTCGTTAGTCTCCCACAGAAACTGCAGAAAGGGATATAAATATATAGCATAGAGCAGGGGAGACAGGGGCAGCCCTGCCTGGTCCCTCTGCTCAGACTGAAACATAATAAAGTTGATAGAAAGCCGTGCCATTGTCATTCACCTGAACCATAAGGAGGCAGTCCCTACCCAGTCCCATCCTTTCCATCACTTGAAACATAAATGACCATTCCACACGGTCAAAAGCCTTCTCGGTGTCGAGGGAAAGGACCGTGGGAAGCACTGTCTTATGGGCCTTCTACACCAGGTGTGCTATGTGCCTAATATTATCAAATGGTTGTCACCACATCATGAACCCTGACTGATCCGGGTGACTCAGGTATGGGAGAGGGCCCTCCAATCTGTTGGCTAAGATTTTGGTATACATTTTGGCATCTATATTAATTAATGGGTATGTTTGCGTCAGCTAGCATTCTGCGCTAACCATGTGTCACTTACAATGAGACAAAAATAAATGACAAGTTATCCTGAAACACTTGTGTATGCATTGACATAATTTGACCTGTACTCTTACAGTTTATATATTTTCACAAATTAGAACATTTCCAATAAACTAACAAACTAACATCATGTTTCTACAATACATCACTACACATGAATATAATGGGCCTCATTACACGGAAGGCGATAGCCATGGCGCTATTAGCGCCATGGCTACCCCCTTACTGCCATCGGAGGCCGGGTTCCCGGAACAGGGATTTACCGGCCTACTCCGACCTTTGAGGGACCGGTAAATCCCCATTCCGGGAACCATTCCCCATTCCCATTTGAGCCCCCAAAGGGCTCAATGGGAATGGGGAAGGAGCAAATAACGGTACCGCAATTCGCGGTACCGTTATTTGCACTGAAGTCCCTCAGCAGGTCCTGTCCTTAACGTGTGGTCTGACCACACGTTAAGGACGGGACCCGCTGAGGGACCTCATAGTAGGGCGGTGGGGATTACCGGCACTGGTGCCCCTACCGCCTTCCGTGTAATGAGGCCCAATGTCTTTTGTGAAACAGCCAGCTGTCAACATGTGTTTCGGCCAGTGGTCTTTCTCAAGGCTGACACTTCAACTGTTATTATAAAGCAATATTAGGTATTAAATATGCCTGTGCTAATTATCCTTCCAATAAAGCAAATAAGGATTCAAATCAATATATGCATATGTCTTAAAATACAAATGGGTGAAGAAAAAGGACACAAACAAACATGAAGAAAAAGAAAAGAACAAAAAGAAAATTACAAAACATAATTATGTAACATTTTACAACAGACAATAATAAGTATAAGTGCACTTGTTGTATTAGTACACTTATATCACCTTAAATCGCGGCTTAGTATGAAGCAACCAAAATGCACAACCCACAGATCCGCTATATCACCATGTTCCCTAGTATTAGACAATCATAAGTTCCAAAATCCATGCACTGTGTTAATGTTTTATGATGCAGTTATTGGTGGAACATGCTATCAGAGACCTTGGTAGAACCCAACAACAGATAGAGAAAGTCAAACAAGACATAGGGGAGATGAGCAGTTTATAAAGCACCAAACAAAATAACTACACTAAATGAATGAGATTCTGAAGATATATTAGGTCGTAGTTAAGAAAATTCAGAAAATAGGGACTATCACGAAGATAGAGTCTACACCTTTCAGACCAAATTTGATTAAACCCATGAATCAATTTCTAGTGGTAGTAATATGTCACCTGGCAGCTCAGAAGTCAATTCGGATGGGGATGGTATACAAACAGCTGGAACCCAGTTTGCTGGCAGTCCATTGGATAACACAGGACATCGCAAGGGTTTCTTAGAGGAGATACAGCATTACAGAAGAGGGACACAAAGCACTATCACAAAACTGTGAGATTTCAAGACCCTTTAGACCTAAATATCTCAACACGAAGAAGGCCACCAGGGGACAGGAGGGGGACAGGAGACGAATCAGACAAAGATCAAGACAACACGAGGAGACTAAGGAGATTGGGTTCCAGGAAACAAATGGCAAAATAAAGGGCAGTAGCTTAGTGTCTATCTAGTCGACAGCCCACATCAGCAGAAAAATCAGTCCTTAATAGATGTTTGTCATTTGTACCCTCAATAGGAATGAATTTTATATATTTCCAAATTGATCAGTTTAAATTTGTGAGAAAACTCAAACTCAAGACATTTTTTCCAGACACAAGTAAAGACGGTTCAACCGCAGGAGCAATTTAGACCACTTAGCGACTTTATTATATATGATATAGAAAATACACACCTGCTGATGTCTCTCGAGCATGATACAGCTGTCAGCCAAGTAAATATATGTATGGGTCTGGCGTTATATCCACAGAATTTGAAAGTAAGAGAACTTAGGCCCAAATCCAAATTTACACCTCAAACATCCACAGAAAGTGTGATACAGACCTTCCACAGGGCAGTGGTAACTGATATTCATCAGCATTTGGACCATAAACAGAAATCATGACCAAACCTAACACAGGAGGAGCAACTAGCTCTAGAATCACTCTATAAAGATAACAATATAGTTATTAAAGAGGCTGATAATGGCAGAAATGTGGTAATACTCAATAGGACAGACTACATTTTCATGGGTAAGTCCCATCTCACAACGCCAGTATGTTATAAAAAAAAACTCAGATGAAATCCTACCAGGACAGTGGTTCGAGAATTACAAAAACTGATACTCAAATGGCATGGGAAGGGACTCTTAACGGATGATGAGAAATTGTTTTTGAATATGGCCGAAACCTACCATGCCGACTATCTATTTTTTACCTACGATTCATAAAAATGAGTCACTTTTCCAGAGATCCGTCCAATAATGAGTGGGATTGGTTGGCCCATGGACGTTCTATCCAAATATAGAGACAATGCTATAAAGGATCAAGTTTTGCAACTGCCATCATAAATTAGGGACAGCACACATGTACTACAGTTTTTGAAAGACATAGGGTCTCATTACGGCCATGGCCCTCCCGTAATGGAGGGTGCCGGTACGGGACTGGCACCCTTCATTACGGGACGCCCTATTACGAGGTTCCCTTGCGGGACCCGGTAAGGACGCCTGGTAAAACAAGGCGTCCTTAGCGGGTCCCGCGAGGGGACCAGGGAGCTAATAGCGGGCCCGTTATTAACGGGCCCGTTATTAGCTCCCTCCCTATTCCCATGGGGGCTCAAATGGGAATGGTGTTACACTCACCTGTTCTCCACAGGGGTGCCGAACGAAGCTGGACTGCAGCGGTCTCCACCAGTGTGACTCGTAGCGAAGTGATGAATGACTGCACCTGCTCACTCATTTTCGTCTTTAGGGCACAAAGGAAAATTTGCCTAAAATGTTGAAATGATATGTTAATTAGCCGTAAGGAGGAGGACCAACTTCCACCTCCCGTGACCTCCTTGTGCACCCTTCTACTATGTCTCACCTTAATGTTATGAATGGCGGGCTCTCCATCCTGCGACTGTATGCAGGGGTGCGTCGAGATTCAGGGATCCAGTTAACTTCACTGATCCTGTAGATTTATTGCAGAGTTCCAGACAACGATGACTCTGAGGTAAGTCTTTATCCCAATACTCGATAGTATGGATTGCTTTAGAGTTCAAGTTGCCAAAAGTTCACTCCTGTGCCTTTTCTTTGCAGATTCCCCTTTGGGATGCACCGGATGAAATGCGACTCCTCTCTGGAAATGGTGAGTAGAATGCCAAGTTAAGTTTCTATACTTGCACGATGCGATAATGCCTAAACTTGCGAAGTTGTTCTTCTGTGCAACTAATCCGCTGTCCCTTTTCTATTCTGCAGGTGCGGTGCCTCCGGAGTGAAGATCGTGTGAAGGTGACACGTGGAACAGCAAGCGAATGCAGCTTCAGGTGAGTATTTATGCTGCGTGAGATTGGATGTCTTCAGAGAGGCATAGCTCACCTGATGTTTTCTTTTCTAGTCAGCAGGTGCGGCAGCTCCAGAGCAGCGATCGCGTGCGTGCGCCTCGTTGGATCGCAAGAATAAACAGCATTCAGGTGAGTATCAAGCTGCGCAATGCTCAGTGTCTTTAAAGTGGTTCTTTACTCTGCGCGGTTAACCTGGTGTTCCTTTTCTGCAGATGCAGACACTCCCGGACAATCGAGATGGAGAATCAGGTAAGGGTCTTGTTCTATTCTCTACTCTCGCTTCCTTTGCAGGCATGGATCGCGATGACCAGGACGGGCGTGGCTGAAGACAGGTCTGGAGCTTGCAGACACGCTGAGCGTTACGCTGCAGGAGTGCAGAATAACGCGAAGCGTGTTCTGTTCCAAGGGTGTGGTTTAAATAGCCTAAAAAAGTAGTCCCTCCAACCACACCCTTGCAAAGTAGTTCCGGGTAAAATAGTCCCTCCAGTATGCCTCAGACTAGGCTGCACATGGTCCCTCTTCTCCTGCAGACTGTTTTGCTTGAGAGGGCAGTATGAGCCTGGTGCCAACGGGGGGTAGTCCTGTGGGGCCTTAAAAGTCCCCATAGGTGCTAGTACGTGGGGCAGGTTGGTCTGCCTCCCCTGTCTGGGGGCAAGTACCGTGACAAATGGGAATGGGTTTTTCCAATGAGGATTTACCGGGTCCTCCATGGTTGGAATAGCCCGGTAAATCCTCATTGGAGGAACCCGGTACTGGAACCTGGTATGGAGGCAGCCATGCCCTTATTAAGGGCATGGCTGCCTCCATACTCGTAATGAGGACCATAGATTGGAAAGAGGGCTATTTACTGGCCACACTTGATGTAAAAGCATTATACACCTCTAATGACCATGAATTAGAGATCAAGGCGTTAGACTACACATACAGGGAGTTCTCTGCATCACACATCTCACACATACAAATGCTTAAGGATTTCCTGAGATTTACACTCACCAACAATATATCTCTGTTTGATGACATATACTATCTACAGACAAAGGGGGTTGTTATGGGGGAGAAATATGCCCCCTCCCTGGCCAATCTTTTTATGGGCCATTTTTTAACAACACATGCACTCGATAGCAAGTATAACAGCAACATCATTATATGGCAGAGGTATATTGATGATATTATAATTGTGTGGAATGGCTCCAAGCAATTATTTGAAGATTACACAGGATTTCTCAACACCAACAACTTTGGAATACAAGTACAAGGGCATTGTGATGATGCAGCCATTGACTTTCTTGATTTACACATTTACATCTCTAACACGAAAATCCCGAAGAGGACTTTTTGAAAAAAAAGCCACTGAGATCAACTCTACGCTCTATGCCAGCAGTTGCCATAGACGCTCAACTGTAAGCAAATACCCACAGGGGAATTTTCTCGAGCTAGCAGGAATTGCAGTGAGGATAAATGTTTTGAGGAAGAATGCAAGTTGTTGACTGACAGGTTTCAGGCTTGAGGGTACACCCTGAAAAACATTAGACAAGCGCATGATAAGATTGAAAACATGGAGAGAGCCACAATGGTGAAACCAATGACCAAGACAAATGCAGCAAATATAACAAACATTGATATCACTATACCTTATTCAAAGGATGCTCATACACTATATCGGATTGTGCAAAGGCATTGGCACCTCTTACTAATGGACAATGATCAGAAAAAGGTCATAGGCAACAAACTGAGGTTAATCTGTACACAAGCTCCTACAATTAGGAACAAATTGTGCCCATCATTTCTAAATCCCACGACTGAGGTACAATCTAGTGGAAGTGATTGGGTGAGGCCAAAGCAAGGTTTCCACAGATGTAGCAGATATACCGTGTGCATGTTTTCTCATGCAGACTGTGATAAGTTCATATACAAGGAAGGAACTGTAATATCTGTTCAGGATTTCATTAATTGTACAACACATGTTATATATGTGCAAACTTGTGTGTGTAAAAAGCTACATATCGGTAACACAATCGGGCAATTGAGAACTTGGATCAGGGAACACTTTTCAAGCTTAAATAAGCAGGATGTCAGGTTACCGTTAAGCAACCATTGGCAACAGTATCACCAAATGGATTACTGTAGAAAAATAAGATTCAGTGGTCTGAAGAAGGCTTGATGTGGTAAGCAAGGAGGAGATCTGCAACTCTGGATCAGACGGATGGAAGAAAAATGTATCTGCGGATGAAGATGTACAATCGAGGGTCTGAACCCGGAACATAAGATAAACGTGTTCCTTTAAGCTTAAACACTACTGAAAGGAATATGGTCCAAGTTGTAGCATTAACCAGCAATGGTTAATGATCCTTCACACATTAGAGGCTACTATTAACGTGACTTGTTCATTAGAAGGTCGATAGAATTATGATAAGTGTTCAGGAATTGTCAATTTGTGCTAAGTGTAATATTGGGAGGCAGATAGATGAAGCAGCCACAGTGCTAGACCACACTACTGCAAAACAATTGATTATGGGGCATATTGAATTACTGTGTACGGACAGCGGCCTCTGGCTGCTAGGGGAGGACGGTAACACCCCAAACTCGATAAGGGACATTGAATATGGGTGCTTAGTATTAGCAACATGAGCTTTGTTATTTTCGCAAACACAACAACACATATGCAACAATCTGAGTGAAATAATTCTGACCAGAATGGCAAGGGAACATGAACTGGATTAATAACACTGCAGCTGACCTTTTGGGATAATCCAGAATTAATGGGGTAGGGGTGTAAAAGCACTCTGTCATGCTTTTACCCCCATCCCATTACCATTACGGGGATGATCATGATGTCACACGCTGCGTGCGTGTGGTCACGTGCTTATCAGCATTTGAAACCAAAGAAAATGGTGCCCGCATGGTTCTACACGTGGAACACCGTTGCAACAGGATGAAGTCTTACAGACCATCCTTATGGAGCATTTTGTTAAGTCCACTTTAGGACCTCTATGGAATTAGACCCAATCTGGAAGGACTACAGTTTTCATTTAATGATAATGCTTATTGCTTATTTGGCTCTACGAACAACATGAGTCAGTAAAAAGGGGAGCACTCTATACGAATTTTACCAGTAAGCTAATCTTGTTGAACAAGGACACACATAGTGTAAGGGACATGTTAGCACATTCATTAACAACAAGTTGGGGTAATTGATGGGAAAGCAATAGTTGTGGACATGGTAGGACACTGTCAGCACCAAGCTGGGGTATTTGATGGGTAACCAATAGTTTTGCTAGTCAATTCAGAATCTGCATGCACCTGTCAAGGTGTTGGGAACTTTTCATGGGATATCATCCAGAACATTATTGCGCATAAGGACTGTGTTGAGATATCAGGAGGACCAGTCAGATCCAGGTACTATTTATCGTGTTACCATTAGATTGAATATGGATATTATAGTAACAATTAGACCCCTTTCATAAATATGTTATTATTTGTAGCAAACGAGATTTGAGATGCAGAGTTACTAGTTCGGAATATGACACTAGAAGGCATAAAGTGACCACGTATACAGACGATTTGAAAGATTGATTTTGAAGTATTGGATAAGTCAATAACCTATTAGTAAACGAATGGGACACAGGGACTATGACCTTATAATCCCAATGGATAATGGCATAACTATTATATTTTCAGATGAGAATTTATGGCACTTGCCCAATTCAAGTTTAGACTATTGGGAGATATCAAGGAAACAGCGTGGTAAGAGTGTGAATCTCCAAAACCTCACTGATATATCACATTAAGATGTAGTGAGTTGATAAAATTGGGGTAATGGGATATTGACACATTTAAATGGCATGATGACAATAATGTACTAACTGGGATACATTTAGGGACCCCACCGGGCACTGCTTATCACTAATACCATTTGAATGGGATGTAACATTGACACAGTGCATGGGATTTGGAATTTAAGATTCTCTAATACCAGGGAAGATGGTGATATAGCGGACTTGTGGGTTGTGCATTTTGGTTGCCTCATTGTACGCCTCGATTTAAGGTGATATAAGTGTACTAACACAACAAGTTGGCTTATACTTGTGTCTGTTGTAGAATGGTTGATAGTTATGTTTTGTAATTTTCCGTTTTGTTCTTTTTTTGTCTTTATGTTTGTTCTAGTCCTGTCCTCTTGATCGATTTGTATTTTAAGACATATGTATATATTGATTTGAATCCTTATTTGCTTTATTGGAAGGATAATGCGCACAGGCATATTGGATACCTAATAGTGCTTTATAATAACAGCTTAAGTGTCAGCCTTGAAAAAAGACCACTGGCCGAAACAAGTGTCGGCTGCTGACTGTTTCACAAAAGACATGGGCCCTCATTACAACCCAGGCGTTAAGGGGTTAACGGCGCCGTAAAAGGTGGCGGCGCCGTTAAACCCTTAATGCCTGATTACGAGGTCCCTTTGCGGGTTGGAGACTTTGACGCCTGCTTTTTGCAGGCGTTAAAAACCAACCCGCAAAGGGACCTTGGTGCTAAGTACAGTCCCGCAATTTGCGGCACCGTACTTAGCGCCTTCCCCATTTCCATTGAGCCCTATGGGGCAAAAATGGGAATGGGGAAGGGCCATGGCGGCATGGGGAATTACCGCCCTGCCAGCCCCGGAATGGGGCGGTAATTCCCCATTCCGCCATGGCGGAGTCGGTAAGTTACCAGCATGGACCATGGTGCTATTAGCACCATGGTCCAACGCCAGGGTCGTAATGAGGGCCATTATATTCATGTGTAATGATGTATTCTAAAAACATGATGTTAGTTTGTTAGTTTATTGGAAATGTTCTAATTTGTGATAATATATAAACTGTAAGAGTACGGGTCAAATTATGTCAATTAGGTCAATACAACCTCAAGTGTTTCACGAGACCTTTGGGGTCATCACGAGTTGGGTGGTAACCCTTAAATGCAGCAGTAACACAATCTCCGCCGCATTTAAGGGGCCGCCAAATCACAGGTTTGGCAGAATTTACCCCCAGCTCTGAGCTGGGGGGAAATCCACTGGGAATTTGCCAATTTTCAGTGCTATTACTGCAAGGTAATACCGCCGACAGTAATCGAGCTGAAAATTCCCCATTGGGTCCAATGGGGAATGGGGAATTCCCGAATGGACCCAATGGGGAAGGACCGTTCTGGCAAACGTGTGATCCGGCGCTAATAGCGCCAGACCGGGTGGCGGTAGCGCTATTAGCATGGCCGGTATCCTGGCAGAAATACCACCCGATACCACCCAACTCATGATGAGGCCCCTTGTCATTTATTTTTGTCTCATTGTAAGTGACACATAGTTAGCACAGAGTGCTTGTTGACAGGAACATACCGGTTTATATTTGTTAGGTCAAGGGTAGGACCTATACCAACCAGCACTGCAGTTTACTGGCAACCAAATTGTTCCATATCAATAAATTAGAACCTAAGCACACTCAATTGCAGATTACCCTAGTTGTTTTTTACCTACATTAATTAATGCTATCGGCCGGTATGAGCTACACCTGGTGGGGTTCTTCTTTGGTTTAGAAATACCGATAATTTTTTTGCCTCCTCCATCGAAGCTGGGATGCAACCTGATTCTCGAAAGTAATTATATAGTCTTGTTAGGTGGGGGAGAAGGATTTGCCAAATGTTTTGTAGAAGGCTTCAGTGTAACCGTCTGGCCCAGGTGATTTGTTGGGGGCAGAGGGAGCGCTGAAATAACCTTCCGTACCTCCTCTACTGATATTTCCTGTCCCAAGACTTCCATAGCCTCGGCTCTGCATTTTTAGTAGTTGGACTCCGTTCAAGAAGTCCTCCTGCAGGCCTGCCGGTGGCTTCAGAGAGTGGTACATGTCCCCATAGTATTGGACAGAGACATCCTGAATCTCCTCTGTGAGAGAGTGGCGATGGCCCAAGTCATCAGTTATTTCCATTATAGTATTGCTGACTCATGCCCTCCTCAACAACTTTGCCAGAAACGTACCTGCCTTATTGACTTCGGCATACAATCGCTGGCGGACAAATAATAGGGAACTCTCCACCTTCTTAGTTCTCAGGACATTGAGCTGTCCCACTGCCTGTCTATAGTCCCTCATTGCTTGTCTAGTTGGTACTCCTGCCATATGCTTCTTGATTCCATCTACTTCAGCTTCCAGTTGTGCCACTAGTGCCCTCAAGTGCTTGTCCTTTGCCACCTTTGCCAAGCGTTCCTTGCAACGTGTCCCATATGGTACTCTCATCTGTGTCTGCAGCCGTGTTTAAGTTGAAAAAATCCCTTATATTGTTCTCTAGGGACTCCCTTATAATTGGGTCCCTCAGTAGTTCCCATGTTAGCTTCCAGTGCTGCCTTGCGCCCGATCAGGGTGAGAGTCATTAAGACCACCTCATGGTCTGCTATGCCAAGAGGGCCCACCTCTACATCTAAAACCTGTGCTAACAGGGGAGCCTAGACCAACATATAATCAATGCAAGATTGTGACCCATGTACCGTGGAGAAAAAGGTGAAGCCCTCACTGTCGCCCTGCAACCCTATCCAGAGGTCCCCAAGACACAGGGTGTCGAATCTGTCCCTCAACGGCCACCCCTCCCTTCTGAGTCAATCCCCTTGAGTCCCTGTCCAATTCCTGGGACCAGGCTATGTTGTTGTTGCTCATCATTATAATATGGCTTATAGCAAACCCTTCCAGTGTATCCAGAAGATCCCTCAGAAACCCTTCCTGCCCTGTATTGGGGGCATATATTGATGCTATTGTGTACAGGACACCCTCAAAATCTCCCACCACATGTACAAACCTGCCCCCTTTATCAATGTTAGTAGCTCTTATCCTAACATCTACCACATCACGAATAGCCAGGACCATCCTGCATGTCTTGTTTAGGCCTGAGGCATTGATAATCCGCGAGAACCCCCTCAATCTCTGTCTCGCCTGATCTGGCCTCAGGAGGTCTCCTACAGTGCTAGAATATAAGGATTTAATTTCCTCAGAAACAGCTCTAGTTTCTTCCTTTGGGTCAGTGAATTGAGTCCCCTCACGTTATGTGTCACCCACTTGCATGTTCATGCTACCAGAGCTCCTGTGTCCTGCCATTCCTCGGCCCCCCCACTCCACCTGCCCCAGTTCTGTTGATCTCCTCCCCAGCTCCCATCCCCCGCATTAGCTATCTTGCCCCCGATCCTACTCCTACTGGCCCACCTGCCTCCCTGTCCCAAAAGCAGTCCCCAACCTCCGGTAACTTCCCGCTCTCCCCCTTGAATCCTCTTTTTCTCTCCCCCATCCCGACCCCCAACTCTGGGATGACCCTCCCCCCCTACCCATCTAAGCACACAACCTCCCTCCAGGCATTTCCGCCCTCATGGTTAACAAGACATAATGTCCTCCCACAATCCACCCACCCAGCTCCATCCCACCACCCCTATAATTACTTCTATTACCAGGGTTTGGCCCTCACAAGCTTCAATTTTCTTTTTCCTGGGATCCTCCTCCAATACCCCATGGCCCCGGGCAAGCATCCCGCAGCTGAGCTCTCCATTTGTGCTGCTCCCCCGCTGTCGACCATTCCCATGGACGCAATCTCGCACGGCTCTCAGGTTGCGACGGACGGTCCTCTCGAGGATCTTCTCCTAGGTCCAATTGTAGCAGGTCGGCCACTTCCTGGATAGAAGTGATGCATTTCTGAGTGCCCTCCAATGCGAAAACCAATCCGAATGGAAAAGTCCATCTGTATCGTATACCTCTGCAGGCCAGCTCCTTGACCACCGGGCCCATCTGCCCCGTCTTGAGCAATGTGGTGCTTGCCAGATCCTGAAACAGTTGAATTGGAGACCACTGATACAGTACGGGTTATTTCGCTCTTGCTGCTTGCAAGACTGCCTGTCTGTTGAGCGTAAAAGCCTTGCGTTGGGACCCTTCACAGCCTCAGTCATGTGGATGCGATCCAGACCAATTTCTTCTGCATTTTCCAAAAGCCCTGCAAATATCTGCTGGACTTCAGCCTTTAGGTTCCTATCAGCCATGGATTGGAGCAATTTTGTAATCCTTATATTTATCCTCCTTGAGCAGTTTTTCATGTCCACCATCTGTAGCTTAAGGTTTGATGGTGGCTGGGTTCAGCTGCTCTATTGGCTCCCCATGCTCTGTCGTGTCTTTCTCCACTTCCTGGAGGCCCCTTTCCCGGAGGTCAGTCCTTTCACCGAGTTGGCCCACTTCCTGCCGTATTTCTGCCAGTCCTGAATTAAGGTACGCTCTCAACAATTTAAATTGTTTGTGGAAAGCTTTGGTTAATGTTGATTGAAGGCTCGACATTTCACTGTGCAGGTCTTCCCGACACAGATCTTCCCCCTCAACGTCTGCTTCCCCTGGCCGGTTGTAGGGAAGCCCCCAGACGCTTGCACCAGAAAAAATACAACCCACTAAAGAAAAAGGTCCAATACACCTCATGTCAGGATAACAAGTGTTTATTTCCATACAAAAGGAAAAGTGCCAACCAAGAACTCTGCTGCCGTGGAACATTCTGCCAAAATCTGCATGAACAACACAATATGGTCTACAGCGTTATCAGTGACATCGTGATATACAGTAAGAGCCCACGCTGCTGCTTGCTGAGACCCTACCTATAGCTCCATAGGGATGCCAGGACATTGGTCCCAGCTCCATTCGTCAATCTTTTTACACATAGGCAATGTTGCAATCATCATCAGTCAGCAGACGGCCAAGTAACAATAATATTACTAAGACAAACAGATCTATATCTATGTAACAGTGCACCTGGTACTAGCAGAAAGGGGCCCATGGCGAAAGCAGAGGTCATACTAACTCACACACTTCACTCGCTCCCAGACAAGCCAGCACTTCTCTAAGGTCTTCACCGTCGTTTGTGGGCTATAATTTCAACCGTCCCGGCACCATGCAGCACAAATTACGTGACTTAGAAGTGAAGGCCATGGTTTCTGATCTTTTGATCAATGGGGTTGGTCTAGCGGATTTATGGTCAGTGGTCTAGGGTTATCTGGTACATTGCAATTCAGGGGTCCTAAAGCCAGGGCATTGGGGTGCTATAATTTAGTATTGGGACTGGTGGGGGTTGAAGGCTCGTGCCCTCCTTCTAATGGGATCGCACTGTTCACAGGCACTCAGCCCTCCTCCCGCGGCCTTGCAGGGCACATTCTTCACAGGGTGCGAAGTTTGGCACATTTTAGGACAATTAAGTTTTATGGATCTGCGCAGACCTGGCCTTCCATATCAGTGTATGGGACACAACCTAGTCCCTTGCTCATGTTTGCAGCCTAGGCCTGGCGTGCTGACTGCCACGCTATGTTTAAAGGATAGTTCCGGTACTTTTTTTTTATGGCCCTACGGTTCGGCCATGTGTTTTTAAGCATAAATCGGTAGATCGTAGAAAACTTTCCTATGGACCTTACCCGACTTTTCGTCCATTAACGCACTCGAAATCAGCCGCCATTTTCTGATAATCCTATCATTTCCCCCCATCGACCTGGCTCACCTGCTTTTGCGGCACTAAATCAAATCCCCCGCCCCTGAGCCTGACATCAGCAGACGCGTACCGCCCATTTCCCAACTCCAAAGCACGTTTCGTGTCAACAATCGCTGCGCCTCAGCTAATGACGTGTCGCCATGGAAATGGCAGGACGCCTCTTTCCTCAATAAGTATAAACACACCGTTTCACAACACACAGCAGCAGATTTTCGATTCCATTACTCTCTCTGTGTTACTTTGAGTATTCTGTGACTCGTTTCTGTGCTCTGGTCAGCTACCTTCGCCGCTTCTAGGCCTTGTGAACACCTGTATCATCTCTGTAAATTATTTTACTTTCTTTACCACACAATGGCTACAATAATGCCGTATATGTACGAGCCCGAGTACACCGAGCAAGAACTACTGGAAAGGCAAGCACGCGAAAACGATGGGGATTCGGACGGCAGTTGGGAGGACCAGTCAACGGATGAAGAGCCTGGACCATGTCGCATGGACGGCATCTCCACCTGGTGCACGTGCAATCGGTGCGAGCTAATTCCAACTGAGGAGGAGAACTGCTGCTGCCGTGAAAATTCCGGGTGCTTGGCCTACATTTCGGAAGGCGAGCCAAGTCCGCAATGCATCACCGAGCTGCCAGAGTTCAGGGAAGCCTGCCTCTCACGGACCGTGTTGAGGATGATGATGGTGCTTATGCACGAACTTCGCGGCACTGTTCGTCCGCGTAATCCGAGTAACGAGTAAGTATACTCTGGTTGTGATGTCAGTGATGCCACTACTATTTCATGGTCGTCTCCCACATATAAAATTACATCTACATATCATTCGAACGCATGTAAATTGGTTCCATATTGTGCATTTTCTAGATAGAATTTTTTTCAAAGCAGAATGACATTTTTTACCTGAATCGATATTGATAAGAAAGTTTTGTCATTTTAATACAGTTTGCATCTTTCTTTTTCACAGGTGGTACAGGCTGGTGGCCTATCGTTGCTTCACTTGGTGGCTTCACGGTAGGCTCGGACACCGCGTTCGGAGAGTAATACCTGCCTGTGCGGTACTTGCCATTAGACAACATTTCCCCAGCGACAGTGGACAATACCGCGGATTTTCCCTGGATGTGCTGCAACCGGAACTTTACAATGTGTAATGTTGATTATTTATGTTCAATTGTAATTAAGATCTAAAATAAAACCCAACATATATTTTAACAATGGTTGTTTTGATTTTTTAAATGAATCTAGTGTGTCTCAATTGAATAGTCTTCCTGTGCCTTGTCTTGTCACACCACATGTCTCCGGCCAGCATCCTCCCTCACGCTGGCCGCCCACCTTCAATCCACATAACCGTTGAACCCATATGCAGCAGACATACATATGTTATTTTGCGGGTTGGCATCAAGCCTCCCGGCCTTGCCTCCTCCCCCAAAAATACTTACCACACCACTTTGTTCAAGCGTTGGCAATAAAAGGCCGTTGGATTTTATTGATACAAAACATGGTTATAGGTAAATAATCCATATGGTTGATCATAATAAATCATCCTTTTGGGCACCGGGTACAGAGATGACCCCCTCTGGCCCGTGCCGCCTTGCCACCACAGGCCAGCCTGCTGCTGACTAACTGCCTAGGCATCCAGGGTCTCCAGGGTGAACTGCACCCATATATTCTCCTGGGAGGGGGAGGTATTTATAAACTCACCCCCCTGCCTTCCATGTACTAGATCCTGCAGCCTGCCTCTTACATGCAGTTAGATGGCCTCTCCTTGGTGAGGCCCTGCGGCAAACGAGTCTTGTTTGCACGACCACCGCCCCAATCCACCCCCCCGCCCTATCAAAGGCAGTTCGCACCGGGGTACTTGTACTGGCAAGTGGAGCTGTCAGGGAGCGATAAAGGCCAAGAGGTGCCAAAGACCATGTACACTTCAAAGTGGTCTATAGAGCATGGGTTGTTGTTCCCATGTCTACCTCCAGACCCCGTGTCTCCTGCCAAGCATCCCCCCTCACCTGGACGGCCCCCTGCAATCCACATAAGTGTGTCTCCATTCACGAGTCTTCCTGTCTCTTGTCTGCACGACCACCGCCCCAATCCACCCCCCCGCCCTATCAAAGGCAGTTCGCACCGGGGTACTTGTGCTGGCAAGTGGAGCTGTCAGGGAGCGATAAAGGCCAAGAGGTGCCAAAGACCATGTACACTTCAAAGTGGTCTATAGAGCATGGGTTGTTGTTCCCATGTCTACCTCCAGACCCCGTGTCTCCTGCCAAGCATCCCCCCTCACGCTGGACGGCCCCCTGCAAACCGCATAATGCCACGACATATACACGTCATTCATTCACAAACACACCCCTGTTTCGAATTCTTTATAACCCACTTCATATTTCTAATGAGAACTTCTTTGCGCTTTGCTAGTCAACCCGTGAAGGTGCTGGTTATCTGCTCTTTGTCTCTGTGAACTTCCGTGACCACTTCGAGGAAACTCGTCAGTTTGCAAACCTGTGAACTGCTCCCTGTTCTGCGACAAGAAACTACTCTGATCCCTGCATCTAACTGTTTGTTCGTCAAGGTAAGGCCATGTACCATAATCATTTTGCGTCCAATTTCTTTTCGTTCAAGACAGTACATGCAAGGAACTAGTCACATGTTCTGAGTTTAGTCAAATTATCTTTCTATTTTTTTTAAGTTATTCAAATACTTATCCGCATGTGAATAACGTATATAGTTCCAAGAACCAAAACGAACCTTGCATTGAACCTTTTATGTGTCATTTAATTTTTTAACACATTGGTATTCATAGAGAATTGTTGATCTTTACTTTTCAGAACTTTCCACAATGCCTGCCTGTTCCATTGGCGGTTGCTCTTCGAAGACCCATAATAAATCTGAAGGTACTATAATGCATGTTTTCCCTAAGACAATAGATCAGATAAGAGAATGGGTCCGATATTGCGGATATCCACCGTCTGAGCTTGAAAGTAGAGTCCTAGAAGTCTTTGCGGACAAGAGGGGCGATCGATACCGCATCTGCAGCAGGCACTTTAGCTCAGACATGTACTCCACATCATTGCTAATAAAGAAGAACACACCGCGAGCGAGGCGAAAATTGCTCTCAACCGCTATTCCCACTCTATTCGTCCACAGGTGAGTCAAGTTTACGTATTTATCTCTCGGCCTTGCGGTAGTGTGTAGCATTAGCTAACAATAATTTCCCCATTTATGTGTCCACTCAATATGAAGGCGGAAGATTCTCCATCCGTGTCGTTATTGCAGTCATCAGCCACTTCAAGCGCCTATCGGGTAATCTTACTTAGCTATTCTGCCACTGACTTGTTTTGGGCATGTAAATCAATAGTTTTAATTTATCGTGTGATTATTTTACCTAATGGTACACCCTTGTACTCGTCCTCTAGTCTTTGTTTTCAGTTATAATTATTGTTATCCAAAATAATGCAAGTACTGTCTTTCAGGGAGATGCTGAGGAGTCCAACGTATTGACGACAACCATTGATGTCACTCAGATGCTCGAGGTACGTTTCCGGACAGTTCCATCGATGGAGCTCATCAGATCTTGCATTCTTGTAGCGTGATTGTTACACACAATGTTTCTTTCGTTTTTAGCCATTGATATGTCCTTCTGTCGTCGCCCTCCTATGTGTCTTCTTTTTTCAATATTGTGTTCATTACTAATGAAAGTCCTATGTTTCAGGGAGTCGATGGAGCATTAGTCCAAGAAGAAGGGGGAGCATGCAGTTACGGGTCGGCGCAACAGCTTGCAGAAGTGTGCACCGCAGTTACATCGTCCCTTGATGTTCTTATGCATTTCGAGGTATGGATACTGACAGTTCGATCAAGCGAAATCATATGACGTGATTACATCCGCTATACTTCCTTCTTTATTAACGCAAGTACTATGTTTCAGGGAGATGACGGAGCTTCTTCTACAAGAACATCACCCCTAGTAGTTGATGCAGATCTCTGGGTGGTGACACTTCCAACGATCGAGCAAATCGAATCATATTTACATATCCATTATTTATTTTAGACAACTGATCATTTGTGCAGGTCTATTTAGATGAGCCGTTGACACCTGCACAAAGTTTATGTTCTTTTTAACAAAATAGAAAACCATACTAATGCAATTACTGTGTTTCAGGGAGTTACTGAAGCATCATCTTCAATAATATCATCAATGGAAGTCTATGAGGAGCCCGAGGTATGGATCTTGACAGTTCCATCTAACTAGATCAACAATGCGTGAATAATTGTCGTTTGAATGTTCTACACAAAGCGTTCATTCGTGTTTTGCTATTGAGATGTACGTGGGTATTGGTCCCCAAGTACATTTTGTGTTTTCAATATTATTATACATACTAATGAAAGTTCTATGTTTCAGGGAGTCGATGGAGCGTCAGTGCGTTATGGATGTGCTTATCATGAAAATATAGTCGTTGCAGCGCAAGAGGAAGTGGAGACATGCACACACGAGTCGGAGCAACAGCGTCCTGATGTTGAAGTTCGAGGCAAGAAAGTTTCAAAGAAAGGAAAGCAAAAGAAGGTTAGTGTCCTGGTCACTATATTATGTTGTTTTTCACTGTTAATAGTTCAATACTGTTAAGTTGTGTTTAAACTGAACATCCCTTTTCCAATCTGTCCTCTAGTTGCGAGTGGGTGTACGAACTAGATCTACACAGACAGTGAAGCGAACGAGAGATGTTGCTTGTCAAACCTTTTGGCAGGGACTTGAGACTGGAGATGCATCGTGCCAATGGGAAGAATATGAAGTGATTGACAACGGAGCTATACCACCACCAGCCATTGATAGTGAATGTCCTCCTGGTAGTTTGGATGCAGTCGGAGATCAATTTACAGAATCCACACCCGCAAAAACTAAGACCGCGAGAAAGTTGAAGAAATTGTTTTATTCACCCATCGCCGGAGAAGGAACAGATGTTGCAATGGAAGAGAATGAAGTGGACGACAATGAAACACCATCAATATCACTGAACATAGCGGAAGACGATATCAGAGATTCTACCTTTCATGTGAGTGACATGTCCTCAACGTTACAGGCCGAACCAGCTGGGATGCAGAGTGACAGTATAAGGAAAGAGGCCAAATTCTTTGTATTCGATAGTTGTTTGATTGATATTATTATTCGGATGAAATGTGGGCATTCGGTTGGTGGGGAAGTATGTGGGGAGCCATTGATTAATGTGACTCGTGCAATTCGAGGCACTAACCTTAAAATACATGCCACCTGTACAAAATATCATCCTTTCTCATGGTCTGCACAACCCATGCTGGGGCAACTGCCAGCAGGCAATCTACTTTGTGCAGCGGCTGCACTTTTTAGTGGTTCAAGTTTTAAAAAGTTAGAGTCTTTCTTTCAGTTTGTGGGAATCCATTTCATTGCGAAAACTCAGTTCTACAAATACCAAACCGATTATCTATTTCCAGCCATTAGCGAAGCTTGGAGAATGGAAAAAATGTCTATTGATAGTACATTCGCGGGCAAATGGTTCAGGCTAGCCGGTGATGGACAGTGCGACAGCCCAGGATTTTCAGCCAAGTACTGCACCTACCACTTTCAGGACATGGAAAGTAAGAAAATTGTGAGTTCGGTGGTCGTGCAGGTGTCACAAAGTACATCCTCAGTGGCCATGGAGAAAGTTGGCTTTGTAGCATCATTGCAAGAACTACAATCGTGGGGAATGGTGATCGACCTGATAGCCACGGACAGACACGTTTCAATTGCCAAGACAATGAGAGAAGAGTACAAAAATATAAATCACCAATTTGACGTTTGGCATCTTGCAAAAACAATCAATAAAAAAATGTCGGCTGCAGGTAAAAAAAAGATATGCAAGGTATTTCACAGTGGTCCAAGTCAATCAGCAACCATCTTTGGTGGAGCTCAAAAACATGTGGAGGGTCGTTGGAAATTCTACTGGAAAAATGGCGGTCAGTAATGCTACACTGTAGCAACGTTCACCGCTGGACCACAAACCAACATTTCCACAATTGTGAACATGGCCATTTGTCCACAGAGGAGGCACGGAAGAAGAAGTGGTTGATTCCTTCATCACCCACTCACAAAGCCATTGAAAAGATTGTATTTGATAAAACTATAACAAGAGATTTGAGGGGACTCACGGAATTCTGCCACACAGGAGATTTGGAGGTGTTCCACAATATGTGCCTAAAGTACAGGCCAAAACGATTGCATTTTGGCATGGAGGGCATGATAAATCGGACTCTTCTAGCGGTCTTGACACATAACCATAATGTTGGCCGTCAACAAAGTAGGACGACCGGAACTTTAGGGATGCTTCGCTACAATAAGGCCTTCACTAAAAGAAGTAAACAATGGGTTATCAAACCAGTGTTTGAGGATATGCAATATGACTTTATTGAGAGACTTATTGTTGATGTCCTAGATAGGCACATACATGGAGTTGTGAACGAACCTGTGCAGGGGACAACTGCATTGCCACCCAACATTGCCTCTGTTCCATGTCCACCTAAAGAAGAGCTCATTGAGAAATACACATCACGGTTTAAATGATTGTAATTTGATTGTCTGTTCTCTCGAGTCTCCTCATGTCGCAGGCCCATTGAATATGTGTAGCTATGTATTGTGTAAATAAAAGTGATTGCTCTGTGAGTCCTGTGAGATGGCCTTACACTGAATGTAGCTAACTAGGAATGTGTGCTCGTTCAAAGTGAAGGTCAGCTGCTTTGATTTTTTCTCGGGTGCCGGAATGGCCCACGACTCAGTATAAGGTTCTATTGTTATTTGACCTTGACAGGCCGAGACCATCCCGAAAGACTTCTTTTTGGGGGTGTGGGGCAATAACGTAAGAAACGATAATGAATATAATTTCAGAAACGAAAGCCATTTAATGTTCGTTCATTAGAAGAAATAACGTCGGCATAGAAGGAGTGGTATCTCGGGGCTGCCCTACGCACAGACACAATGGAAAATGCAAATATAATGTAAGTAACTCTTTAGATGAGTTTATACCGCAATTTAATTACTATACAGTAGCTTTAAAGACGGGTTAAGTTGTACCTGTTCGTTCTATGTGGCATATTGTTTTGTACCGCGCACTATCTTGAGGAGAACCATCTCCTTTTACGGAAGCACCTCAAAACCTTCCTCTTTGCTTCTGCTTTCTCTCTCCCTCTCCCCTGCTACAACTGGTCCACTGTCTGCGACCTCGGTCCTGGGCCCTTCCACTCTCCACCTGCACTGCCTCCCTGTCAACCCCTGCACTGGGGGACTGTCTCAGTATCCTACAGCCCCCCCTTGACGTATAATACCCAGTTGCACTGTCCTAGCTATGAAATAACTTCCCGACCTAATATATAAAATGAATAATTTTAATAAAGATCTGATGGTGAGACTAATTTCATTTTTTATGTTTTTAAAACAGGTACATCCTTCATTATTGTATGTGTCACGAGTACCAGACACCGGCGGATGGCTTTTTCAACCGCCAGTTTCTTCTCCGCGTGAACAACGTTACCACCCTGACCATTTTATGGGACGATCGCCAAGTACAAGTATGCCCTTACGCGGTACTGACGGCTAGATGCAACATACAGACCGTTGTGGTGGCCTAGTGCCTCGTTGTTGGAACAGCCATGCAATTATCAGTGCGACCGAAGAGCTTATTTTATCGTAAACCAACACCCTGCGTACTGCACACGAACATCGCTTGCCTCAAGACGAACTATTTTGGATCGAGAGCAAAGAAAAATGCAAATAGCTGAATATTCTCTAAACATTTGATGTCCAATAAATGTACTTTGCCAAATGTACAATCTTGCAGTTTCATATTCCGAATTGTGGCGCTGTATTGTGAGATGATCTAAGACCCTGTGTACAGCAAAGGAACATCGCGTGCCTCAAAACGAACTTTTTGGAACGTGAGCAAATAAAAATGAAAATCGCTGAATATTCTCTAAACATTTGATGTCAAATAAATGTACTTTACCAAATTTACAATCTTGCGGTTTGATTTAAAAGTACAGTTTCATATTCCCAATTGTGGCGCGCTGTGTTGTGAGCTGATCTGTGTTGGTTTCCGGGTTCTGTGTGGAGTCGCGTAGAAGACGCCTGGGCGCGTTTGCCTACGCAGCACAGTCACGTCACGGATAGAGGCGGGGAATATGAATGTTTTGATAAAGTCTGTTTCAGGGGCGGGGGATTTGATTTAGTGCCGCAAAAGCAGGTGAGCCAGGGCGATGGGGGGAAATGATAGGATTATCAGAAAATGGCAGCTGATTTCGAGTGCGTTAATGGACGAAAAGTCGGGTAAGGTCCATAGGAAAGTTTTCTACGATCTACCGATTTATGCTTAAAAACACATGGCCGAACCGTAGGGACAATAAAAAAAAAGTCCCGGAACTATCCTTTAAGCTTTTGTGCCACAATATGGCTGCTAATATCTAAGATGGACGCTATTCCCGCATGTGCACTACACCTGCAATAATATGATTGTGTAGAAGACTGTAAGAGCAACCCCCTGACCCCTGGTTTCTTTTGTATTGTATTATTTGTATAGCGCCCCAAACCCTCAAGTATCTGGGCGCATCATTTTGGTTACATTTGTACAAAGGAGACAGCTACAGGTTTCATAAACACATATATAAAAACAATAAGATCATATTTACATAATTGTCAGGTTACATAAACACGTTATAATATATGACCTTATGTACAGTCAAAAGAGTTGAGAGAAATAAAATATTGAAGGTTAATTAGTCTCTAGGGAGGAGAGACAGTTTTTGGCGTTTGTCCTGAATTGGGCGAAGAAGGTACTGTTCTTAAGGCTATAGGTGTAGAGTTCCAAAGTTTGGATGCCAATACAGGGAAGCTATTACCTCCAGATTTCTGGAGGTTATACCTAGGTACTTTAAGACAGTGGGCCTCATTACACGGTAGGCGGTAAGGTTTTACCTTACCGCCTTACTACTACTACTATTACTACGAGGTCCCTTTGTGGGTTGGGGAATTTAACGCCTGCTTTTTGCAGGCGTTAAAAACCAACCCGCAAAGGGACCAGGGAGCTAATTACGGTACCGCAATTTGCGGTGCCGTAATTAGCACCTTCCCCATTCCCATTATGCCCATTATGCCCTATGGGGCAAAAATGGAAATAGGGAAGGGCAATGGGGGAAGGGGGAATTACCGCCCCACCAACCTTAGAATAGGCCGGTAATTCCCCTTTCCACCAAGGCGGTGCCGGTATTTTACCGGCATGGACCAAGGTGCTACTAGCACCTTGGTCCACCGCCATCGATGTAATGAGGCCCAGTGTAGTTGGGCTGTTCTGGTGAGTCTAGACGATTGACTTTTGGTGAATCTACAGAACAGGTAATAAGATCTCCTACAGGGTGAGTCTATACTTTAACATGGTTTGTTGTGTGTATTCACAATGCGTTTTTAATGTCCAGGCGGAACCTTATTTGAATTCATTTTAGAGAGAAGTTGAATACTGTTTGTGTTTGGCTGACGTCCATTGCAAGCCTGCTACCGCAGGCAGCAGCGTATACACTCAGGTTACTTACAGTGGAATGTCTTTGAAGTGTTAATGAACTAGGTGAGTGTGAGATTTCGACTGCTGGACGTAATACCTTTTTGAATAACTTGTCAGCAGATCTTAAGGACTTGCCTTTAGATTGCTTGGTTTAACGGATTACAGCTACTACATTCGTTTAAATGACATTTTTACTTTGAGGCCAGGTAGGTCCCCGTTAGTTGGTCTCTTCCGGGATAGCCACTAACAATATTCATGAGTTTAGCATGCCACATGAGGGAGATGACCGATATAGAGACTGCGTTTGTTTTAATAACACATGGACACATCCAGGTGCCTCCTTGGTATAGAGTTGGATTACTTGCACTCACTGTACTGGAATATGACTTTATGCACAATGTTTGCACTGAGAGCACGTGAAATTTTACAGTTAAAAATGTGGAACTGCAACATTTGTTGAGATTAATCTGTATTCAGTTTCTGTACGTTTGTTTTGGCATTTATTTGCAGTATGATTTGCTCCTGAAGAAGGGGTTCTTAGCCCAAAATGCGTCAAGCTCAATTCAGATTGCTTGGCCTCCAGAAGACATTGAAGCTAATAAATGATCTTCACTTCTTTTTTTTTTCTTAATCTTTGTTTTATATCATTTGTCTGAAACCATTATATGGCCATTTGATTTTGACATAGAACCTTGGCTGTTTTCCAGCATTTAAAGTGTGCAGGGGACGAGAGAGTCCATAGATTAGACTCCCTTTCTCTATTTTGCTTCCAACCCTAACCTCAAGCTCCCCTTCTCACCCATCTGTTTCCTCCTGATGTCCTCACCACCCACCCTGGCTCACAAGCTTGTGGTTCTCTTTGACAGTGACATTAAACTCTTCCTTTTCGTCATGGGTACTGCCACTAAAGCTAGACTCAACCTCCTACACATTAAAAAAAACCTCATGTACCAGAAACTAAAACACTGATTTCTATTCATATGCTCAACAAACTGGACAGTCACAAAAGACTACTTCTTAGTCTTCCTCTCTACCCTGCTCTTATGCTCCCCTCAACTTTGAGAGATGCCCCCTTTCCAAACTTGTGTATCCAATACAGGTGATACACAAACACTCTACGATAGACCCCAGTTGAGGTCAATCTAGCTCCACAGTCTGGAGCAGACCCAACTATGTAAGTAACAAAAAAAGACAGATAGATATCATAATCTGAAAATTATCGTGTATGGTGACAGGGCCTTATCTTATCCCACTGCAAGTCCTGAAAAACTGGACCCAGTGGACTTAAAAGTAAAAATTCAAAAATCAATTTATGTTGTCAATATGACATATATCAACCATTAAAACTCTTAATCAGTGACACCCAACAAAACACACAAAAAATCATACAACCGTACACTGGAATCACACATCAATAACAATATACAAACATAAACAATGTATCACACAGACACAATTTCACAAAAATGATGACTCAGTCCGAATAATGTGTCCCAATTTCATAGTCCCAACAGGTTTCTCGCACCATGTTGGTAGAACATTCATCAGGGTATGTCCTTTAAAAGTTAGTAATTTTATTCCAAATCTTTGTGCTTTGGGTGGATCTTACATGAAATCATTCATTGCAGTGTAGAAAACACTGCTAACTACGCATGATACTCCTGCCGTATTGTGGTATTAATTCCACAATTCTATTTAATTTAGAATCCAATAACTCTCAAACGCTTCCAAATGTCACCAGAGCCTCACTGTCAACTTGTAATAACTCAACAATAGCCCAAGCTATTCACATCATTTTCATGGTTGGCGTTTCTTTAATACATTTCTTTTGGGCTGAGACATCCAATGTGCAAACTCACAAAGGCTTTGTAGACGCTTGATAGCCACGCACGTACAAAAGTATATTTGCATGAATTCCAAACTTTCCAGATCCTCCTCCACATCGTACTGCCATCAACGTGTTGGTTTACTCTCTATGCAAAATCGCTCTCGCTTTCATTTTCTGCTACCTATCTTTAAATGCATCTGTGTTCTTGGCCCCCACTAGCTCGCCAACTGTATTTCACTGTACTCTTGCTCTCATACTCTAGGCTCCTCGACTCTTCTCAACCTATCAATCCTCCTGTCCCCTGCGCTGCCTCCAGCTTTCGGTACTTTTCCCTACTGGCCCCACTCCACTGGAATGTTCTACCCTCAGCCATCATAGCCATCACTTCAGTGGATCTCTTCAAACGTGGCTTGAACATCATCTGCTAACGATGGCAGGAGCTCCCACAAACCCTTCCATTCTCCAATCCAAACTAACTGCCCAACCCACCTTTCTTATATTCTGCCCGCAGGACCATTCTATGTAATTTGTACATTTGTAAATATTGGCTTCAACTGTCAATATTAAAAATTAAAGCCATGTCCTCCCGCCCTCATCCCTGGTATATGTTTTCACTCTTACCACTTCACAACCCAGCATACATGACTCTCTCAGGATACTTCCTTGTTGGTCCTTATGGGTGAAATGGAAACCGGCTGTTACCTTACCAAGATAGCGGACCGCTATCTACAACTTGGTCCACTCAAACATGGCTTCCACATTTGTAAAATCAACTCACATCACACACCGGAAGACCGGCACTCCGAAGCCAGCTACCATGAGAATTCCTAACAAGACGGTAAGCCTTGCGTTGCAACTGCCTCCCCCGTTGCACTGACGCTCTTTTCCTTGTTCCTGCCGCTCTGGTTGCTGCTCTTCCTCATCACGGCCCGCCGGCTTCCTTTCCTGGATCCCCTCCTGTTCATGTCTCCAGTTCTGTTGTTCCTATTGGCTCCTTTGCCCTGCTGCCCTTTCAAGACTTCGTCCTGCATTCTGCTTTGTTACACTTTCGAATTGAAGACTGTTCATCGGTCAACGCTTACCATCTTTCCTGGACCTTCAGAGGGTTTTTTCTCGTTTGAGTTTTCCCTATTATTGGGTTGAAATGTGTTCCCTTTCCCCTCTGGGTACACTATGGCTGCAGGGAAGGACAGGCCCTTTCTCTATCCAGAAAGGACCCATAGATTGAATTAACTAAGCCCAAACATGACAGGCTCAATCAATCAATGCTCTTATCTAAAGGCACCTTATCCTAGACTGCTTCCATTTTCTGTTTTTGCCATTTTTGTAAATCATTTCTGTTCATATTGACTCTGTGATCTTCAATAAATACATACAACATGTAGGCACATATCCTGGCACTGCTGCTAAAAGATTACTTTAGAAAGCTCCTGTGTTCCAGAATTAGCATGCAGTAAAAAATGCATTAAAATTCATCATTGTATGTAAGTATTTCTGCCCCTTCACCCTTCCATGAAATCTGAGGAGCCTTTGGAAATCCTGGCTCTAACCCGGGCAATATGCTGAAATGTATTTTGTATTTTCAATGCCCTTTCTGGTCTGCAAGAGAACACACATCTTTTATTTCTTTATTTATTGAATTTGTAAGTAGCGCCCAGACCCGGAGGTATTTATTTATTTATGACATTTGTATAGCGTGCACACAAACCTGGGGGCATTAGGGCGCTTTTACCAGTTACATGGGCCCAGGTAGGGCAAGGCATAGGTGCAGACAATAACATTTCAAGCATTAGAGTTGTGGTGAGACAGTAGGAGGTCATAGTTTAAGACATAGGCAGAGGTACAGAGGATACAGTTGCATGCAAAGTAGTACAGTTTCAGATAGTGGCGAGAACATAGATTAGGGCAGGGCAAATAGCGTGCTGGTTGCAGGCTACAGTGTGGGTATCACAGCGCTAGAAGAATGGTACACTACAGGTAAGAGACGTTACAGTTGTGTTACATGTGGTAGGGTGCACATTACAGGTTTGGGCTCCTTACAGGTTTGGTGGTAATTTGGCGCTAAATCGGCCGAATTACTGTCACACTCGGTTACCATTAATGCCACTTGGTACTGTAGGCATACCACAGGATTAGAAGTGGTGGTAGGGCAGTCAGCACCCAAGCAAATTAACGTAATTACCACCAGTTTTTGCTGATCTGCCGAACTTGTAATGAGGTCCATGGAGCAGTACTTTGACTGTTTATAGCACTGCGTCTCTCTACAAATACAAAGTACATGAAATGTACAGACAGGCAAAACCCACACTCGCCCAAAAAACGTGCCCAATTGCAGCAGCGTGTAATTATGGCCGATCAGAACATTTTCTTCCAGAATTCAGTGAGAAAGTCATCATAATAGTTTTCTTTTGTCTCCCAAGAACATCTAACAAAGAACGACGTCTATCTCTCCGAGTCAATGGGCCTCACTATAATGTAGGCGGAAATGGGTTTATGGCACCGGTAAAGGTGCCGGTGCCGGTAAACCCGTTCCGCCCTATTACGAGGTCTCCTCGCGGGACCCGCAATGGGCGCCTGGAAAAACCAGGTGTCCTTACCGGGTCCCGCGAGGGGACTAGGGAGCAAACAACGGGCCCGTCATTAACGGGCCCGTTGTTAGCTCCATCCCCATTCCCATTGAGCCCTATGTGGGCTCGAATGGGAATGGGGATGGGCCGGGTTCGGGTTCCTCGGACAGGGAATTACCGGGTCCGCCAAGGTTGCGATGGCCTGGTAATTCCTCATTCGAGGAACCCGGGCCCGGATTGCGGTATGGAGGCAATCATGCTGCTAAAAGCGGCATGGTTACCTCCAACCTTCTAATGAGGCCCATTGTGTATTGTTCAAGATTCAGTGAAGAGGCTGGCACACTTTTCACACAAGTTCCAGGTAATGGCTCCAGCCGGTCTGAAACCCGACCGCGCATGACTGCACTAGCTCTAGTGATTGGAAACGCTCTTAATGTGGGTGATTGTTTTTTTTTAACCAATTTACTGCTAATTAGCTTATGCTGGATAATCTGATTTAGAAACTAGATTTAATGAGGGATACCATACCTAAAAGTGGGCGTTGCTCTCCAAAGCCACACATTCAAAGGGGCTGACGTTAACCTAGCCTTTCTACGCACTGACCTTTATGTATAAAATCGCCATCCGCCATTATTAGAAGAATGGGAGCTGTCATAAGGAGACCATTGCAGAATAATCTATAGCACATTAAGTAGCTGTACACGTTAGAGGGAGTAAGAGCCCTATGCAGTGGCATAATGATATGAGGCGGAAGAGCGGGAACTCATTTTCAAGGACAGCAGGCTATAACATTCAGAGAGGAAAGGGCGTTCATTGATCTGACAGAACACATACCTGTCCAAAATAGAATTTAAAACAGTTAATCAGAGAAAACGACTAGTGATAAACCTCCCATCAAGTGTATAACGGTAATTCCAAAATAATAATTAAAATGATACGACACCAATTACAGACTGGCCTATCCTACAATTAACTTTGATTGGCCACATGGCCGTCACAAAAAGGCTGAAATTCTTGCAATCATTTAAATTTTTTATATAACTCTATATTCGTACCCATGTACTGTGCTTGTTCCATGCTAATTGTGAAAAACGCTTCAAAAAAGGGGATCAGCAATCGGTGGAAGGAAACAGTGTATTGTTGCCAGGGGAAGAAGCCATAACTGCCAGGCCCTAAATCATACTGGTGGCCCATAAAGAGCAGCTATCAGATATTTGAGGAACCAATGATTATATGAGCTGTGGCCGAATTTGATTTATTTCACATTTGGCCTGATTACAACATTGGCGGAGTGATAAAACAGCGAGTATTTTAGAATCTGTTTTGCTGCTATGCCAAACCACGGGTTTTAGAACTGAAACTTAATTTCCACCTGCTTCTGTGTGGAGGTTCTTATCTCCACATAACAGCATGAATGCATGTGGTGATATAATGAAATTCCCGTAGAGTCATATGTGAGTCCAAAATGGCGAATAACTGAAGGCTCATGACGACTCTGGACGAAATGACTGAATGCTTACAAATACCGCCACACTCATGATCAGGTGCTGTGCTGAACCCGAAGAAGGACTCAGACAAGCATGCGTCATGTTATACAGGGTAATTCATAGATTTCAGCACAGAGGCAGTGCACGCGAGCAGCTCAGAGAGGTAGCGTGCCCCAGCCGTGTGCGCTAAACAGCATTCTGGCGCACTGCGTATTCATGGACTATCAAAGCCATTTTGAGCGCTGGGCAGAGAACATCCCGCAGCGCCAGTTACGCCCCCAAGAATGTCCCTTGTGCAAGGATAAGGCATTAAAATCCCTAATTCAGCGCAAAGGGCCGGGATAACCCTGCACCAGTTCACAGGGCCGGGACAGTTCATTTGGGGGATGCGCGGGAAGTTTCACACGCGATAGGGCTTGGGTGAGTGGGGTACGTGTATTCTGAGGGGTGCACAAGGCCTATCGAGTATCACGCACGATAGGCCTTGTGCGAGCAGGGTACGTGTTTTGTGAGGGGTGCGCGGGGAGTATCACACGCGATAGGTCTTGTGCGAGCGGGGTACGTGTATTTTGGGGGTGCGCTGGGAGTATTACACGCAATTTCGCTGGGCGAGCGGGGTACGTTTATTCTGAGTGGTGCATGTGCAGTTTCACACACCATTTAGCTGGGCAAGTGGGGTACGTGTATTCGGAGGGGTGCGCGGGGAGAATCACACGCGATAGGCCTTGGGCGAGCGGGTACGTGTATCTTGGGGGTGCGCGGGGAGTATCACACGCGATAGGCCTTGTGCGAGCAGGGTATGTGCATTCTGAGGGGTGCGCGGGGAGTATCACACGCGATAGGTCTTGTGCGAGCGGGGTACGTGTATTTTGGGGGTGCGCGGGGAGTATTACACGCGATTTCGCTGGGCGAGCGGGGTACGTGTATTCTGAGGGGGTGCGCGTGCAGTTTCACACATCATTTAGCTGGGCGAGCGGGGTACGTGTATTCAGAGGGGTGCGCGGGGAGAATCACATGCGATAGGCCTTGGGCGAGCGGGGTACGTGTATCTTGGGGGTGTGCAGGAAGTATCACACACGAATTTGCAGTGTGGGACCTCCCAGGTGTGCCCTCTCCCCCCTCCCCAGGCCCTGCAGGCAGTCCACACCACAGGGGACTACCCTGCACCCCAGGCCATGCCCCGCAGGCAGCCCATCCACCTTGGGAATGCCCCATAGGTATCCCATCCATCCTGGGCATGCCCCCCAGCCAGCCTACATGTCACCATGCACCAGTGAGCACCGACTCATGTCCCCCTGCACCCGCACCCACCCAGCAGTGACAGGCACCTGCCAGCAGGCCCCAACTCATGTCCCCCTGCACCGCCACCCACCCAGCAATGATAGGCACCTGCCAGCAGGCCCCGACTCATGTCCCCCTGCACTCCCACCCACCCGGCAGTGAGGGGTACCTGCCAGCAGGCCCCGACTTATGTCCCCCTGCACCCCCACCCACCCGGCAGTGACAGGCACCTGCCAACAGGCCCCAACTCATGTCCCCCTGCACCCCCACCCACCAGTGACAGGCACCTGCCAGCAGGCCCGACTCATGTCCCCCTGCACCCCCACCCACCCGGCAGTGAGGGGCACCTGCCATCAGGCCTGACTCATGTCCCCCTGCACCCCCACCCACCCGGCAGTGACAGGCACCTGCCAGCAGGCCAGACTCATGTCCCCCTGCACCCCCACCCACCCGTCAGTGACAGGCACCTGCCAGCAGGCCCCGACTCATGTCCCCGTGTACACCCACCCACCCGGCAGTGACAGGCACCTGCCAGCAGGCCCCAACTCATGTCCCCCTGCACACCCATCCACCCAGCAGTGACAGGCACCTGTCAGCAGGCCCCAACTCATGTCCTCCTGCACCTCCACCCACCCAGCAGTGACAGGCACCTGCCAGCAGGCACCAACTCATGTCCCCCTGCACCCTCACCCACCCAGCAGTGACAGGCACCTGCCAGCAGGCCCCGACTCATGTCCCCCTGCACCCCAACCCACCCAACAGTGACAGGCAGCTGCAAGCAGGCCCCGACTCATTTACCCCTGCACCCCCACCCACCTGGCAGTGAGGGGCACCTGCCAGCAGGCCCCGACTCATGTCCCCCCACACGTCATCATGATCCACATTCATGGCCCTCATGGCCACCCAAATCCCAACACACTCCACCCCTGCCCAAAGAACCAACCAAGTATTACATTCACCCCACATTGAAATGCCCATTACATGAAACAACCCAAATGGCATGTATGTACATCAACACATGTCTGTCACACACACACAATGGGTGCCAATGAATGTGAAAACCCACATTGTGACATGCATGAAACCAATGAGAGAATACCACACATTGAAGTGTGAAACAAAAATGTATTCAACACAAAATGAAGTGAATGAAATGAAAACACACAATAATGGAAATAATAAATAAAATGCAGCATGTTCCAAAATGAAAAAAATATGAAATCAGAATCCAAATAAATCCATATGAAAATGTGTCTAAAGTCACCATCCAACAAAGCAAATCCAAAGGGAAAGAAATAAGTAAAATCCATTGCTCCATGGTGAAAAATAAAATTAAAATGACGATAAATCCACTGTTCAACTATATACAAATAACAAATCCAGGGTCCATGAGACCAACCATTGAAATTAAACCTACAAAAAATACTACCTAATGAAGAACTGTCTACAAAAAGGTGGGGCATAGTCCAAGTGCCCCAAATGAAAGAAAAAATAAATGAAACCTAACACTAACTATATACAATGGCGGCGGGCAAGTCCTACGGCTCACTTGCCGATTTCCCGGGCCAGGGCATCATCGAACTCCTATTCTATGTCCTGGAGGCGGGCCTGTTCCATGGCCCTGAGGTTTCGCAGGGATGATGCCATGTCCAACTCCAACTCCCTGCGAATTGCCTCGAGGCACTCGGCCCGCCTCAGCGCTCTGCGCATGGAGCTCTCCGCCCTGACCATAGTGAGCCGTGCCTCTTCCACACGCCGCCGCTCTGCATCTATGTGCTGGCCCAACCGCTGCCACATGGAAGACACTCCCAATCCAGGGTTCTCCTGCCCTCCAGCCGATGCCTGCCCCTCTGATGTTGATGGCCCCGAGCCATCATCACTCCCACCTTGAGCCTGCTGCTGCTGTGCCTGTGCCCTGGCTCTTGATGCCTGCACGTCCTTCTCCTGTTGGAGTGCAGTTGATGGTGTGGCCACCCCTGCTGGACCTCCCACTCCTGACTGTGGCAGGGATGTGTCTTCCACCAGCCTGGTCGCTGGGTCAGAGGCAGCTCCACAGGTTACCCAGGTGATACATGGGCCGGAAGATGGCACGAGTACGACTGGCGCATAGGGGGTTCAGGTGAGGAGGGGGTCGGAAGAAGGTCCAGCAGACGGAGGAATCCAGTCCTGGTGACCCGTCCCAGTAGGTCGACGTGGTCAAAGAGGCATCCGAGGTGACGTGCAGTCGTCTCCGCTGAAATGAACCAGTAGCCAAGAAGTGCAGTACATTGAGCACCTTTTCCAAGGGGCTCAGTGCTTGTGAGCACAGGGTGGGTGATGTGAGGTCATCCTCCTACTCCCTCACCAGGTCTAGGATTATGTGTGGTGGAAACCTGTACCTCCCATACACCCGGTCATCAGGCATCCCAAAAAGGCTGGTCCTGGGTAAATAAATGCAGGGCCTGGCAATCCTCCTCCTCCTGCGCTGTCCCACGACCACTGGTGCGAGGAACGGTATATTCATCGTAGCATCGGGGCTTGTTTGTTGTTTGCGTGCACTTTTATGCTGCGCGGGGCCGCTTACGCCTGCTTCCTGCTGGCGTACGTGTTTCCGGATTAGCGCGTCTTTTTTTGGCGCATGCCTTTCCCCTGTTCGATTCCATGAATACGTGTTGTTAGCGTGCGTGTTGGCGTTGCGAGCATTTACCTCCTGTACTTCCCCCGTAACACCCACATTTTCACGCGTTGTTCCCCATTCCGCATGTTACAATTTTCACACTTGCGCTCCCCTTTTCGGCGCACATTTATTCCATGAATTACCCTGTAAGAGTGTTATTCAAATAAAAAGGATCAAAACGCCTTACTTGCCCTATTCTTATGAGGGAAGTTCCCTACCTAAAAAAACAAAAGCTAATGATGGATGTTAAAGTCCAAAATGAATGTTCTCAGGTCCAAATCCTATCCAACTAACTGGCCCTACCACTTTAGCAAACTCCTAACTAGAGACTAGAGGCCAGGAACCAGTCTCTATAGAAGGCTTCTGCCAGGTCCAACAATGGGATTTGATGGATTGTTTAAAGAAAGTTCTTCAAAGTTCCTTTAACAGAACAGGATATGCTTCCCAGTCGTGGTATCAAGTTATGGGTTTCACTCTCCCCTATTAGCGAAGAAAAATGTCTCCTGGTGTGAAGATTCCCCTTCCTCCAGGATTTCTTGGAAACAAAAATACTTTTGCTTTACCACCTTCAAGGCGTTTGAACGCCCTGTTAGTCTTGTAATCCACAGAAAGGGTGTTTTTCTTTTACGCAAGTTATTTTAAATAGGGCTGCTGTCCACCCTGTTTTTGTCAGAGTTCAAAATAACTGCTGTGGCTTTCTTAGCCTTAATTCAAAGTGCTCATATTTCTTTCTTTCATATGATATTTGTACATTCGGGATTCTCAGGCTCCCATGACCTAAATAGCTTGCCAACTGTTCTGCACAATATTAGTACCTTTTCTCAGATCCCCTTTTTGTAGGATTTTTCCATTCTCTGGTTTCTCTGTTCCACGTAACTTCGATAGCTTTCACATTGATTTCTCACAATGTTCTTGTTGCTCTCAATCCCTCTGTCATAGGATATTTGCAAATTCGGGTACCTTCGGCTTCCATATCCTTGATAGCTTTCCCAGTTTGTATTCACAATATTTGTACCTTGTAATGGTGGCCTCTCAGTAGGGTTTCTCAGGCTCCTGTAACCTTGTCAGCTCTCATAGCCTTTACTCAATGTTTCTGTCAGGTTTCTCAGTCTCCAGTAACCTTGCCGACTCTTCCCATTGCTACTTGGCTCGGTAGCTACGGTCCAACGTTTGAGTAGCTAGGGAACCGGGCTCCCTCAGGCTGTCTGGTCTCGGCATCCATTACAGGCCTATCGATCATCCCACAGCTTCCTCATGGTCGTGCCCCCAGATGAGACCATTATGTTTCCATCTCTGCCTCTACCCTGGCCTCGGCTTCTTTTTTGGGTAGAACACCAACCCTCCAGCATTTCGGCTAGCGCTTTGGTTGTCCTCCTGGCTGCCTATGGCTCCACAAACCTGCATGGCGCGGCACCTGCAGGACGTTAATTCTGCGGAGGGTTGCCTCTGCGTAGCAGTTCTCCTCCCTCAGTAGGAGTCTTGCCTCTCATACATGTCACAAGAATAAACAGCACAGTCTCCTTCGGTGATTACGGTGTGTAGGCTGTGTTCACCATTGCCTGTACCCAGAGTTTGCGGAAACTTCACTAGTCAGTGAATCCAACGTAATGTCCCAATATGAGATCGTTCTGTTCATGCTCTTTGATGTTGGCATTCAGGCAAGATCAGTTATTACCTTAAGACAAAGTGGTAGAAGAAGTGTCACTGTTTGGTGGTTTCAAAATAGGAGTATTCAAAACAGAAGTAACAGCTGTCTCTCCAGGTCTCACATATGCAGATAATATACGTTGGACAGCCTCAAAGGGGGTGTCTTCTTCCTGGGGAGAACGGATGAATACCCTGGATTCCTCACAGCGCACAGACTGTTTTCTCTTCAATGTCAGACGTGGCTACAATTGACCGACCTGACTTTGCCCATCAATTGTATTGATGCATAAAACACATGCACTTACTCATACATGTCGTCCAGATGTGTGTTATTTATGTTGTCACAAATGTTAGCCCCGTAGGTATAACTGAAATTAACATGAATGGTGTGTGAGGAAGCCAGGGGGACAATTGAGGTGGGAAAGAAGACAGGGGGTTCATGTGATCTACCTGAGCTCTCACAACACTCCACATCCAGCAACAGAAACTTACCACTACCGGGGTGAAAGAGGAATCATTGAAGTGGATCTCTGCACTCGTTTTTCTTGACTTAGCGCAAGCCTGATGATTCTACACAGTTTCTTTTTCAAATTCTTTTTTTTACCACAATGGGACATAGAAGGCCAGCATCTCTTTAATTTGGGAGGAACTAGCCTTACCATTGGCTAATATGTGGGTCTCACCCAATGGTAAGGCTTACCCGTTCTTTGTACCCAAGTTTCTTCGTTGATGCACGCTGGCCCTATGTTGCCTCCAAGAATTAGTACCTGGGGGGGGTATGGCCCACCAGCAGAGCATGTAGACAAGTTCTACTTCGGCTCCTAAATGGCCCACAATATCCTGTTAAACATCCTGCGGATTTTGCTGTTGTTGCCCCCCCTATACCCATCGGATCTTGGGACACCAGCGGTGCAGCCCGGTAAGGTTTGATATGTGGGGGAGAGCTGGAAGCGCCAGGAAAGAACAGAGCGGCAACACCAGATCACCAGGTGCCATCTTGAAAGTGGAACCGCAGTGGGCTTGCAGGTGGTCCCGAGGGGGGCCGAGCCCAAGTACCAGAGGGAGAGAAGGTGAGACGGGTATGGGATCTCCCTCGCTCGGTCCACCTTGCTGATCTGCGGTGGTGTATCCCAGCAACAAAAGGGTCACTGTGCTAGTGGCCTGGCAAACTGCCCTGAAAGTCGGCAGCAATGCAGCACACAGAGCGGGCTCTTCCCCAACTACTTGCCGACCTGGGGACGGCACAGAGGAACTTCTTCCACACTGTGACCACCTATGCGAGGGCCCCTTGGCACATACAGTAGTATAACTGCAAGGAGCCTTGTCTGCACAGAGGGTGGGAGGGATGGAAAGGCACCAGGCTCAAGGAAGAGCTCAAGGGAGGAACCACCAGATGGCTGGAAGAGGTAGGCAGTCATTTCCAGGGGAAGGAGGGCATGTCACCTGTAGACGGAGGCTGGTGAGGATCCTGACCCCAGCCAAGGTAATGCAGTCTGCATAGGGAGTGTGGTGCGGACTGGAGGTGCTGGAAGGTGGGGAAGCATCTGGAAAGGGTCTACCCCGACTGGGAGATCCACTGACTCCAACTGGAGAGGCACCACACTAATAAACTGCTCCCTGTGAACTGCCTTATCCCCCCAACTGGGGTGTCTGAAATGTGTAGCGCAAGCTTTCTGGGTGGTGCTGCCCCTGGTGGTCCCCTACGTGCCTCGGGGTCCTTGGTCCCAGCACGGTGAGAGTCCTTGTGACAATCAGGTGACCCTCTTTCCTTGCTGTCTTCACCATGGTCAAGGATAAAATCAGAAAATCCTGCACTCAAAGCAAGATAATAACCAGTTCATGCCGTTACTCAGACTGTGCAAGATGGGGCCACAGTGATAGAGGAGGTTCTCTCCTTGAAAGATGTAATGGCCGCCATTGCAAGCCCCCAGTCATCTATGGAAGAGAAAATGGACAGCCTTAGTTCAGAGGTATCTCTTTTGAGGCATGACCTGCACATGTATATCAGATGCTGAAGATGCCCTGAAAATCCTTGAACGCCAAATGTCAATGGTGGTGCAATGGCTCAAAGTAATGGAAAGCTGAGGGTATGAAGGGGAGGGCCGATCTCAGCGCAGCAATGTCCGCATTCTTTGTCTCCTGGAAAAATCAGATGGCCCTAGGATGGAACTCTTTCTTGAGAGGTGGCTGATTGATCTTGTAGCACCCAAGAAGTTCTCTAACTTTTTCTCTATTGAGAGTGCCTACTGGGTGCCTTCGGGTCGACCTACTCCAGGTGCTGTATCCCACACAGTAATTGCAAAACTGCTTAATTACAGAGACCGTGGTGCGATGCTGCAGATGGCTCATGCAGTGGGTCCGGTTACCTACAACGGATCTAAAATTGCCCATCCTTGACTACACAAGAGAGGTGCAGCAAGCCAGGGAATCTTTTGACCCACTGAAAAGGTGCCCACAAACCCTTGGAGTTAAATATGGTCTGTTATCCCCTGCCCAACCCAAGGTGTATTAAAGCGGGGCCACACATCACTTTGCGGATACTCAAGCGGAATGGGCATGGGCCGAACTGCATCTAGGGAGTGAACTGAGCTCCACTGGACAAGAGGTACACAACAATCCCTGGTCTCGAACCCAAGGCCACCCCTTCCCCCCCACCAGCGGGTGACCACAGGTTCGCTGCTTTTGGACGGCATGTTGCAGTAAGATATCTCAGACAATTTGCATGGAGATATCTTTGGACCCTAAGCTGTTACTCCTGGGGCAAAAACTAATTTTATCGACATGAAAAACGGTTTTTATCCACAGCGATTGGACTGGTAAAATGGAGCATTGCTAAGAAATGGGGAACCACAGAACATCCGCAATACAGACAACGGGTGGCGGACATAGACATTTGTGTGGCCATGGAGCAATGAAAATATACTGTTCGTACCCAGAGAAGGCAGATAAGATCTGGGAGTGGTGGGCGGAGGGAGATTAGATACTTCGGTAGGGGTGCAGGGGGAGTGAGGAGTCACCTCTATAACAGACGCAGAAACGCAGAATCAGCAGGACAACCGCCATGATGGCCTGATTTATTGAGACCAAACTTCTTTTTATCTCTGTTTATGTTTGGTTATGAAAGTAATAAAATTGGCTTAGGTAAAGCCTGAGCTGGTGTACTGATTGCAATAACGTTCCCAAGCCCTACGAGCTGGGGGTTATTATCAATTCTGTATCTTTGTGAGTGTGTGTTCACCTCTCCTGGTGGAGTTTATTTCTTGTAAAGCTGCCGTTCTGTCCTTTTTTCCACAGCTGACTGCATCACTGGGACTACAATTTCCAGAAGTGTCACAATTGCGCCAGGCCCCAAACTTACCTACCTCCCCCCCCACACCTCTGCACCTAACAGGACCACATAGATGCAATGCATGTTTTAGCCTTGCTGACACATGTGGAGGAAACAGGAAATCAAGCAGCATGTACCACCAACACCTTCCAGCTCTCTTTGTTTGCCTGCTGGTGAGTGGTTAGCAGCTGACCCTTCAATCTGAAAGTAAAGTAACTTGCAATTAAAATATCCCAACCCCAAATCTTCTCTCTTTTTCTATAATTGATGTGTCCTCTACATTGTGCTCTCCCAGTAGAATTATAGCTGTCCTGAAACAATAATTGTATCAGCACTGCCAAGCCGCTCTCAAAAAGTTCAAAGATCAAGGAGCGATTGAATGGATAAAATATCCACGAGACCCTGCACCTGCACCAATAACTCCGACCCTGCACCACTTATTAAAAGTATGACAGATCATAAATCCCAGGTTTTGGTGATTACATTTTTTATTGCTTTTTATTAGTCAAAATGTCACAAATTGAGGGCACAATCATCAGAACAGAACTCTTCTATAACACATTGTAACAATCAATGAAACGAATCCCAACCCCCCTCACCTCCCCTATTCCTTCTGCTGCCAATATCCATCAAAGAAACATCTATACCCTCTACGTAGATTAGTACTCGAGGAGGCCCAAGGCGTTTAGACTGGTCAGGCCTGGGAAATCATTATTTTGGTTTTAACAGAGCCTGAGAAAGGAGCCATGTAAAATAAATTGTTTACAGACTGTCTACTTTTTTCACACATGAGCATACCCAACATTTTAGCAAGCCATTCATCCATGTCTGGAAGAAGAAGTATCCTCCAGTGTAAAGAAATGTATGTCCTAGCAACCAGTGAGGCCTTAGTAGCGGGCTTCTGCCCTTAGGATACCCACGGGTAAATCCCCATGTCCACCACTGCCAACAAAGATATTTCTGTGGTCTTCCAGAGGGGGGATTCCAATGATTGACTGGACGTCTGCAACTACCCCATCCTAAAATTTGACATGTTTGGCCATGTCCACTGTAGATGTTTGAAATCAGATGGTTTGTCTTATGTTCAACCCCCCTATTGTTGCTTTGCATTCAATTATTTAGGATATTTCAGCCAGGAAAAAAAATCTTACACTACCCCAGAACGCTTTCTCTTATTTCATGACGTAAATCTAAATGTTAAAATAGAAACCAGTCAACTCTATTGAAAGATAACCTTCTATTGGTTCTTACTGGTTTAAATTAATTGATTCATTTATTAATTCTTAACGTCAGATATCATGTAATTTTAATTATTTTTAATTATACATGCACGTTGCAACTGGCTAAAACATGCACTCTACCAAGTAGTGTTTCTTGGCCTACCCCTATTTCAACAATATCTGTGATTTCTAATTTGTCAATTGTCCTTTTCATATCAAAGTCTTTAAATGTAATTACTTGCAGGGACATGTGCTCACTATCGGCACACCAAGCCTGCTCCGCACAAGCCCTGTTCCCACAGAAGTCTATTTCCCTCTTGTCCCTTCAGTGTTCCGAATATCTAGTATCACCTCCAGGAATATGCTCTGCGAAGAGCGTGACACAGTACCAGGCACTGTGCTGCGTCCATCCGTCTCCACTAAACTGCCATTGGGCCTCTGACCCCCACCAAGCCAGGGCGGAACTGGCCACACTTCACCGATCCGACCCCCAGGTCCTAACCTCCTTAAGATGCCCACCACATATCTAAAGCCTGTACAACTGTATATCTCCTCAATAGCAATGCTTGTCTCCTGTAACATGAGGTACCGGGAGGGGTAAATCACAGATCAATACCCATGGGAGAGACCTTGGGTGCAGGAACTGTGGTATTAATGAAGCCCTGAATGTAGGGGTCAGCCTGACTGTATTTTATCCTCCCCTCTCCCTGGCACCTCTTTCCTGTGATTCCCAGGTGTCTGACATAATGGATGAATAACCGGTTTATGTTGTTTAGCTTAGATTAGATATATGGTATTTGATGTGTGCCCTGACCTTCACTGCAAGGATGAGCCCAGCTGACCCACGTGCGCCAAGATCGACGGGGAAGATCCAGCCAATTAGCGCCTGGCATCCCCTATGGAGCAGGACCATATATAGGGTGCCTCCAATAAGGAGAACCAGAATGTCCAGTACATTTTGTGTACTTATAAACTCATGTTTGATGATGAAAGAACAGAGTGCTCTCGAGCAGCACAGTTCTTTGCTGGCACTTGTATTTTGTGTGAGTAAAAGCTTGTTATCCTTGCCAAACTATCTCTTGGCTTTATTCCCTAGCAGGTTGTATTTACTCTGGAGTGTGCATGCAGAGGGACATGCCTTCATTTGTTGACCCCTGTGACGAGATTCCTTAGCCCCCATACTTGCGGCAATATCCAGGGGCCTCTCCGGAAAGGCCGTGCCCACCTACAGCTAACCAGTTCCCCTAAAAATGCATATGCAGCAGAAGTGGTCGTTGTGGGTGCTGGCATTGCGAAAATCTCGTCTGCTCATTGGAACCGGGTACAGCCCCAGGGAGAGGCCAAGACGTGTTGTGGATTAACCACAAACTGAGACTTTCGGAAGAACACGGACATGTGAGTATAGAGTGCAAGGGATAACAATGTCTGGGTTTGGGTATGTGGCAGTATGAAAGAGGGGAACACGCAGTGAATGAATGTGAATGGGTAGATTGATTAGTTGATTGTGGAAGTTTTTATGGCCATTTCTTATTCTTTTTTCTTTGGTTTTTAAATTATACAGAGAATATAGAGGAAAAAGGAAAGGGAGCCTATCCGAGCAATGATAGAAGGTGGCAGCCACAGTGCACTGTCCTGACCAGTGCAGGAAATATGAATACAGAGAAAATTTAAGAGCCCCATATAATTAGAGGGCTTGGGAAAAAAGTTGTGTTATTGTTTTAGCTTACTATTTTAGCCTATTATTTTCAACGTCTTTTTGCATATGTAGGGAGGAGGCCCAGGAGGGGCAGGTATGGTGTGAATGAAAAGTGAGTAGGAGAGGCGTGGGGATGCTCCAAGGGGGAGAAAAGTATTCATCAGGTATATGTTTGTTTTTATGTCCTAAAAGCAATTGTGTCCGCATTGTCCGATAGTGTAAACACAGTTCTAATAACATGCATGTGACAAGTATAAAGTGACTCACATTGTGTGCCCCAACAGTGTAGACAGACGGGGAAAAATAATGCACGAATATTTTTGTGACACGCACTTTAGACAGACGACAACCATGGGGACCGACAGCCCCCTGACTCATATATGTAAATGCCTGCCCCTGTACAGTGACAGAATTAAAAAATAACACAGCCAATAACACAGGTGGAAGGAATGACCTACTCGGCCAGAAGAAGGGTCCTTCGATAAGGGTGGCTTAGACCACATGTCCACATACTTGACTGCCAAATACAAGGAAGCTCCTACAAAATTGAAGAGAAATACTGTATTTGTGGCAGATGTTTGAAGAAACACCCAAGAAATAACCTCAGAAAATTTGACAATATGCAATATGTGAGCTGGTGAAGAGGGGGAAGGGGAACCAAAGAAAAATGTACCCATTGCTAACAAGATCAGCGGAAGGGTATTCTAATCCGACCTATGTGTCCAGGGGAAGCGCTCTATCAAACCCGACCACAGCGCCGCCCCACCATATGACCCACCAACAACACCACCCACCCATACAAGAGGAAGTGCTAGGGACATCGAAGTAGCGTTATCCTCCACCTGTACAGAATTAGCTAGATTACGAGCGGCATGTGAAGCAGCAAGAGGATCAGAGAGTACAGCACACCGGTGTCCAGTCAACTCGTCGAAAAAAAACTGGTCGACTGCAATTTGGTCGACGCAATTTGGTCGAAAACCAAATGGTCGAATTTTTTTTTTTATTTATATATTTATTTTTCGGGTTTTCGTTTAGTTAAAAAAGGGGGTTTTAGAGAAAAAAAGGGGGTTTAGGGGGGGACCCCCCCCAAAAAAAAAAAGGATTAAAATAAAAAAAAAAAAATTTCGACCATTTGGTTTTCGACCAAATTGGTTCGACCATTTGTCTGGTCGACCAATTTTTTTCGACGAAATGTCTGGCAACCCAGCACACCCCCTGGCCACCCCTCCTCTCGACGTCCTTGTTTTACTTTATCATAAAAGGCCCTAAAAAAAATAGCAGGGATAGAAGCGAAAGGTTGGCCCGAGATTCAAAGCATCATACTGCATCATTGTAGGAGGATCAAAGAGAGAGAAAAGGAAACTATTCAAAGAAGGCAGGCTGAGGAAGTGAAACTAGTGCAGAACAAACTAGTGAAAGTAGCCACGGTATCAGTAGCACCGCCACCAGAACAGATGGGGGAAGCGGGATATGCCTCCATTGCCACACAGGCAAGGATGGCTGCTGTGAGGGCAGACAACGGCCAAGAACAGTGGGGAGGAAATCAACAATATGCGGGACCACAATGGCAAGGAATGCCACCAAGATGACGAGGTGGGTCCCGAGGGCAAAGAGGAGGGGGATTTGGAGGACAAGGGCTAAGAGGAGGAGGAAGTGGGCAACAACAGTGTTGGTCATACAAGAGGTGGGGGCACTTTGCCAGGGAATGCTGCAGCAGGCAGGGAGGGAACTACCCATATAACTAACCCTACTAAAACCAACAACAGTATTGAAACCCCCACCCTGGTAGTCCACAGGGGCCAGCCAAAGGATCAATGGAGAAACCATACACATACACCAGGCTTATACCCAGTTACACCCCCGATGCCCAGCACCAGTACCTATCGCCACCCCCGCACACAATACAAACACAACAGAACCACCCCCTTCTCAGGTTGGAGGGAACAGACACCCTTTTGCAACTGATCCAAATGGCACAGCAGCACCTTACCAAGGTGCCTGCATGATGGGAGGAGACTCCCTTGCTTGCCCGGGGACAGACACCCATCCCCACTAAGACAGCCCACAGAGAGAACTTGCGTGTCCAGTACTGTCAATGACCTTGCATCCAGAAGAGGAACCACTGGTGAGGGCAGAGATAGGAAGTAAGCAATTCATCTTCATGGTGGACACAGGGGCGGAAATGTCATGCATTTGTTACGGTGACTTCCCGTTATCAGACAAACTCTCACCACGCAGGGATTTTCTGGGGCTGTCGTAACAGTTCCATATACAGAAGATTTAGATGTCAAGATAGGGAGAAAGGTAGTGTGAGTGCTCCTTCTCTACTACGAAAGCTCACCTGTCAACTTACTGGGGAGGGATCTGCTCAGTAAGTTAAACATAACCATATCCTTCACAGACAGTGGGGGGTTGTTTGCTCTACCCCCGGCATGTGCTCCCTCAGAGCAATGTTGGTGACCACGCGGTGGCAAATGAGATGGTGCTGAAAGGGATACCAGTTAACCCAGACATGTTCATTTATGGAATTCAAGTGTTAGCAAGAGCAGTAACCCAGTTTACCAGGAAAGAATGGAGAGTACCTGCAGATTTTATCTTCTGTCCCAGTAGCTACACCCGATGTGGTAGCTGGCATCATTCTGTCTATAGATTTGGAGGGGTTGTAAGCGTCTGCGAAGAGGATTGTAGTACCGGGAACTGATATCCATGTGTGCAAGTGGCACACAGTGTATTGACCCCAATATACCACTTCGAGAATTGACGGATGAAGAGTTGTTTGAGGATGATAACAATGATGGGGAAATTGTGCTAGAGATTTGCATCCCTTGGGACATCATGGTGCAGTATAGGAAAAGTACAGAGCCCCCTCATGGCCATTGCCAGTGTGCCCCAATTTTTCTGTGAGACAGATCTGCAGAAGGTCTCACCCCATCTGTGGACAACCAACCTGCATGATGTTGGAATGCTTGAAGTAGTGTCCGCTGTAAAAATAACGCTCAAGCCAGGTGTTGTCCAAACGAGAGTAAAAACAATACCTCCTGTCCAGAGAAGCAGAGGAAGGGATACAAGAAACATTATGGGCCCTCCTACAGCTGGGAATTATTGGCCCCTTCATGTCACTATTCAATACTGCTATAAATCAGATAAAAAAAGCAACAGTGGGGAGTTGGAGGATGATCCAGGACCTTGACCCCCTTAATGATATCATACAGAAAGAATGTTCTCTTGTTCCTAACCTTGCCTCCATCTTGTGCAGTATCCAGAAACAGACCACCCACTTAACTATGTTGGATCTGAAAAATTAATTTTTCTCAGTGCCCCTCGATCAAGAGTCACAGTACCTTACAGCATTCACCCTGGGGGAAAGCGAAACGAGTACCGTCGCTTACCCAAGGGGTACTGTGAAAGCCCCAGTATCCTTAAAAGAATATTGCATGAAGATCTTGGTAACATTCAGGTCCCCAGGACGATCATAAAATACATAGATGACCTACTGCTCTGTAGCAACAGCAAATAGAGCTGTCAAAGGGATTATCACTTTACTTCAACTATTAGCACAAAAAAGGTACAAGGTAGACAAGAAAAAACTCCTGTACTGTTTGGCTGAGGTCCTGTACTTGGGCCAGTTTATTTCAAAAGATGGCAAGAGGCTAATTCCCGACAGAGCAGCAACAGTGCGTGCCACTGCCAAACCAAACACAGTTAAGGAGACGCAAAAATTCTAAGGGCTCTGCAACTACTGCAGGGCTTAGATTTTAGATTATGCAGCATACACCATGCCACTCCTACAAGGGCTTAAAGAACCACAAAAAGAGGGCACACCCATAAAGTAGACGGCAGAAATGATCACTGGGTTTAACAATCTAAAGAATTTGATATCAACAGTGCCAGTCCTAGCAACCCCACATTATGGACATGAGTTCTACCTATTCTCCCATTCAAATGGCACACTCATGACCGTCAGTTTGACACAGAAATGTTCAATGGGACACAAACCCCTAGCATATCACAGCAGCATACTCGACTTGGTCATGCAAGGAAAGTTCGCTTGCAAACAGGCGTTTCCAGCAGCAGCCTTCGCTATTTAAAAAAGTTCCACTGTCATGATGGATTGTTCAGTAAGATTGTATGTCAAGCACTCACTGATTGCAATATTGGAGCAATCAAAATCCACACTAACCATGCACAGAGCATCCGCATATGAAATCATATTATCAAGTCCCAATATCCACGTGGTGAGATGCAAAACAATAAACCCAGCCACATTTCTCACAGAATCATGCACTGTCGAGGACATACATCAGCATGACTGTGCAACATATGAAGGAGAAGCAGATGATATCCCAAAAGTGAGAGATAGGGCCTTGGAAGAAGGAGAGGTGTTCTTCGTTGATGGGTCAGCGTCCATAGACCAGGAAACGGGTGTAAAACATGTTGGGGCTGTAGTAGTGAGAATGGAGGAAGGAGAATATGAGACACTAATTATGAAAAGATTGCCATGGCATTTTTCTGCACAGCCCGCAGAGCTTGTAGCATTGATCGAATCACTATAAACAGCAAAGGGGTGTTGTGCTACTATTTATTCTGACTCCGCGTATGTCACCACCACGGTGCACGCGGGTCTGTCCAGTTGGAGAAGAAGGGGTTTTAGAAGGACAGACAGCTCCCCAGTACAGCATGCAGAATTACTGAACAAATTGAATTCGGCTCTTGCAGAGCCTTCCGTAGTAGCTGTCATCAAGTGCCTAGCTCACACTCATAATACAAACAAAATATCATTGGGAAACGCTGCAGCAGACTTGGCAGCCAAAAAAGCAGTGTATCTCCCAATTCACATGGGTGCAGAATAGGCTCTAGCAACCAGGACTAATGTCTGGCAGAGAGACTCCCAGGACACCCCACCCCCTTGTTTTTTGCATATTAAGTAACTTTGGGTCTCACCCTAAGTTACTAGGGAAATCCAGACGTGGACCCCTTGCTCACTATTCTTAGAGAGGCACAGCTCCACCCTATTGATGAGGTCCAACCAGACCGAAACACGTGTCTGGGGCGGCTGCTGGTACTCTTGTTCAGAGGAGAATTGCCTAGCATTTTGGTGCTGGACTGCCCATGGCAGGACAAAGACTGATATGGTTGGGATATTTCTCCTCTGTGAAAGATAGTGTGCTAAAGAATCTGGGTAAGTCTCTTGCAACCAGGACTAATGTCTGGCAGAGAGACTCCCAGGACCTCCCCTTGTTTTTTGCAGAATATGTCATCACCACTAAAGACACGCTCCCACCAACAGAGGCATACACAGTGCTCCCCATAGCACAAATAATAGAGCTACAGAGTAGAGCACCAACTGCAGAGTAAGATCTATGGCTTAAACGGAGATGTACCCAATCACCAACCGATCTGCTATGGCGACAACAAACAACAGTAATGGTTTTCATGTCCATTGAGCTACTATACACAGCGTTCGAACAACTAAATTTTCCAGCACACAGTTCAAAGCAACATATAGCTGCCGATCTCCAGGAAGATTGGTTCATTCCAAATTTGCAGGAATACCTGATCCAAATGGTGGTCCAGTGTACCACCTTTCAAGTGTTCAGCAAAGGGATGACTTTGAGAGCATTATGGGGAATGTTACCCCACCCTGTGGGCCCCTTCAGTGAACTGCACATTGACCACGCAGACATGGGAGAAAATGGGCCCTGATACTTGGTTGTGGTGGTGTATCCATTCTCTTGATGGGTGAAAGCAGGGCCCTGTGCCCACCCAGATGTGAAGTGTGCAGCAAAATTCCTCATCAGAGAACTATTCCCCTGATGGGGAATGTGTGAAGTCATACGGTCAGATAACAGAACACATTTCTCAAATGAGTTGGTTAAGGAGGTAACATCCCTCTTAGGGATAAAACACAAGATGTGCTCAATTTACCACCCACAAGCAAATGGAGTGGTGGAGAAAATATCTCTCTCTCGATCTATACCCTTCCATTTTCATTTACTCATCCTGTTCTCTCCCTCTCCGCAGGTACCACGACTATGGAAATGATACCACTGAATGAAAATGCAAATATAGATACCAGTAGGAATAGGATTAGTTTTACAAGAGCCTATAGTTTTAATAGTGGAATGAAGTTCTCAGTAATGTTGTTGATGTTCATATTAGGTATTCAGTGTGGAGCATCTTTATCAGGGGGACCCCTCTAAAAGAAGGGGGCGAAGGGGGAAAGTGCGTATGGGATGGACATAAGTGTAACTGGAATGATAATATATCTTCAAACCTCACCAGTTTGCACAAAAATACGACGCGAAGGGTACCAGGTATTCTTATATCCACTGAAAATATAACTGAAGAGTCACCAGATGCTCCGAATGCCACTCCTATACCCTCATAGTATTTAATCACCTACCATCTACCTCGGAATTTAACATGTTGTCCACTCCAGTCCCTAACATGGTTATATGTTCCTCCTATTCCCAACCCCGAATGAAAGCATGAATGTAAATAATGACGTTTCAATACCAAGCACCGAGCAGTATGTACTGGGTGTAAACCACACCATGTCAAATACCACAAATACTACCTGTAGCAGCTCCCAACCCACATTGTGTAATAGTGTAATGTTCCAACTATTAACATGTTCGTACCTTGTACAGATGCTGAAAATTGAACATTATCACACATAAGAGCAGCGGTAAATGAACTTGGAGTGAAAGTGAAAAAGGAAGCGGGAATACAAGAAGATGACTGGGTAAACATGGCATTCGGCTGGGTACCATCATGGCTGGGAACGACTGTAAAGATGCTGATCCCTATCATTGTGTTTATTTTGTTGATTTTTTTTGCGTGTGCCAATTGGATCTCTGTGGTTTTGCCAAAGCAGTACTTAATAGTGCAATGATGATGGTGACAATTGGGAATAGTAATAATAAGAAGGTTACTCATGAAACACACAGAGCAAAGTGATGAACCTAAATATTGTGTGGTTGTAATATATCATGGTCATGGGGATGAGGTGGACACTCTATATCACACAACTATTGTACTCCCACCAGACCCCGAGAATTATAAGGAAGTGTGGGTAGTATTAGCAGGGGATGGGGAATGCATATACATGACCTGTACACCTGAACAGTACGCACAGCACAGGAAAGTTTGAGAAGGGTATGCAGAGCATGGATGCCCATTAAGGGCACTGCAGCCTGGGAAGAAGCAGAAAGACGAGCAAATGAACCAAAAAATGCGGGAGTGAATTTGTTACTTTATAAGTAACGTAAAGGGGAATGTTGGGATGGAAATGAGCCTATGCCACCCCCCTAGGCACTTCCAAGTTAGGAGAACCCCATACAAAGTGATATAACCCACAAGGGGGGAGCAGCCCCCACCCCCAGGGTGAATATAAAGGCCCTGTAGCATCACTGTCCCTGCCCCTTGACTCCATTTTGTATTAGGCCAAGAAAAGACACGCTGATGGCCAGCGATGCTTGCACCCCGAGTTCACCCAGAGGTGCCAAGCTCACTATCGGCACACCAAGCCTTCTCCACACAAGCCCTGTTCCCACGCAAGTCCCTTTCCCTCTTGTCCCTTCAGTGTTGCGAATATCTAGTATCGCTTCAAGGAATGCACCCTGCGAGAGCGTGAGACAGTACCAGGCTCTGCGCTGCATCCATCCATCTCCACTAAACTGCGATTGGGTCTCTGACCCCTACCAAGCCAGGCCCGGAGCCGACCACACTTCACCGGCCCTACCCCCAGGCCCTAACTTCCTTAAGATGCCCAGCACAGATCTAAAGCCTGTACAACTGTATATCTCCCCAATAGCAACAAATGTCACCTGTAACATGAGGTACCGGGAGGGGTAAATCACAGATCAATCCCCATGGGGGAGACCTTGGGTGCGGGAACTGCAATATTAATGAAGCCCTGAACATAGGGGTCAGCATGACTGTATTATATCCTCCCTTCTCCCTGGCATCCCTTTCCTGTGATGCCCAGGTGCCTTACCGGCATCGTTCATTACGGGTCCGCTTTCCTCGTAATGAGGCCCATTGTATTTGATGTGTGCCCTGACCTTCACTGCAAGGATGAGCCCAGCTGACCCACGTGTGCCAAGATCAATGGGGAAGATCCAGCCAATTAGCGCCTGGCATCCCCTATGGAGCAGGCCCATGTATAGGGTGCCTCTAATCAGGAGTACCAGAATGTCCAGTACAGATATGACGTTTTGTGTACTTAGAAACTCAGGTTTGATGATGAAAGATCAGAGCGCTCTCGAGCAGCAGAGATCTTTGCTGGCACTTGTATTTTGTATGAGTAAAACCTTGCTATCCTTTTATAAACTATCTCTTGGCTTTATTCCCTAGCGGGTTGCATTTACTCTCGAGTGTGCGTGCAGAGGGACATGCATTCGCACTGTGCAAAGTAATTCTAACTTGCAACATTATGAATTCTGCTAAACGCTGCACAGGAGTGGTGATGAGAATTTTTCACTTGGTGAAGAGGAAAGGGCTTTTTCCATTCCTACAGCTACCCTAATTGCTCCAACTACCTCTGATAAGGCTTTGTTATAATGAGATCATCGCTGAATTAGGATACTGGGCAGTCAATGGCAAATCTAAATCAAGCTTGTATGGGGACTATACATTCCACAATGGTAGGTCTCAAAGTATCATCAACTTTATTTCAGTACTGATAAGTTGGTGGGGGGGTATACACGATTTGAAGGTCAATAGCAGGCCAGAAAGTGATCACAATCTGCTATCGTACACTTGAGTGACAGATGGGTTTCTGCCCAGGAAACTGCAGCTCCACATCCACTCTGTGTCACTAACAAAGAGACCTAGGTCTAGGTTAATTTGATAGAGCCAAGGCAATGATAATATGATGGGTCAACGTGTAATCATAGAAGCCGGAAGGAATTGGATATTTGTTTATTCTCTGATGCAAATCCAGTTACTGACATGAACCCTATGGGGACTTTATGATGGTATGCAAAGGAATTTGTAGACCCATGGTTCCACTAAGAGATTACGACAAATGCCAGATCACTGTAAGGATAAGAGAACACTTCTCCTGGCAGCTTTTGAAAAACCTATAGTGGACATTGAGGAAATTAGAGACGGGTACAATATGATATAATATGATATGTATCATTATTATTATTATGATAGGTTATGTATAACGTGCTTAATACCCAGAGGTTTCTAAGCGAGGACCCCTGGATCGAACCTGTGTTGCTCTGTGTCGTCTTGCTTCCAAGACAAACATGTTGCCCCTGAGCTATCCTCCCGAGACAATGGTGCGAATTCAAGCTAGCTCTAGCTCTAGCTAATAGGAAAAGAGAGTTAGCTACCAAAAGCCCTGTGTGAGGCAGCAGAGAGGGTGGATTATAGACCTTTTTGGGGCATTGTGGCAAGGAACTCGTCAGGTTTGGATAAAGGGTGTCCAAGGAGCTCATGTGAAGACATGGATAGAAAATGATAGTACTTTATTTAGTACCAAGGATATGGTTGAGGGTGACTCGGGGAGTCCCACAGTAAACGGACAGGGCAAGGACAAACCTATGGATCCAGCAACACTATGTGAAGTCTTGTGGTTTTTCAAAAGACATAAAACCTTTAAATCATCAAGGATAGATGATGTCCCGAATTATCTATTTTGTAGAACACCAGATTTGTGGGGACCCTTTCTAGTGCAGGTGTTCAACGTCCTTATCCGGACCAATCAAGTGCCAGATAACTGGAAAATGGGAATTATAGTCACAATCTATAAAAAAGGCAACACATCTGAACCATCTTCTTATTGTCCCGTTACATTACTAGATGGCACTTCCAAGATATTTGCCAGCATAATTTTAAACTATATGGAAAAATGGGTAACGGATGATACCCAACAAGTATTTAGATCAGGAACTGACACTATACATCAATGCCTTCATTTCTACCTGATTTTGGTTAAGCATGTCTCTGTTCCGGACTTGCCTGTTTATGTGACCTGTATGGATCTTAGTTAATTGATAAGGTAAGATAAAAAGGATAAGATTAAAAATAGTTTATGGATAAGGATGTTGGAATTTCTACATGATTATGCATTCAATATGGGGAAGATGGTGAATTGACCAACAGTGTAGGGAAAGAAAAGGGAGTATGACAAGGCTGTCTCCTTGCACCCCTTCTTTTTAACATACATGTTAACTTAATCAACGCTCATTTGGAGTCATGTACTGCTGATGTACCAAATGTGGTGCCAGGAGACTAGCAGCTCGCAGCTATGCTGATGATGCTGTTCTTCTGGCTAGGACTCCAAAGTCACTAAGTTTCTGATTTCGGCCTGTACGGATTTCATGAGGGACAGAGGCTTGCGGGTAAATATCAAAAAGTGCTTCACGATGTGTGTGTCCAGCTGACCCAAAAGGTATTCTCATATAAATCTGGAAGGACGGCGATTGGAAGACTGTACCTCCTTTGATTACTTGGGGATTAGATTTAACAACAGGCTGAAATGGGAGAACCATATAATTAAACAGAATATTAAGATAAGACTATAAGCAGTATTTTCAGATTGCCCAAAACTCTGGGACAGTCCTCAGTTGAACACATGCGAAAGATGTATGAGGGGATGGTGATCGCAACAGGGATTTATGGGTCTGAGATTTAGGGTTTACTAGGGCAGATAGTCTTCAGAAAACCAAAAATCAATTTCTAAGAAAACTACTGAGGGTCCCTCTTTCGATGCCAGTTTATTCTATGCATATGGCAACTGTCATGACATACCTTTCTGATATCATATACATTTCACCAATTCTATTTTGGAATGCGTTATGGGCTGACAATCACACTCTTCTGACAAAAGATTTGATCCTGAACCTGATCGTTATGCCGGTCTCTAACAAAATAGGATGGGTTGTGCACATCAAATTATTGTTACATAAACTATCATTGTTGATGCACTTTGAGGATCCATTGAGCTATAGCAATCTCCATAAGATTTAGTTAAAAAAAACAGAGCTATGTATCTCTTGCTGTCTGAAAGGGAGAATTAAGCTATCTCTAGGATATCTGTCAGGGTCCGCTTAGTACTTGATGCAGGTCTCTTTGCCCTCCACTGTATGTTCATCGCTATGGCTAGATTTAATATTCTGCCAGTCGGTAACGGGCAAGGAGATTTCTAATTGGAAATGTATGTTTGGGGGTTTTGAGATATTTAGCAATTGTGTTCTTTTCTGTCCACTGTTCCGTGGTTTTAGAGTTACATTGTTATTTAATATTTTAAGAGAAAGTGGTATTAGGTCACACCGGCCAGCGATGATGTTCCTACTACGCTCTGCCAGGACAGTAATTATGTTTGTGTTTGCTAACTTCCTTCAGAATTCTTAGTGGAGGAGGAGCAAACTGACGATGGGTGGTGATGGTGTAACTCAAGACTTAGAAGATATTCATGTATGGGTGTTGCTATGAGAAGTCAATTTTCAACCCTTAGCATGGCTAAGAGATCAATGTGATTGTTCCAGAATCTTAGTCCTCTGCCCTATTGCTTGGAATTCATCATTTTTAAAGCATTTAATTTTCCCCCAAGCACATCCCATTTGTTATTAGTGGATTAGTACGTAAGTTAAGAGCACAGATGCATTTCCTTTGTCATCTTTTTATATTTACAATGCAGAGTATCTTAATTACTAAAATCATGCATTTCTCCAATTATGCTAACATATCACCCCCATTTCAAAAACATCTATAATATGATGGGCTTTGAAAAGTAGAACAAATGTCAGTGAACATATAAAGCCTCACATTTCTACCACTAAACATTTTTTTAACTGGTTTACATGACTATTATGTAATACCTTTTTTAATATCTAAAACTGAAAATTGAGTCTAACAAGTGTACATGGTTACCAAAAAATATCCATTCTTCTTATAAAACAATTGTTTCCAACATTTTGAAACTACCGAAGCGCCATCCCCCGATAGGTTTTAGTTACTGGTAGTTCTTTTTATTTCCATTATTAAGTGTTCCCAATCTGGGATCCAATGGTCCGGGAAATCTTTTTTTGGACTTTAATTTCTTTACTGTGTGCATATTTCCCTTTAATGATGAACAGTGGGTAATATGCCATGCTTCTCTCTTGGAATCCCGTAGCTGCTTCTGATGAATCTTATACTTTGTTTTTTTGTTCCTCTGTGGTGGATTCCTTGTATTTGTTTGGCAGATCCTCTTCTTCTGATGTGCCTGCTGTCTCCATCTTCCGGTCTCTTTCTTGTACTTTGCTTTTTCCTCCCCTTTGCTCCAATATGCTATGGAGGAAATGGAGTTAGGACACACATAAATGTTTCCTTTTTCTGTTTCTTTTCTATTCTTAGTGATAAAGTACAGTTAAAACATTATCTCACACTCTTATCTTGCAATCGAAACATTTGTACTCACCTGTGCTATATAGTTCACCATTTATTTAGATCATCAAAACTGTTTCATAAGCCTACATACTTACTGTAAGGGTGTCGGAGAAAAAGGAAGACACAAAGGTGGCATGGTTGTTGGAAAACACTGTTTTTTGTAAGATAAAGAAACCCTCACCATCCCTATCTTCTAAGAGGATTTTCTCTGCCTCACACTAACACTACAACTAAAGAATAAGTCAACAGAAAAGTTCCTTCTCGAGGAGAATGTTGGGACAAACTCCCAGGTATGCCAGAGGGCCACTAGGAGTTTGCAGACTCTCGGAAGGCCCAACACCTTCCACAGGACAAACAGAGGACCCAGTCAAAGGCAAGTTCAAACGGGGGTTTATTACAGATAAAACCAACAGGGATCAGCACAGGGACAGAAGAAATCCATGGACATCTCAACTTCCCCTGGCTCACAGGCCACTTTTGTATCCCAATTGTGTCAGAGTGACATCACAACCTAGACCCTACTCCAGAAACCTATTGCCATCTGGGATTGGTCATCAGGAGGACTATATGGTCGCCTATATGTGTTATTCTACAGGCTCTCCCATGTCAGGTGGTTGGCCTGGTCCATCACCAAGTTACTATCTATACAATGTTGCAGTCTGAGGGTCTTACCATTGGTTCTTGCCCATTGCTACCCACCCCTAGGGTACTAAATTATGATTGGCTAGAGCGAACGTCCCCAGGCCTGGGATCCACAAAGGTTCTCAGCTGTCTGTGTACCTTTTCAAGGTAATAAGAATGACTATGTGTCTGCATTGTAACTTGTGTGTACCACCTTATCTATTTATCTATCTGAGTTCTTGTATTGTGCCACTAACCCAGCGGCCTCAGGGAGCACATAATCTATGGTAGTGCTCTTTTGCTCGGTGCAACACTTGTCTCACATTGTAACATCTTTGTTGCGAGCTTCTGTCTGGTAGTCTGAGACCAACAACCTTTCCCAGCGTTAGTCAATGTCCATTGTTCTGCTTCGGCCGGGCCACGTGTTCTGAGACCGTGATTCTGAGCTGTGCAGCTCTGAATTATGAGAAATTATTTTCATTTACTGCAGTTGGTACTACTGTCGTTCAGGGAATGGAATGTCATCCGATTCTTGTGGCATTGGCAGTGGGTGCTGACCCACACGTATAGCTCTCTGTCCAACCTGAATTTGGCTCAGCCTGATTCTTGCTCAGAGGCTTGTGGCCTGCTGTAATTTTCCTAAACCCTAATGCGGCTTCTACAATGTTCATAGTATTCTATATTCTCCATAGGTTAGTCACACATCATTCTGTCAGGTCCCATAGGTGCTCCTGCAGTCCCATAAGGTTATTCACTTGTAAGCATCTGCAAACTCTGTTCAAGATCTCTTGCTTCTTGCGGTTTCTGCGTTGCTGCGTTTAGCTAATGGCAAAATAATAAAAGCAATAACAGTATTTATATGTGTCTGTCCTCTATCTATAGAACTGTACGCTTGTGTTCCTCATGTATTTGAGTGCGTGTTCATGTCTCGAAGTGCAGATGACATGTGTGCTTCATGTCTAACGCTGCTTTTGGTTGTGGTGTCTCTATCGACGTCAGCAACATGGCTTCGTGTCACTTTAATCAATACTGTCAATTGAGGTGTCTTTAGTTGCAGCCTGCGGGTCCTCATCCACTCTGGGGTACATTTGGACCGTACCTGGCCTATAGGGCTGCCTGAGGGGGTACCTCTCGACATACTTGTCAATCAGTGGAGCACTGGCAATTGGTCCAAAATAGAATGGGTGATTGGAGGGGGTGGAGGTGGTAAACTTCCCCATCCCTCTTTAGTCCCCCCTCTGGTCAACCTGTCGACCACATCCTTATATGATAGTCCTTTTGCTCTGGGCTGCCATATCTGTGTTTTTCCTCCAAAGTGTCCATAGTAATTTGTGTGGTGGTCGAACGACCGGTGCATGTAACAGCACACAACTTCAGGGTTGCACCAAACTGACTTCCCTTCATAGTTCTTTGGATCGTGTGGGTTGTCCAGCTTCATAGATCCTGTTGGAAATAGTTCACACTGTGCAATCTTCGATCTGAGCTTGTCTCGTTCTGCAACAATTTCGTCCTTCGTACCTCCTATGCTCACATCCATCAGGATCTGCATTCGATAGCCTCTTCTGCTTTTTTCTTGTACCTTGCCATGCAGATCTTCATCCCACACATTGATGCTGCTCCCAGCACGAGGGCTCCTGCTATCACCTTCAGCCCGTCTGACAACCAAGATGGCATCCATGACCAGATGTATGCTAGCCAGCTCTTGTCCTTCCATGTTCCTCGTGCTTCATCTTCCATTTTTGGCATACATCTGTGCCAGCTGTGCTACTGCATCTGAGAGAGTTCCATTATCTTCATCGTTAGCAGGTAAGAATGTGCAACAGGAACTCCCTATCTTTGCGCAAACTCATCCTTCGATAGCCGTGAGGAGATCCAGAACATATCTATTCTGGAGCGCCATCATCCTTATTGCTCTGAGCTCTATTTTTATGGCATTGAAACCATTCACTGCAGAGTTAATCGTTAACATCAGCTCCCCACGAGTGATCTGTAACCACTTGGCGTTTATGTATATCTTTATCCCTGGTATTATTGATGCAAATAACATTTGCGTCCTGCTCAACAGCCTGTTTTCTGCTGGAATCTCATGTAGTGCTGTTTCTGATGTTTCTGAGAAGTCATTCCTTCCTCTCTTCCCTCTGCTCAGTCCTCCTCGGTTCTCGGTCTTCTCAGCCTTAGCAGTTGGTGTCACCTTGATCGATCTCTTCCTTCTCTTATTGTTGACCATTTTTAGGAATTAATTGAGCTGTTAGTTCTAAAAACAAAATTACCTTTGGCACAACCCCTTATGGGCGACCACTTGCTAGTCTCCAAATCTACCACGGGGCTGTGCTATGCCCCCCTGCTCTTGTATCTCAGGGTGATTGTGTACTGTGTTACTCCTAAGTTACTCTACTATGGACACACAAACATAACCTAACATTTAAGAAATGACACAAGAAATAAGATAACAATGGACATGAATAAAAACACACAAGTCAGTTTCAATTATAACAATAGAATACAGTTATTCATGCACAGCAAGGCATGGTGCAAACACTACTATATTGCAAATCTACAATTTGCACCTTTTATGCTCTTGGTGCAAATCTACAATGCAATGCAATAACTGTAAGCTTTACAGGCTTCTAATGCAAGCAATCTAATGGCAACTTATCCAGTGTATTCATACATATGGCAAGTGTCAGCATTCAGCATTCCTCTCCAATCCACACCACACTTCACACTTCACACTCGCTCTCTCTATGACAATCCCTGTCTGATTTCCCCATCTATCAAACCCAAAGCTCTGTGTGAGTGTCTGTCCTAATTCCCCATTGGCATGTGTCTTATTCAGATCAATTAGGCCTCACATCAGCAATAGTGCCCTCTTGCCATGTGCAAGCTTCACAATCTCATCTCTCTCCTCTCCAGCTAACTCTGCAACTAGCCAGTCAGTCGGGGCCTCTCTTTGGCCTCTCAGTGGTCTGCTCTTCCTGCCAACTCTCTCTGCCAGCTTCCCTGCTCAATCGATCTGCATCAGCTCTCATCAGAATGCTTCCCAAGCTTCCAAACTCCCGAAGCCATCTGATTCTGCTGCACCCAAAACACTTCACGAAGCCTCCATCAATGCCACACCAAACACCTCCCTTCAATCTCAGAGTCAGAGAGAACCACTATCAAAAAACTCCCTCGATCTCAGAGTCAGCTCCATCTACATCTAAAATCTCAGAGACCAGCATACACTCCTACTGCTCAGTTATAGTGTCAAATGACGTACATACATCTCTAGGGTTACGTTAAGCATTCACTCATCTCTTTGTCAGTATTTCTAAATCTGAGCAGTGCCTAAAAGTCTGTGATGCACTGCGAGTTCTTGTCATCGTAACATTTGTACATCATATCTTGTACCAAGCTATCTGTTTTACGTGTTGCCATACCATCCTCCCATCATATTCCTCTATTCACTCCACTGTTAGCTTCTAAAATCCCTCTATCCGTCTCTCTGCGCAAAGCTCCTCACTCTCTGCTGCTGCCCCCACCTTTTCTGTCTGCCCCACACAATCAGGGCCTGATAAGCCAGCCCATCTCTGCTTCTCTACTAAGGCAAAGACAACCTCTTCTCTGTGTCCGAATAAGAAACTGTTTCGCATTCCTCGTACACTGTAACTCAAAACATTCTTCCGCAGAATCAAGTGACGCTTCTGTTCTGTCTCATTCAGGATGGCTTCAAAATGCCATAGGCCTCATGCATTCTAGCGTTTACTCTTGCTCTCGCAATGGCAAGCGCTATACTCAAAGCACAATGCATACTCTAAGTGCACACTCATGCATGGTACTACAATGCATACATAATACATAACAGTCCGTCAATCTCTACATGCACTTCAAATTTAACATTCCTCTTTCTCTAGCAAATGCAAATGGCTACATAATATGTGGATAACTAATATCACTACTAATCAGAATGATGGATAACTAATCCTTAAATGGGTAATGATTCTCTAATGATAAAAAACCAGGCTTCTCCATACAATATCTGGTTTCACAGAGATTTATATCCTTCTTCAGCACTACCAAGGAGGGCATATTGATGTGTACCAATGATCAAACCTCCCCCCCTATTTGGGTGGCAGCTTCTTATATGCTTTTGATCCACAATCTAGTAGTGATCTATCAGTACTGCCGTTCCTGCCCTCATAGCTGCGAGTTGTTAAACTGTTTTGCACCCAACGTTCTCGCCAACTTCAACCTCACCATTGTTCTTATAGCACAGAGCTGGTGTCTTCAGAGGGATTATCGGCATCAGTCCAGCTTCATTCTCCACCCATGTCAGTAACTTTGCACTCATTTCCCACTCCTTCAGGCACTTGTCATTTTCCTCCTGCACTTTGTTCATCGATGATTGGGCTAATGTCAGTGCCTTGCTTCCCACCACTCCATCTTGCCACCCTTCGTTAGTGTACACTCGTCCATACACTGTGGTCTTTTCCAGCATCCAGGCTCTCCTTCTATTTCCTTCACTCTTGTCCAGGGATATGGCAGTTCCTTCAATGTGATGGTCTTCGTTTCTGCCTTCTCAGGTCTGTCACTGTACTGTATGGCTTCATCTGGCTGCTAGTAATTGTTCATCATGTCTAATGTCTTTATATAATTGTCTTTATATGGGAAAGTTCCTTTGGACATCCATCTCAGTGTTGCAGTCTTCTCTTGGAATTTTCCTCGCATTTTGCACCATTGCGAGATACATCAGGCACTGTGCTCTTGCTGCTGGCATTGCTATGAACGTTCTAGAGGCACTCATGGTATAGGGGATTAAAGAGCAAACATAACAGCTCTCCCCAGTGGTTTCTTTGCCCACCTTTGTCATGTGTGTGTACCACATGTTGTTAGACACTCGAGCAGTGTTGGTGAGATACAGATCTACTCCCTTCATGTCTGTATCAACACCGCACTTACCTCTCCTTACCTTATCAGCAGTGTTCTCTCCTACACCTGATATGGTCATCCCACCTTGGGTTGGGCGAATGTTAGCATATAATTGACAGAATATAAATCCCATGAAGCCACTGGGAATTAATAGACACAACATAACGATAATGTTCTTTATTGGTACCTTCATTTCCACTTACACTGCTTGATCCTTGCAACCTGGTGATACAGTTGCCCGCATTAAATGCGCAAAGTAGTGGGTTACTGTGTTAGTATTGTCAGTGCCCTCAAGCCCCGAGAACCAAATAATTACTAATTGCAAAGGCAAATACCTCCTCCCAGACCTTTCTTACTGATGGGTCTCTTAATGTGGCTAGCACTGGGTGCTCACTGTGCTCAAGTTGTGGGTATGTTTGGGCCCCCCAGTACTCTACAAAGACAGGGTAATATACTCCAGGGGATTGTGCTCTAAATCGTCTGGGTCTTCTCACATAGTGGACAAACTGATCAGAGAAAGTGTCTGGGTGCCTGGTAGAAGGTAACATCAGTAAAACAAGCAATACAATCCCCACCGCATTCACGTAGGCCCTGCGTGTGCGTAAAGAAAAAATAACAGACAGTGTATCCTTAATCGATTTGTACAAGTATTCCAGTTGCTGCCTCTGCTGCTTGGGATCGTGTGACCATGAGGTGTCCAGGTCTCCCTAATTGGGTAAAGTCCACACGCACTTGTAGTTCATCTAGATCTTGAACGTTGGCCCTGTCGATCATGGAGACTCTGTTGCCAGGTGAGGCCACTGCTTTGTAGGGCTTGATATCCTGCAGGTGGTTTCAGACCGACTTGCCTACTAGCTTAACAGCACGGTCTGCCACCTCCTCGATGAAATGGGGGGGCGGTAAACCAGGGTGTGCCCCAGCGCCTAATAAAATTGTGCAATAGATCGATGTCCCCCACTTTCACTGGATGTTTCAGTTCACAGATTTCTGATGCGTCATTGCAGTCGATCTCTTCACCCTCTTCTGGGCCCCCCTGGATTCACTGTATCTGAGGAGAGATAAAAGAAGTGCTAGCCCCCAAAGAAGTGATATATTCATACATCTCCTCTCCTTAAACATCTGCACTATTCTCACAGTCTTTCAGTGCTCGCCATCCTGTCACCACCTCATGCTGCATTGAATGGTGGTTGTACCCTGGCTTATTGCACAATGAAAACAAGGCGAGAGGTAAACAATGCAACCAATTTTTTTTGGTGCTTTGCAGAGTCTTGGCTATGCACTCCTTTAGGAGTCCATTATGACGTTCACACACTCCATTTGTTTGTGGGTGGTACGCACAGGCAAATTTATGCTGAATACCTAGCAGGGTTGTGTTTTGCTGAAACAGTTCATTAGGACAGTGAGGGCTGTTGTCAGACCGCAGGACCTCACACATGCACCATCTCTGGAAAACTTCCCTGACCGAGAATTTGGCCGCTCGAGTCAGGCGTCAGCATGTGAACAGGGGCTGGCCTCGATCCACCTGGAGAATGGGCAGACAACCACTATCATGTAACTGTATCCTTGGCACACTTGGATCATATCCACGTAATCCACATGGAGGTGTAGAAATGGGCCTACAGGTTTTGGTATGGCTCCTCTCACTACTCTCAAAGTGTGCCCTGCTGTAAACTGCTGGCATGTCAAGCAGTTACTTACACAAAATCAGCCACTTGTTCATTTAAATTTGGAAAGAACCAAGTATGGCCAATGCGTGTAGCAAAGACCACCTTCCCAGTGTGTGTTGGATAGTGCAATTGTGCTAATGCTGTCTTCAATAATGCAAGTGGCATGACCACTTTCCCTGTGTTGTTCTGTCACCATAAGGCATCTGTTGGAGACATTGAGCATACTCTCCTTGCCCATAGCTTTCTCTCCCCCTTGTGCGAAGCTCCCTGCAGCTCCATTATCTGTGTCTCTGGTAATACACTATAACCTTTCTTCGTCACCATGTTCCTCACCCCTCCTGGAGCCTTTTGTCTCTCTCTCAGTTCCTACAATTGCCCAAAGTACGCTGCACACGTTGTTTCATAATCTGCTGCTTCATTTCCCCTTGAGATAGGGTCTTCCCCTTCGGTGTGGGCCTGGCACTTCACTAGTGCTACCTTTTTCAGATAAGCAATCACCTCAGTCTGTCCAATAATAGCGCATGCTGTGGTCCCATCTGCTCTCCTGAACTCTCGCCCGAGCCATCGCACCAGTCCTGAGTGTACTGTTGACATCACATAGGCGGAGTAAAAATAAATCGGCACTTCTTTCTCTACGCTGATTTCCAGTGCTAATATGAGAGCCACTAGTTCTGCTGCTTGTGCTGAATAATGGGATGGTAGCTGCACAATTGCAAACACATCACTTGTCCCATCCTCTTTCAGTCTTACCACTGCAGTCCCAGTATGTCTGACCCCATCAGTTTGATCAATTGTTGATGAACCATCAATGTAAAGCATGTCTCCCCACTCAAGTGAGTCCTCCTCTAGGTTGCGTGTCTCACTGAACAACTCTATGTTCTTTGTGCAGTCGTGTGTATAGTCCCCTGCCTGTAGAACATCTGCCAAAAATGTTGCTGGGTTTACAGTCTTTCATTTTACTATCTTCACTCCTATATTCAATAGTATCACCTCGTACCATAATGCTCTCTGTGTGGTCAGTGTGCTCTTTGGCTTATGCAGTATCGCAAAGAGGGTGTGCTCCACATACAGAGTGGTTGTGCACCCCATTGTTACCGCTGATGACTTCTCCACTGCGAAGGCCACAGCTGCCAAAGATTGTTCACACAGATAATGTCATCTCATCACTGGGTCAAGCTGTCCACTGTAGTAAGCAATTGGCTTATGGCCCATGCTTGTCTTTTGTGTCAGTACTACCTTCATAACTACACCGTCAGTGTGCGAGAATAGGAAGAATTCCTTTTTGTAGTCTGGGGTCCCTAATACTGGGGCAGTGCTTATGGCTTCCTTCAGTTCCTCAAAGGCCTCAGTCATCTCTGTGGTCCATGTTAGTGTCTTTGTTCCCCTCTGTTCCTCTTTCAGGATGCCCAGTAGTGGCCTTGTGTATGTTCGATAGTCAAAGATCCATACTCTGCAGTAATTGCACAATCCAAAGAACTGTTGCATCTCCCTTACTGTCGTGGGCTGGTGTGTTTTGCGTATTGTCTCTGCCATGTGTGGGGCAAGCTGTCGGCTGCCCTTGGATATCATCTGTCCAATGTACAGCACCTCCTTCTGGCAATACTGTAACTTGGCTTTGTCCACCTTGTACCCTTTGTCAGCTAGCACTGTCAGCATGTGCACAGAGTCTCCCCTGCACTGATCTTCTGTGTCACTGCAAATCAAAATGTCATGTACATACTGTAAAACTGCACTTTCTGTCTGTATGTTGCTTAGACTGCAAAGACTGAGATTGGTAAATGATTACCCGGAGGACGTGCATTCCTTAATCCTCAGAAGATTACTGGAATCCACGTTGACTGTGTAATTGCCATAATTACAGAGTTTGCTCAGGACAGCGGCCATATACTGTTTCAGCTGAGAGCATACAGGACATATTTTATGTGTACATAAGTTTGCGTGAACAATGTTTATTGTGATGGGGTCGATGGCATCATTTTACAGTGTATGTAAACACTGCAGTTTTCGGGTTTGTACACGTTTGTTGATGAGGATACAATAAAGGTCATTTTACAAAAAATTGTAATTGCATGTTGGGGAATGGCCATGCTTGTGCTGTTGGGTCCAAAGCATGGAATTGTCATCCCTCTCTAAGTGGAGTGTAAAAGTTAAGAGTGAAGCAAGGCAAAATCGCCTTTAATCTTCACTTTTACTCTCCGCTTTGAGAGAAATAAAACACTGCCTGCAAAGTACGCTTTGCGGATTGCATTTAGAATGGATCCCAATGGAATCTTCCTGCTATTGAGCAGGTGCAATTGTGAAGAGCATTCCTATTGTAATGCATTGGTTTAATATTGGCATGAAAATCTCATGCAGGTGTAAAACAGTGTTCTCTTCTGAGACAGGAGAGAAAAGAAAAGCAGAGATGCTAATTCCACGTTGCTGCCCTCTGTGAAGGCATCGTGAAGCAAGACACAGACACCAAATTCACTTTTCTACAACATTATTTATTTCTCTTAAATGTCAGGATGGAGTGAGGCCTAGCTTGCTCTATTTTAAGACCAATCTTAGATTTATCAGATTACAAAAAGTGAAATGTGGTAGCCGAAGGGGTGATCAAGAGTTGCTTCTCAGGCAAATGGAATCACAAATGATCTGCAGATTGCGGTGTACCACTGTTGGTTTGAACAGAGAAGATGAGATGAATGTATTTTCATAGAAGTTGTTAGATAATAGGCCTCATTATAACTCCAGCGGTAGCCATGCCGGTAAAAACAGCAGGCTGCCACCAGAGTTATTCTTTTTTTCCGGAAAAGTATCTCCCCATTCCCATTCGAATCCCATAGGACTCAATTGAAATGGGGAGGACAGATGCACCGGCACTGTGTGTAACAGTGCCGATGCATCCGTCAAATTCTGCTTGCGGGTGCCTTTCCGGCCGCCAGGTCAGACCTAGCGGGCGGAAAGGCGCCCGCAAGCAGAACTCAGAGTGTGCCGGTCTGGTAACAACAGTGGCGGTAGCTTCCCGGCACCTTTGTTACCAGACCGGCATACTCATAATGAGGCCCGATGTTTCCACATAACATTGTGCACTGTATAAATATGAAAAAATTGATGATATTTGTATGTGTTTAGGAGAAGGATGTGTGGGAGCACACAATATATATCATGATGTGTGTAACATGAGGTGATCCAAATTGGTAACATTATATCAGATTTTAGATGATTATGTAACGTATGCAATACTTGTACTCATCCATATGTCAATTAATTTGAAAAATCATGCACTCACAAGAGGCATGATCAAATTTATGGATACATTGTTATAGTGAAGCTGTGCATTTGGATCACCGAATAGGCATATTATTATAGATATGAGATTAGATTTGTAATAGTGTTCAATCTACTCCAATATTTTCTGCATATGGGCAAATTTCAAACAACAAAAGCTTACAATGACTTATCCACATGAAGTAGAATAGGCTGCACTGGTGCGACATCATTTCCAAGCTACATGTTATTTATTCAAAGGCTAAGAGCAAATGTCATTTGATAGGTTGTAATAATGATGGAGCAGTGATATAGACGGCAATATATAATAACTATGCAATACAATGTCAAAGTCATATGACATTTATTGGAAGGCTAAGACTAAATTACAATTGATAGGGTGTTTTAACCAATTTCTAATCATTAACAATTCATTCAATGAATGACAATTATCCCACTTCAGAATATTCAAATGCACTGCATACAATGAATGCCATTTAACCCAAGATAATATATTCAAATGCGAAGAAGGCAAGTTGTGCATTTTTCTTTCCTTTATTTGCATATGATTTATATAAATAAAACCTTTACAAACATTGTTTAAAAACCTGAGAATTTTACACATATCTGAATTAAATGATTCTGATGTTCAGATCCTTTAAACAAAGCCATATTTAAAATATAGGTCACATTTACTGCCAGTACTATGTACAAAATAACAAATGTGCAAATTAAGATTGTTAAGCGTAAAATCACATTTTTTCACAGTGAGACCTATAATAGCATACATGGAATAACCAAGCAACTAAGCTTATTCAAATTTCAAGTCCTACAATTTAAATTATAAGAGACTTTTTGTATACAGATCGAAACTATCATCTGTTTATGTCATATCAATATTTGCACTACATCAGAACTTATCTATTATGAGCATCAAAGTGAGCAGATCATTCATACATAAATGTAAACACTCTCCAATAGCACTAGTTCATTATTGATTACATACATGAGATGAGTGAGAGATAAAACCAACGCGATGTTATCTCCCCACATACAACAAAGCCAGAGAGAAGATCTTGACAAACTGGTATCATCAGTGTTGTGTTTCCCAAAAGTGAGAAATCTAGCAGATTGAAAGTGAGAGCACGCAATGACAAGATGTTTCAGAGATTCATCCTGATTACTACAAAAAACAGAATCTACAGGTGGTTGACAATTTTACAACACCTTTTGGTCCCGAGTGTTTGATTCTTTCATTGTTGTGGAATTGATTAAGTTTGAATCTAAGATACCGTGCACAGGTCTTTTCACAGGGAAAGCAAAGAAGATAGGAGGATCATGGACTTCTCTTCTTGATGAAACAAGCATATTCATTGTATGAAGTGTATTTATTTATGGCATCAACACTACACACCCAGTCAAAGCCATACACATTTTGTTTGACATATCCCGGATGGGAAGTAAGATCTTGTTTGTCCACATCTAGTTTGTCAAGTAAAGATTGCATTCTACCACAAAACATTGTCAGTGAGACTGGACGTGCATCAGCAAGCATCTCCGACAGATCAATATTCAGAGAGTGTGATGAAGGAATAGTAATCTTTGAGTAGTTAGTCAACATTCTCCATTGATATTTCAAAGATAATGAACTCATTTCTAGTTCATGTCTCCAAATTGGATTTGGGAGAGAATTGGCCAATCCCAACGTCTGCTTCCAGATTCGGCCCTGAAGTGTGTCTAGAAAAGTACTTATATCTGCCAGACACATATGGAGGCCATATAGTAGCATAGGTTCCACTTTTAGAGTGTAATAGTCTATTGCTGGCAGGACCGAGAATTTACAATATTTTCTGAAGATTATTTTTATCTGTGAAATAGGGCTCTTGCTTTTTGATTGAGAGAATTCCTCCACATGGTGATAGATGAGGAGTCACAAGATTGTAGCCAAGATATCGTAGTAGCATTGAGCGCTCAATTGTGGCACCGTCAATCTATCATTTGAGAGTCCTGATCTTTTCCTTCCCACTAAAAATCACGATCTTAGATTTACTAGGATTTGCATGTAGGTTATATTTATGGGCATATTATGAGAATATTTACAGTTTGGTCTGTAGCCCAAAAGCTGTTGTGTCGAAGAAGATTATGTCAACAGCAAATGCCATCCAATGAATTGGTAATTTGTTGAATCTGATGGGGAATATGTTTTCGTGATGCCAGATATCGTTAAGATCCCTCAGGTATAGTTTAAAAAGTGTAGAGGCCAAGTTGCAGCCTTGTTTGACTGCTGTAAATATGGGAATTGGATCAGTTAGCACAGTCTTCTAATAAATACGCACCCTATAGGTAGTGTTGTGATATAGCATGGAAATAATCAAAATAAGATGTCATCAACTGTCGAGCTTTACCATTTTGTTCCAGAAATGGTTGCGAATGATGCAATCAAAGGCTGATGTCATGTCCAAAGAAGCCATTTATACTGGGCTACCATTAGACCTTTTTGTTAATTCAAGAATGTGAGATAGAATTGTGGCATTAAGGGGCGTGCCCATCTTTTTTCAAAATCCTATTTGAAATCTCGAGAGGGTGTCATTTTCTTGAATATATCTTTCCAATTCATTGAGAAGCAATACAGAAAAAACTTTTGAAGAGGAATCCATAAGGCCAATAGCCCTACAATGGGTGGTATTGGAGGGATTGCCCTTTTTGTAGATAGGGATTATTATCGAAAGGTGCCAAGATCAGGGAATTGTCTTGGATTTGAAAATAGATTCAAATTTCGCCTATGGAATAGAGGTCCAAAAGGGTGGATCAGACTTGAACACACAGGAAGGAATTTCATCGGGGCCTGCTGCTTTCAAATAGTTCAATTTGGTAATTGCCCATTCAGCATCCTTCAAAGACCATTGGCAGAACCCCATAGTGGAAGTATCAAAGTATATATATTCAACGTCGGAGTAAGCGGGGGTATTTGGTCGGTTTTGGAGAGATGTGCTTTCCAATCTTCTACCTAGATACAATAGCTCATTGCAGCAGAGGGATGATTATTAACATTCCTTATGATTGCCCATATGGATTTGGTGTTATGCTTACATAAGTGTTAAATTATTTTTTGATTGTCTGTATTATGTAGCTTAATTTTAATTCCTTTCATTTTGTTTTTGTACCTCTGCATAATTTATTTCTTAGTAGTAATATACTCTACGGTATTTGGTAGCATCCATTTGAGCTCCCTTAAATCCTAATTTCTTTTCCGTTTAAAGCCACAACATCTGTGGTGAATGTGTGTTTATCACGTGTGTGGCTAGAGGTTTGTCGATTAGCAATTTGGTTGAGCTTTGCTTTCATGATGGGGTTAGTATGTTCCTCTAATTGTCCAAAGTCACTCCCAGCAAAGTGCAGATCTCTTCCCCTCACAATTTCTTGCTGAACCATGGTGGTAAACTGTCGACAAAGTTTTAGATCCCAGCAAAGGTAGAGTTTCATGAGAGTGATGCTCTAAATTCACATTCAAATTAATGATCAAGTGATCACTGAGACCAGGGTTATAAGTTGTCACAGGATCACACGGTTTCAGAAAACTCATGGACACATAAAATTAATCTATGTAAGAGTTGGAAGAACCACGTTTCCAGGTGAAGTTGGATGAATTGAGACCAATCTCTGCAAATCGAATGTCCATGTCCATTAAGTAAGACACCCACCTGTTCCCTATAAGCCTACAAGACGACACCCCATTCTTGACTGTGTTTGATTGGTTGTCCCCACATAAGTTAATGCAACTGGAGTTAAAGTATCCTCCTATGACTACCATATAGTCCGGATTGCATAATAGAGCATTCTCTAGGATATTGTCAAGTTGTTTAAAAACCATATCTAGCGATGATTTTGCTGGGTTCCAATACAGACATATTATCATAAATGAAATATGCACAGAGGAAATCAATTTTTATAGCACTTTCACATTATTATCAATGATAATTGCTAACCCCCCGAAGGTCTGCCTGATGGACCCATATATGCTGGAGAGGTATAGGTGGTATATCCATTCACATAAAACTGTTTTACCTTCATGGTTTCCTGGACCAAAAACACTTTCGGTTTATCACCAATATGGTGCGAATTAAGTCAAGAGTCTAGGTTCTTGTAGCCACATAAGTTCAAAGATTTAAAATTTAGACCTTTGAGGCTACACTGATGTATTGACGTGTTTGATCGACATGATTGTTTTCGTTAGGGGTTCAACCCATGTCCAGTCCTTGACCGCTAGTCAGGGAGAGGAAGTGGGTGATCGATTCATCACTAGGAGCCTTTATGTTGTCATTATTGGGAGCATCACTTGTACTAAATTTAATTTGAGTCTCATAACTTTCTACAAGCCCGTGCGCATCTTCCTTGCTTTTGAATGAATTCAGATGGAGACCCAATTGTAAGAAATCTTCTCTATGTTCCCAGATTAGTTTCATAGTGATGAAGGAATGAACGTGACATATTATATGATTATTATTGACTAGTGACATAGTCACCCAGTCAATGTCGTCTGATTAAAGCAGTTAAGAATGAAAGAGCGGTTTATTCTAAAATTGCCAATCAATTTCAAGTCGCTCTCCCATCCTAAAATGTTCAGGTTCTGAGGAGTGAGCTCTGGAGGACTTATAGCTTTAGCTGTGTTACTTTCTAGACCAGGATGGTCTTGGCAAGTGCCAGTTTCTTTAATTTAATTTGCCTGTAAGCTAGAACTTGCCTTCGCTTTCAGAGTGTCCTCTGTGAGGTGAGATGTATTAATCTAAGGCAGAGGATCCATATCAGTGGAGTGCATTATATCATTCACATGAGGTTTGGCACTACGCCTGAAGAGTCAGAGTATTGAGTGAAATTGTGGGGGGCATTGCAATGTGATTGAACATTCATCATAGTAGAAGGTTTTATGATGGAAGATTACAGGAAGGTCCTGAGACAATAATGTGGCATTAGCTTTTTTCTAGCCAGTGATAGGAAATAGGAAAAAATAATGTGACATCTGGCTTTGTTTGATGCCATTTATCTCACTTAGAAAGCGAGGAGGAACCTGCATTGAGTCAACAGACCTAAAAGTCGCCAAGTCCTCCAGAGCTGGAGGTTTTTAAATTCTGACGATTTTTGTGTCAACTCTTTTCTTTTTTTTATTTAGTGGCAGAGGATCAGAATCAGACTTCGGTGGAAAGCCGGACTCCTTGAGCTGCTGGTTTGATTTGGTCTCCTTATTTAATTGATGCAGGTCCAATATCTCATCCTCATTCGATATGGCATAGATATTTTTTTATGGAAGAATTATGTCCATTAATTTTACCCTGTGGTAGTTTCTTGCCAGAGATGTCAATTTGAGTCTTCCTGTTTGCCCTTCTTTTGGCAGCCCTAAGCTCTAAGCGCCGGGTTCTGCGTGAGAGTAAGTGGGTAGAGCTCCTTGTTCATCTGAAGCAATTATCGGTTCAGATTCAGACGCCTGGTTGTTGGCCAAATTGTTGTCCTCTAGGTCTAGCAAGTCAATCAGTCAATCAGTGGAGAAGGGCTGTCATGATCCTCATTCACCAGTTCAGTCACTGGCCCATCCTTTTCAGGAGTTGGATTGCATTTTTTGTTACAGTCCATAAAACACAAATTATTCGAACAAGGTAGTAAACCTTTTCACCTAAATGCTAGAGTGTTATTTTACGGAAAAGCATTGTGATGTCAGGCGGCGCGTACGTGTGAAGTCACTGTGTCAATATAAACATAAAACAAAATGGCAGCCGCGTTTACACACAGAATGCCGTTCACAATCGCGGGTGAATCCTGATAGGACACCAGGTCCGGAAAATATCACAAGTTAGAGGTATTCAAACCAGGTAAAAATAATGCTTTAGAGCATTAATTTATACAATTTGAATGATACTTTTTGGCTAGTTGGAGTCAGTGGCTGGTGGTCCTATATGCAATTCTAGGCACACTAGAAGACTATCGTTGAAGTTTCAATGAAACTGGAAGACTATCAAGTGAGAGTACTAACTATAGATAATAATTGGTGAGCAACCAACATTTTAATTACTATACACTGGTTACAAGTTAAAACAAGTCACAATATTAAGTGTATCAAGACTGGATAATACAATTAGTGTGAAAGAACCTAACCATAACAACATGATATGATTATGAATGACTTTTACAGATACATAGCAACCATGGTTGCAATTTGAACAACACACTCCGCATATGAGTGACGTTTTTAGGGTGAGTCGATTGTAATTACATAATTGGTGTAGTTATGTAATAGCACATGAAGATAAACTGTGGAATTAGGGTGGTCCATCTAATGCATGGAACAATCACCTATTCTGGATATTTTACAAGTAATGAACCTAGGACTGCATTCTGCATGGAACACGTTGATGATTGAGGGGTCTCCAGTCCCAGTGAAATGGTGTTTAATAATGTATTCACAATAGCATTGGTATATTTTTAATTTGCATGATTCACTGGGTAGTGTGGATGCACAGCTTCTCTAAATTATCCTAATGTTGCAAAACACTGTACAACATTTTTTTTTATGGCCACGAGAGCCTGATGAGTGCAAATTGCATGTGTCACAAGGAGTGTTGGTGTCCCTTAAGAGCACCAGATGTAAACATAATAATAGGATGTGAGTGATTACTGTTTGAGTAACACATTTTGCAAATGTTTTTTCTCTTTTCTTTCTTTTTTATTTTAATTATTTATTTTCTTTCTATACCCTCCTGAATTCTCTTTTTCCACCCAGTGATGGTTTTATGGTGTGATACGATTCTTATTACGAATACATTATTCATATGTATTTGTTTTTGATTTTCCCTACCCTGGATACTAGGATAGAACTTTGCTAACTTATTTTGAACAGTATAAAAGCCTTGATAAAGACCTACGGTCGAAACACGCGTCGGCTGGGGCATATGTGTAACATAGTAGAACAATGTTTATAGAATCACACAGAAAATAGAATATGAACAAATTGAGTAATTGTTTGATGGATTAAACATCTTTTTCTGCAATGGAACATAGAATGCCACATCATGATTCATTAATTGTTGTCCAATAGATGGTGAGAGGAGAAGCGCACTCACATTGGTGTAAGATCAGCCAACTTACATGTAAAAGTAAGAGGTGGGGCAGTGCCTCAATATACCAGTCAATGTAGCTATCCAGATTATTTAAGCAATATGCCCGAGCGGTGGGGGCATTACCGAGTAGGGTAATGCCCCGGGGCCATAGTTATAGGCCTGATCTTTGCTACAGGGGCTACAGGGGCTATATTGCTATTAGTACCCCGGCCCGCAAGATCTGCGTGACCGGGGTATTAAAAGCAGTTTTTTTGTCCCGGAAATGCTGCAGCGTTTCGGGACAATAAATAAATGAATAAAAGACCAAGAAAATGGCAATTAACCGATATCAGATAATCCAATTGATATTAATTACTTCCAAGCGCATTAGAGACCTAGTAAGGGTTCTTGCACCTCTATACTTCTCCTTCACCCCCCGTTCTCTTGTTCTTTCCACAAACCACAAATTGAGGCACTGGATATTCCGAGACACTGCCTCCCCTTTTCTAACACAAACACTTTCACACAACACGGAAGACAACGGACTAACACCAGAGCCATTTACCTGACATGTCCCAATGTAAGGGTCAGGCAAAGTCAGGCAATTGACCAGAATCACACACATGATGGTCCTTTCCCATCCCCACAGGGATAAAAGGTGGAGCACCAGAGCATAAGACGAGCAAGGCAGACTGCACAAAATGAGAGCTAACTCAGCATGGCAGTTCAATTGGAGGCGGAAAACGGTGAATACCGAGAGGGTAACAAGGAGAGAAGTCACCTTGCCCTTTCCGATCAAGGCCTGTGAAACCTCCGCAGATGGAAACATAAATCTGCAAACAAAAGCCTGCGTGTTGCAGCAGATGTCTACAGTACGCGAGACCCTCCTCTGCTGATAACCAAGCTGGGGAAGGATGCTGGTCTCGGTGGTACCAACCTTGACCCCAAGAATAAAGAAAGGCAAGTGGTTCATCACAGCTTGCGATTCGAGGGGAGAATCAATAAGAAATGGAACTGTGTTAAACGAAAAGTAGCCAAAGGCTAATTTGAACTTTGAAAGACTTAAAGATACGATTGAGGAAAGAGGGGGGAAACCAGCAACAGAGAAGTCCGGCACCACATGGGTGCTCAGGCAGGAAACTCTGGGTGATTACCCAATGGTAGAAACTACCGTAACCAGATGCCCCTGGAAAGAGGCAAAAAGAGGTCAAAGTGGTCATACAGGGGTCTTGTAAAATCCTCTGTACAGTCGAAAGTCTTTGACCTACAGATGATTGAGAGGTGAAGGGAAATGAATCCCGCTTGGTGAAATGAGCGCATGAACAGGGTGTTGTAAAAGTTGGCAAGAGTGAACCCGGAAGAGGGAATCCGACAATCAGGAATGGAGCTTGAAGTACTGTTTAAAATGTCACTAAGACTCGTGAATGTAACAGGTATTGGAAGACCAGGGGAAGTGGATTGTCCCCTTTGTGAAGTGGGTCGGAGACCGGTCGAGAGGGATCCAGGGATGAAAAGCTATTACCCAAAGTTCATTGAGAAAGGAACTGTTCAATTGACTGGTTGAATATGATACATGAGGGGTTGACGCCTGGAAGAGGACCCAGGAGTGAAGCCATCACCAAACATGAACTGTGGAAAATAACTTTTTGTTTGTTTGTTTTTGTGGAACACATCAGGCCTCGAAGGCAAGAGACTTTTGGCAAAAGAGATTTGGCCATCGAAGAACCTGGTAGTTGATACGGAACTGTTGGCTCGTGCTGAGAAAGCTTGCGCGTGTGCTGTGCTCCGCGGTCCCACCTTGTCCCATGCTGAAAACGTGGGGAAGGGAGACGCCTGGCAATCACATCCTGACTTATGATTTGAGAACACTTCTTTTTTTATTGAAACCCTATCCCACACTCTTTCTATAATTAGTTGTGAAGACATGGCAATAGGTTTTTCTTGGTATAGACCCTTTTATTTGACACAACCCCACTAAGACTGCCTTATTTTTCATTTGATGGTCGGCGCTTGCTCCCATCTTAGATTTCGGTTTAGGTTAGGCGTTTTTCCACCCTGCATTAATTGTTCAATAAACACCCTTGTACTGTGATCACTTGTGTCTGTCTTTACAGTTACCATCATGAGTTCCTTACACGTGGTGTCAGGAGTGCGATGTGACTCAATTGAAACTAATTGGGGAACCCTACAAATTCAAAATCTTAGTCAGAGAGCCTCTAACCCTTTCATGGCCACTAAGGAATCAATAGGGTTTGATATATGTAGCAGTAGGGAAGCTACCATTCCCCCTGGGAAAAGAGGAAAGATTCCAACAGACTTGGTTTTCATACCCCCCGGTGTTTCATTCAATTGGCCCAAAAGCTGGCCTAGCGTGGAAGTTCGGGATAGACATTTTAGCAGGTGTGAATGATCCGACTTTAGGGGAGATGCAAAGGTTCTATTACAAAACCACGGCAAAATCCTTTTTGAGTTGCGTCAGAGAGATCAAATTGCTCAGGGGATTTTGGAAAGAGCTCTATTTCCTCAGCTTAAAGAAAGTGAACCAAATAAAACAGAAAAAGGTAAAGGGCTTTGGGGAAGCTGATGAATCAATTAACATCGAAGAAAGGAAATTAGATGAACCCACCATCTATCCTGACCTAGGCTTCGCTCAACGAAACAATCCAGTTCTCGCTGAAACGTTTTTACAAGCAATTCTGGAAGAAGAAGGTTTAGAGAAGGCAAGTCCCTTTTTCTTTCTAAAACAAGGATTGCTTTACAGAAAGAAAACCTCCCCAGAAGGCATGATAAAAACGCAATTGGTTATACCCAAAAGCCATTGAAGGTTTGTACTATTAATCGCGCATTCCCATTTTACCGGGGGGGCATATAGGACCATCTAAAACCCAGGCGCATATTGATGGGGGGTTTTACTGGCCAGGTATCCACGCAGATGTAAAAACTTTCATTCAGGCATGCAAAATATGTCAAAAGACCAGTAAACACACCCCATCACCTGCCCCTCTAGCCCCTTTGCCGATTATAGAAATCTCCTTTTCAAGAATTGGTATGGACATAATTGGACCGGTTGAAACCTCCAGATTATGCAATAAATATGTCCTTGTGATTGTGTATTATGCAACCCGATATCCCGAGGCATTCCCAATGTGAAATAATACCACCCAGCAGATCCTTAAACATCTTCTACCGTATTTCTCCAGGGTTGGCTTTCCCAAGGAAATATTAACGGACCAGGGCTCGACATTTATGAGTAAACTTATGGCTGAAGTCAAAGAGCTACTCCATATTACTACCTTGCGAAGTTCTGTGTACCATCCCCAAACAGATGGCTTGGTAAAAAGATTCAATAAAACCATAAAACTAATTCTCCGAAAACTGGTAGACAAGGACGGTAAAGACTGGGACCAAATGATCCCATGGGCACTATTTGCATTGAGGAAAAGCCCTCAAGCTTCCACGGGTTTCTCTCCCTTTGAATTGCTCTATGGAAGAGAACCGAGAGATGTCCTGGATATGCTCCAGGAAACCTGGGAAGAATGAGAGGAAGCCCCTATTCCCATCTTGCAAACTGCACGTGAATGCGAGAACATATGAAGCTGGTCTGAGACTTAGTTTGTACCCATATGGAAAATGCTCAGAGACAGCAAAAAGGCTACTTATGGCAGGACGTTAATTCTAGATCATTATACTAGTTCTCTTACCAACCTCAGAGAACAAGCTGGTCTCCAAGTGGCACAGACCTTATGAAGTAGTAGAAAGAATGGGGACCTGTACTTATAGAGTAGCCCAACCAGATAGAAAGCAGAAAATCCAATTATATCACGTAAATCTGTTGAAAGAGTGGAAAGTGAACCCATCAGCCACCCATGCCAAAGTAATAGCCTGTCTGGTTCCCGAAGACATAGATAACTTTGATTTAATTCCTTCCGAGTTATCTACTCAACATCAACGGGAGTTAAAAATGTAGTAATTTCATTTCCCAATGTATTCTCGGAAAAACCAGGAAGAGTAAAGGGTACATACCACTATATTAGAACACCTAAAGGTAAAGTGGTACACTTAAAACCATATTGACTCCCAGAGGCACGTAGGCATATAGAGATCGAGGAGGTCAACAAAATGTTGAAAGCTAACATTATTGAGCCCTCCTCAAGTCCATGGCCCTCTCCTATCATGCTGGTCACTAAACCTGACCATTCCTGGAGATTCTGTATTGACTTCCGTCAAGTTAATGCCATATCAGATTTTGATGCCTATCCCATGCCACACATCAACAACCTAATTGATAAACTCGGGGCAGTCACCTTTCTGTCTACCCTAGTTTTAAAACAAGGGGTACTGGGTGTTCCCATATATGGACCAGATAAGGAAAAGGCTGCATTTTCAACGCTGCTAGGATTAATCTAATTTAAATTACTACCTTTCGGTCCACACAGTGCCCCTGCCACTTTCCAAAGCCCCATGGATCAAATCCTACAAACCTATTCTGATTTCTGTGGGCTTATATTGACGATATCGTCATTTATAGTAAGACTTGGCAGGATCATCTCTTCCATTTTTATACCATCATAAAGGTCCTCAGGGATGCTGGCCTAACTGCTAATCCAGCTAAATGCAGATTGGGTCAATCAGCCGTAAAATATCTTGGCTTTTTAGTAGGGAACGGGAATGTACCACAACATGAGAAGGTAAAAGCTGTCTCAGATACACCAACTCCCAAGACAAAAAGAGATCTTAGAGCTTTGACCAAAAGAGATCTTAGAGCTTTTCTCTGGTTAATAGGATACTACTGAAGGTTTATCCCAAACTATTCTGACAAAACAGCTTGGCTGGCAAACAAACTAAAGAATGTGGAACCCCAGAAACTTCATTGGAATGACGAGGACGAGATATGGTATAACACCTTGAAGGAGACGCTGTTTCAGAACCCAATCCTAAAGGTAAATGCCATCTCGAAGGAGTTTGTCTTACAGACAGATGCCTCCCTTACAGGGTTAGGAGTCGTCCTGTCCCAGGTTTGCGCTGGATTGGAACATCCCATATTATTCACCAGTTGCAAGCTGTTCCCACGTGAAAACAATTACTCCGTTTTGGCACTGGAGGCACTAGCCATGAAGTGGGCTATTATACATCTGAAGTATTACCTATTGGGAAGAAAGTTCACACTCGTTAGAGACCACTCACCACTAGTGTGGATTAGCCAACGCAAAGACTCCAACCCTAGGGTCATGCAATGGTTTATTGACGTACAACCATATTGTTTCACTGTGGAAGACAAAAAAGAAAAAGACCACGAAAATGTAGACTTTCTTACCCAGTTCCCCTGTGAAACAAATGTGGCTACATCGCATGGAGTAAGGGTATGTGAGAAACTTCAATGTGTCTCCCTACCTAGTCCCTGGGGATCTGTCATCCAGGTGGCCAGGGCACCACCATCCCTATTGGATCCAAATCCTGTGGGTGTACCAGTGAGGGAGGATCACCTGGATGGGGGGTCCTTGGGAGGAGTGGGATACCGACAGGCGAGATGCGGTATCTCCCTTCTTTCAACACCTTTCCCCCAATCCTACCATGTAGGATATTCCGAAACACTGTCCCCCCTTTCAGACATGAACATTTTCACACAACATGGAAGACAATGGACTAACACGAGAGCCGTTTACCTGACATGTCCCAATACAAGGGTCAGACAAATTCAGGCAATTGACAAGTACCCCACACACCTGATGGCCCTTGCCCTTCCCCACAGGGATAAAAGGTGGAGCACAAGCGCACAATACGAGCAAAGCAGCACACACGATGTGAGAGCTAATTCAGCACGGCAGTTCAAGAGGAGGTAAAGACGGAGGAATACCGAGAGGGTGACAGGGAGAGAAGTGACTTCGCCCTTTCCGATAAAGGCCTGTGAAACCTCCACGATGGAAACATAAGACCGTGAACAAAAGCCAGCGTGTGTTGCAGCAGATGTCTACGGTACTCAACACCCTTCTCCACTGATGATAAAGCCGGGGAAGGACGCTGGTCTCAGTGGTACCAACCTTGACTCCAAGAATAAAGAAAGGCAAGCGGTTCATCACAGCCAGTGAGTCAAGAAACCGAACCGGGTTAAATGAAAGGTATCCAACGGCTAATTTGAAATTTGAAAGACTTAAAGATACGATTGAAGAAAGAGGGGGGAAACCAGCAACAGAGAAGTCCAGCACCACGTGGGTGTTCAGGCAGGAAACTCTGGGCGATTACCCAATGGTAGCAACTACCAGAACCAGAAGTCCTTGGGAAGAGGTGAAAAGAGGTCAAATTTGTTTTGCAAAATCCTTGGTGACGTCAAATGTCTTTGACCTATAGATGATTGAGAAATGAAGGGAAATGAACCCCGCTTGGTGAAATGAGCGCATGAACTGTGTGTTGTAAAAGTTGGTGAGAGTGAACCCAGAAGTGGGAAGCCGACAATCAGGAACGAAGCCTGAATTACTGTTTAAAAAGACATTAAGACTTGTGAGTGTAACAGGTATTGGAAGACCAGGGGAAGTGAATTGTCCCCCTTGTCAAGTGGGTCCGAGCCCGGTCGAGGGAGATCCAGGGGTAAAAAGCTAACACCCAAAGTTCATTGAGAAAGGAACTGTTAAATTGATTGGTTGAATACGATATGTGAGAGGTCGGCGTCCGGAAGTGGGGGACCCAGGGGTGAAGCCATCACCCATTGTGAACTATGGAAAATAACTTTTTGTTTGTTGTGGAATACATCACGCCTCAAAGGCAATAAACTTTTGGGAAAAGAGACTTGACCATCGAAGAACCTGATAGTTGATATGGAACTTTCGGCTCGTGCTGAGAAAGCTCGAGCGTGTGCTGTGCTCCACGGTCCCACCTTGTCCCGTGCTGAAAACATGGGGAATGGAGACCCCTGACAATCACATCCTGACTTATGATTTGAGAACACTTCTTTCTTTATTTAAACCCTATGCTAAACTCTTTCTATAATTAGTTGTAAGGAATTGGCAATAGGTTTTTCTTAGTATAGGCCCTTTTATTAGGTCTGCCTTATTTTTCATTTGATGGTCGACGCTTGCTCCCATCTTAGATTTAGGTTAGGCGTTTTTCCACCCTGCAGTTATTGTTCAATAAACACCCTTGAACTGTGATCACTTGTGCCTGTCTTTACTGTTGCCACCATGAGTTCCTTACAGGGGCCAGATGGCACCACCCCAGGCAAAGATTAACTTGCATTGAATGCGGTGGATCCCTGCGGTCTAAGCAGCGCTTGCCTCTCACGCAGCGAGGGAAGGATAGCCGTTGTCGCCTATTGTCCTCACACCTCACAGCATCTCCAACATGCTGACCTCCTTCCTGCCTCAGCAATGAACCTTCAGGCTCTTCTCCATGCTCTCCTCTGGCCCATGCCAATAGATGCCAAAATCAACCACACGCAGCACGGCCAGAGGAGGAGCTTTATAGGAACCAGCATTCTCACCCCGTGACTTGTGTTTCCTGACACACAACTCTCCATGATACACCCCCATTCCCCATTTCCTCACAGGGCCTGAGGTTATAGTCTTTAATATAATTTTCACATCTGTGACAGGGTCACCAGCCCACCTTGCCTCTATTGAGCTAAACCCTACATAGCTGTCCTGAGGCATCAACTCTGCGGTCAGATTTCAATCCTTACAGGAAGTCTTTCTAAAGTGCTTGGACAGCAAATTTATATCTGGAAGACCTAAATATTGATGATTTCCATTACTTGAACTTTAGGTGCATGATGGTGCAGAGGCATAATAGTACCCTTGTAGAAATGTTCCAATGATCTGCCATCTAGTCCAAAGCATAGCTATTTTCAAAAGGAATAATGAGTCTAGACTGCTCTGGAGAGCCGGGGTCAATTGGACGCAGGAGGGAAAGTAAGATTCACTGTTTGGAGGGTTCTTTCAAGTGACCTGTATTAAATGGCTGGGTAGTGCTCTGGCACCTGTTGTTTGACAGCATAAATTATCATGCAGTTACATAGTACATTATATACTCCCCAGAACTGAATATCAAGGGAGGTAATTATCACAATTGGTATGGTATTTGCATCTGATATCAATGCGTCAATGTATGCATGCACTTGTAACTATCAGATACAGCAATTATGAATGCTAATATTGGAAACAAAAACAGGGGCTGTCTAATGTGCGGTCTAGATGTTTTTTATGGTCTACAGAAGGTTTCCTCACTCTACCCAGGTCAGAATTACCCAAACCTCATGTAAGTGCTTTTTTGATATTGAGTTGTTGTGATTTGTGCTTTGAAGGTCAGAATGCACTGACGTCTAAAATTCAAAGTGCATGTCCGTGCAACAGGAAGTGTGAAGCAGTCCCTGGTCTAACAATAAGGATGTCCAGTGGAATGAGCAAGAGATTTGAGTGCCTCCCCAAGCTAATGGATGATGAGCCTGGGAGTAGTATGGAGAGGGTCCCCCCGTCAGCCACCCTTTATCCCCACCCTAAGTCAGAGGATAGTCACATGAGGCTGGTTAAGAAGATGCTGGTCCCTTGAGGTTGACAGCACCAACTCAGAGAAACTGAAACAATATGGAACCATTTATCAGCAGCCTTTCCCTACTATGAGGGAGAAGCACTTTATGCATTTCTACAGGAGGGTAATGTATGAACACTGTTTACTTAAAAGAAATGAACAATGTGTGTGAGGTATTCCAAAAAGCAAAGGAAATACATTTTCTTTGTCATGGGTAGAAAACACCCACTCAGACTTCCGAGGCAAATTAAAACATTTCTGTGGTACTCAATCAGTGAGCCCACTCTGGCATCAGCAGAACATTACATTTTCCTCCAGCACTTGCTCAGCCATAATGCTTGGACATCAGAGGCTCATAAAGGTTTCCTAAAGTGCTCGCTCAGTGAGCCCTCACAGACATCAAGAGCACACCATGCACTCCTGTTATACTCAGGCAACGCATCTGCTGCAGGCACCAGCGGCATGTTTGTTTCCCTGCAGCATGAGCAAAGAGAGAGTCTGTAGGTAAATATCAGCAGATTAAAACTTGCTTTCACTCTACTGACCTTCCATTAAAGCATCTGAGGAGCCCAAACACTTGCACCATGCTTGTTCTACACCAGGGGTTGTGCTATGCAGCAGGGGGAAGAAAAATACAAAATGGTGGTTCAGCATTTCAAAGGCTTTGTCCAGAACAAAAGTACCACAGCACACACAGGCGAGCCACTTAGGCCCAACCAATCAAAGCCCTGGCTTATTCACATCCCGATGTGCAGACTCTCACATGATACTCAAACCAAAGGGAGGGGTCACAGCACTATTGAAACCCATAGTTTCACTCGGGCAGTGTGGCTGTTTGGATTCAAAACTGGTGGCAAGAATTTGGAGGCAGTTGTAGTGTGAAACAGGGTGTTGGAGTAAATAGGATGTCGAAGCAGAAGATTGGAAGAAGTTGGAAAGAGAAACAAGTTTGGATGTGGTAGAAGAGGGAAAGGCCTTTGAAAGAGTTGGGAGAGAGAGGAAGTTTGGAGAGAAAGGAAGGAGTTTGGAGGGGATTGGAGAGAGAATGAGTTTGGAGGATGTGCGAGAGAGAAGGAATTTGGTGGAGGATGGACAGTGAGTAAGGAGTCTAGCGGAGGCTAAGAGAAGAAGCTTGGGGAGGTTGGGGAGAAGAAGCAGCAGTTTGAAGAAGGATGGGGAGATTAATCATCTAGAGGAGGTTTGGTTTGATTGATTGATTGATTTGGTATTCATAATGTTTCTGTACACAAGTGTTTCAAGGCACATTATAAAGGGGTAGCACAGAAGGAAAGGGTTGGTAGAAAACATCAGAAGGAAGTGCAAGAGGCTAGTGAAATCATAGCTAGTAAGTTTAAAAATGTAAGCAAGAGCACACTAGGTGCAAGATAGGGCTTAGGCATGAGAAGGTGTCAAGCTCACGGTAGGAAGAGAAACAAACATGTGGTGAGGTAGTGAGGGTCCAAACCAAGAGTAGAGAGGTGGTGAGGAGGGCAGGAGTCAGGATACTAAGGCAGAGAGGTGACAGGGAGCCTCTTAAAGCCTGCCCCTGTGAAAACCCAGGGGCAGTAAACCCTATTGCCCCTAAAGAGAAGTTGAAGAGAAACAAGAAGCAAAACCTTAACTCGGACTGAAAACCAAAGAGAAGACCCTGAGAAGGCCAGAACAAAAGGGTGCACCTGAAACTGAATACCGAACGTCAAAAAGAAGAGGCCCATGAAAAACAGGAAAGAAGAGTGTAGGAACTCCTTAGAACCTGGAATGGAGAGCCTGGGGGAAGGGACTGAGAGACAACCAGAGAGGAAGGGTGCAGAAAACCTTTCAAGCCTGCATTTGAGAGCAGTGTACATTTCTGTGAGTGAAAGGGGAATGAAGAGTCCGGGAACCTCAATGTGTGTGGTGAACGCTCACAACCTTCCTTTGTTAGATAACTCTTATGGTTAAAACACTACTAATTTGGAATTTAAAGAAGGGTGCAAACCCGCTGGAAAAGGTGCCTCCGTGGAACGGCACACAACGAAAACAGGGGGTAAGGACCAAGGCCGTTAAGCCAGCGGTGCGGGCTGCACTCCCAAACACCACTCGTGCTGTATAGATTCAATGTGGTTCAAAGCACAAAATAATTAACTTCTGTCAGTTTACTGCAAAAAATTATAGTTTAATACTTGATTTTCGTCATCAATTTAAGTAATTGTACATCTTAGAAAAAGCAGATGTGCAGGGCGAGCTCAAACAATTGGCCAATGCATTTCGGAACACTGTTCCTTCGTCAGGGCCAGCTCATTCACAAACTAATCAGATTCGAGTGCTAAAAATTGAGCAAACGAATCTGTTGGATAACCCACAATATGTCAGCAACATTAATTAATTGAACATACAGTAATTATAAAGCAAATCAACAGGGATCATAACATAGCAAGAAAATAAAGTCATCAATGTATACATCATCATCATCATCATCATGATTTAGGAGTTTTTCAAGCATGCCGGGTGTGGATACATTATGCCCAAAGTGGCCATATGGATGCACATGTTCAATGACAATAACCGCAATGAACAACACGATTTCAACACATACCAAGAGAAAGGTTACATGTAATCAAGAGTCCATACATGTCATGAACCATAAGATTACCAACGGATACCAATAGTAAAAAAGTAAAAATAATGTAAAAAATACATACGTGAAATCCCATTTTATGTGCGTGATGATAAACCGTGGAATTACAGCAAAGAAGGAAGAAAAGAAAAAGGTAGAAAAATGACCACCAAAATGCCATATATCGTTTTATCTAATAGGCATCAATTAATGACGTGACTATTTCAACACTGACCTTGTCAAAGATACAGCATGGACTTGAATTTCACACCAACACTTCCAAAGTAAACGTGCTTGACTGGCGTTTCTATGCGTGTGCCGGCGTTTTACTTTGCGTGCAGACTCTTGCCTGGAAGAGACATGCAACGCGATTAGCAGTGTGTCAGAGTTACCATTTAACTAAAGACGCACGGACGCCTACGAGCATAGTCGCTCATAAGAGAGCCATGCAGCACGGCACCCGGCGTGTCATTATTTCATCTTATAACAAAGGCTCTAAAGTTGACATGTAGCGCGAGACGCGCCGTGTCAGAGTTCCATTCCATTAGAAGGGTTCAGATGCCTAAGAGCACCATAACGCTCAATCTTGCTTCTTACCTGACAGTAGAAAGAAGGCGAGCCATGCGAAGACGCCACTAGGACGCGTTCGCGGTAGCCATAGTGCTAAATGTTGTGTTCGTGTCACGTTGCCAAGCAACACATGGAGCCGCAAGTACTGAGAAACGCCGGCGGCCATGTTGGAAAGGCTGCTGGTGTGTATCCCGAGTATTACATGTCTGATAAGGTGTACACTCTACGTGAGCTCGTAGTAATAATGATTGAGTTCACATTGCGAAATAAAATAGGAGCGTAATTACATAACATTTCTACATGGATGAAAATAATGACAAAATAATAATATAGAATCATAAAAAAATCAAACTGGGAATTGTGAAACCAAGCATAATGAGGGAGAGAAAAATTAAAGAATAAAAAATAAATGAAATCAACACCATTTCTATAGTTAAAAATACGCCTACCTTGTCTTGAAACCTATCGCCACAGTGTGCACTGGCACAGGCGAGAGTAGTTTAAGCTGTAAATTCCCCTGTAAATATCCTTAGTTAGAGGTAAAAGAGGTAAAAAGAGAGTAAAGAGCAGATCAACGTTGCGAATGCCCCGGGTACTATATCTAAGATTATCATCAGGTGAAATAATCCTATGAAAGCAAGAAGGAAGAAAAGAAGGAACTTAAGACAAAATTCTCCGACAGTATGGAGATGGTAGCCTGGATGAATCCAAAGCGAGTATACAGTACCTTATTGGTCATAAAGGCCATGTTGTATATCTTTAGAAATAAGTACATTCTTGACCACACCCCTGTTGGCATATCCTAAGTGAGCCTAGGATTGGCTCAATGTCATGGTAAATTCTGACATATCATACATTATCAACTCCACAGTATATCATAATACAGTTACTCAAGCATCAAAGGAAACAACTGAGGTCCAGTTCCTCGTTCATTCCATTCGGTGACAGCGAGTCGAGTTTGTTGATCCAAAAAGCCTCCTTCTGTGCTCGCCACTGTTTGATGTCTCGAGATTGTCCTTTGGGAAACATAACTTCTAGCACGAGAAATCTCAATTGGCTCACCGTGTGCCCATTGTCATTGAATTGTCTGGCTACAGCTGACATCCTGTTGTTATTCCTGATGTTTGATTTATGCTTGTTTATCCTGATCCTGATTTTGCGTGAGGTCTCTCCCACGTAATACTTTCCACAGGGACACTTTATCGCGTAAATGACATTCTCAGAAAGGCATGTAGCATGTTGTCTTAGTGCGAACCTTTTGCCAGTTCTTGGATGTGTAACTGTGCTACCTTTGATGATGCTGTTACAATTCCCACAGCTCATGCAAGGATGAGTCCCAGGGAATTTGTCTGGTCTCTTGGTGGGTATTTTCTCTTTGGTTTGTACTAATAAGTTCCGCAGGTTACTGCTCTTCTGATACGCAAATGTTGGTGGAGTAGGAAACAGGTCAGCAGTCTGTTCGTCGCTTGTGAGAACATTCCATCTGTTGTGTATTATGGCCTTAATTTGCTTACTTTGTATTGAATATTTGGTAACGAAAACTAATTCAGGACTGTCTTTCACCGGTTTCTTCACCAACAGTTGCTGCCGTTCTTGTGCATCGGTTTTGTCACGGGCAATAGCTAAATCAGTCTCTGGATATCCTCTTGCTTGCAATTTCTCTTGTAGTTTCTGTAATTGCAAGCGGCAGTCCTCAGGGTCACTTACAATCCTTTTAACCCTTAACATCTGCCCATAAGGCAGATTCTGAAGAGTTTTGGGCGGGTGAAAGCTGAGCCGATGGAGCAGATTATTACGGTCTGTAGGCTTTGTGTACAGCGTAGTGGTAATTCTATTGGCTTGGATGACTGTATGTCAAGATAATGTACATTAGAATTACCTATCTCAATAGTAAACTGGATACGTTGGTCGATCCCATTAAGGAATATCAGAAACTCTTGAAGATCTTGTCTACTACCTGACCAAATGCCAAAAATGTCATCTATGAATCTGACCCATGTCTTCAACTGGTGTTGCCATCTTGGATTGGATAGCACATGCGTGGTTTCAAAATGGTGCATAAAGCTGTTAGCATATACTAGTGCCATTGTTGCTCCCATTGCTGTCCCCGATATTTGATTGTAAAACTTTCCATCATACCTAAAGCAGGAATTCTTGGAAATGAAGTCAAGCAAAAT